>NC_047530.1:41400491-41739657 GCF_012275295.1 Melopsittacus undulatus | reverse complement strand
TATAGTGCTACATACAGTGATAGTGATTCAAAATATTTTGACAATTTTTTCATACCAGGAAAAAAGTGAGGTTGATTTGATATTAGACTAACATATTTGAACACAACTAGATAAAACAATGTTTTATTGTACAAGTGTACCTAGGGGATGCTAAAATAGCTTCACAACAAATGAGATAGTGCACGAAACATGTAACATACCAAAAGTTTCATAAAAGATTTAGAACTATATCTGAAAGAGGTCTTAGGTGCAAAGCATAAATGCCTTAAAAAGACTGAAATGAAAAATACCAGCTTGCATACATGATATCCCATGAGATCACAGAAGGGCCTATTACTTGATTTTAATATCATTGACTCCCCACAGTTCAACTTTGACACATGCCTAGTACTATGTCAGGAAGAGCAGCTGAGCATTTCTTATGGTCAAGCCTCCATAAGATATAGAAATGAGTGTGGATTAATCTCACCAGACTTCTGGTTTTATTCAAACTAGGCAACCTCTGCTTCAAGAGCAAAATAGGAAAGTTTAGAAAACAGTTTATCTAACCTACTTCAGAAATCTACTCTAGGATGAGATATTCTTTTTTTTCTATTCAGTAATGAAGTCTGGGTGATTCAGTTGTAGATAAACGTCTGCATTTGTTTATAAGGAATCATCCTCTAGCTGCTACAGTGTCTAAAATCCTTTAGAGCTGTGATGCAATACCCATATTCTAAGTCTGCTAACCACAGGATGGCAACAACGTTTATTTAAACAAGATCATGTTCTTGTACCTGCATTTCATACTAGCTAATGATCTACAGTATTATACCCACAGAAGCAGGCAGTTCTGTTTCAGTCCCATCCTTAGCTTGACAGAGGGCTGAAAAGTTGGCATGTTCAACCTGAACAAGAGAAGACTCCAGGGAGCCCTTATTGTGTCCTTTCAGTTCTTAAAAGGGGCCTATAAGAAATATGAGGACAGACTTTTTAGCAGGGTCTGTTGCAATAGGACGAGGGGTAATGGTTTTAAACTAAAAGAGAGGAGACTCAGGCTAGACATAAGGAATAATTTTTTTACAGTGAGAGTGGTAAAAAATTGTAACGGGTGTCCCAGAGAGTTGGTAGATGGCGGTAGACTATTCCCTATCTCTGGAGACATCCAAGGCCAGGCTGAATGTGATTTTGGGCAACCTGATCTAGTTGAAGATGTCCCTGCTCATTGCAGGGGTGCTGGACTAGATGACGTTTGAAGATCCCTTCCAGCCCAAACTATTCTATCATTCTATGATAGCTCTCATTATCTAAGATTTTTCCCTCCAAATTGTTAGCCAGGAAATATAATTTCTTCCAGACAGATTTCGTGGACATTATTTTGGATTTCAATAAGCTCATTTACTTTCTCTCTGTTCACTAGTCCTCAACAGCCAAGCAACTGGACATATGGATGTATCTTAATGTGATATAGGATGGCAACGATATATGATGACTAGTAAATGTAAATCTCCAACTTGAAAGTAACCCAAAAAAGTAATCAGAGCTAAAAAAAGGAAAAATTTTGTCAATCAAACAGATAAAAATACACACACAATCTAATTCACCATAGTTTCAAACTTAATTGTGCAAGCTGTTAAAACACTTGCAAAATATTGGTAAACTAAACTCCATTTTACTTTTTATAGCCTCTGCTTTGCTTTTTATACACTTCTTAGCTCATTTACATAGTAATGGGTCTCAGAGACGTAAAGCTTTTCATTTTCACTGAATACAACTTACAAGCATTATGCATGCTAAATTGGAAAAAGACTTCAGAAAGAAGTCTTCAGAAGAAAACAGAAAAATGTTGTATAGCTCTGTGATATATTGAAACAGAATTTCAATTAAATCTGAAATTTTCTGGGTATTTGTAGGAAGAAGAGTATTGCATGTTTCTGCTATAGCCAAACAAACCTTTTACTGAAATGGTAGTGTTTCTATATTGTGATTTGCAGAGTCCAGAAAGTTGCCACATTATTGAAATCTAGAAACATTAGCCTAGCTTCCGTTTAAGGCATGAGTTCAATAGAGAAGATGTGCTTGTATATGTTGTCCTAGAGAAATCATCCTAAAACATTTTAGTCTCCTTTAGGAAGACTTCAGAGATTCCTTTGTGAGAAGGAAGACAGCCAGTAAAGGCTCTCCTCATCTCCTTCTTTAGTGAGTCTGTCCTGACTAGTTAGGGGAAGAAAACTTTCTTTTGCCATACTGTTGGAAGTTCCAGGGCTTTTCTGTTTTATTCTAGGTCTACTGAGGCAGTCTATGGTACAGTTCAACATGTAATTTTACAGATGCCAGCAAGAGAGCAATGCAAGAGCAGAAACACAAATGGGAGTTTAATCATCCAGTAACACAGTCACAAACTCAACACTGGGTTTACACTTTTATGCAAGTGAACCAAAGGAAAAACAAACAAGAAGGTAAAGTCAGGGAAATTTCAAGTTCTTCTAATATTAACACTGTTATTTTTTTAATGGTTATCTTTAAAACATTTCTTCTGGGGGAGGATGGTAACTATGTGATTGATAAATTATAAGAAAATAGATTATAAGCCAGCAAATGTTTATGAATGAACAAAGGAAATGTTCACTCCTGTATATATTTGTTAGGCCAAGTTTACAGTTGTGGTGGTTGAACATGACTAAGAAATTTTGAAGTATTATATATATTATATTCATATATTTCTAATTTTAATATTTTAGTGATTAAATCAATACGTAAGTACCTATTTTATAGATATTTTAATACATTTGCTTATGGGGTTAAAACATTTATTTTTCTTCATAATGAATTTGCATTTCAAATCAGCTTAAAACCATTTATGGAAATCTTAACATACACATCTACTTTTGAAATAGAAACATAAGTTGTGTTTCTACATAGATCAGGTGCATTAAACTTACCTTATTCTTGCATTGTAAATCTATTTAGTATAACTTTAGGTATGAATTTACATACTTCTATATCAAGGCATTGGAATTTGCATGTTTTCATTGTCCTACACATGTATGAATACTGCTTCTTACCAAAATGGGAGTTCAAGCAAAGAAGTTTTACAAGCTTACCACGTATATGGTTTTACATGTAAGGACAGATAAAACTGATGATAAGAACCCTTCCATCATAATAACTTTTAATGAGTTAGAATCAGAATGTGGTGTGCTGATATGTTACATTATAGTATAGTCACATTTCTAAAACTGTCACTAAATTCACATTTAATAAAACACTAAAACTAGTAAAACAGAGTGCTGCAAATGATAATGTGATTACTTTCACAAGTGAATAAAATAATGAAGGAACATAATATACCCTAAAAGAGTAACTGATCACTCTATGCATGGCTATGTTCATCTGTTTTACCAGTTTGGACATTTTCATCTAACTTGACATGCAGTTGATGGTATTTAATATAAAATTATGCTGTCCTTTACATTTAAATCATAGCTCACTAGACTGTAATGGCTTAGCCCATGATAATAACACATATTACATAACATGAGCAAGCATCTTTGTGTGTACAATACATATTTGACTCAATTGTCAGCCTTGTTAGCATCAAAGTTAGGATATCATCCATTTAAGTACTCAGAGCAATCATGGCAAACTTTTATAATGGGACATACACATTCTGCTATCACATAGATTACTTTTATTCTCAAAATGCACCATTGACCCCAACAGTAATTTCTGTCAACAAACATCTTTTACTAACTCTGATCTTTTTAACCTTTGGGAATTCACAAGTGGGCTCCTCAGGTAGCCATCAACATTATATTAGTTTGACTCATCACAATAACAGATTTTCTCCAATTTGAATTTTTTAGAGGAAAAAACATTGTTATACAGAAAACAGTCTATTCAAGCATTTGCTCATTTTGCCATTCCTTCTATCAATGTTATATATGCATTCAAATTTAAACAAAAGTTCAGTTTGGATATAAGGAAGAAGTTCTTTACTGTGAGGGTGGTGAGGCACTGGAGCAGGTTGCCCAGAGAAGTGGTAAATGCTCCACCCTGTCAGTGTTCAAGGCCAGACTGAATGGGGCTTGGAGCAACTGGTCTAGAGTGAGGCACCCTGCCCATATCAGGGAGATTGGAGCTAGATGATCTTAAATTCCTTTCCAACCATAACCATTCTATGGTTTTATGATTCTGTGATTCTGTATTGAAATGGATGTTATATTTCACCACAAACAGTAATTATCTTGCTAATTTAATGTGAAGTCTAAACTTAGAGCTTTCTAAAGAGAAAGTTTGCATAAAACAAATTCTAACTTAATTAAGTGTAAAAAGAACTTTAATCACTGATAAAAATGGTACTATTTGCATTGCGATATATGAAGATAACAATGGAAAAATAGTATTAAAAAACTCCATATGGTCATAAAATTTGAGACGTCTCAGTCCAGAAACCATTTAGCTTTATAATTTTAACTACCATAAATAAGAGGGGTTCTGACTCTGTTACTGGAATGAGAAACTATATAAATACTTAAACACATGTCATTTCCATACCCAATTGAATCATAATATATTACAACCAAATAAATGTATATGTATTTCTATTAGCACTCTAAGCTCCCTTAGCACTTACATGAGCATTTATACACTGTTCTATTAAAGCTAAAGACATTCATCCTTTGAGGAACTGCTTATTTCAGCAGTTAGACAAGTTTAGTCAGATGTTGGTTCTTTTGCAGATTCCAAAATACAATAAGCATTTATTTTTTGCTTTTCTTTCTTTCTTTCTTTTTTACCCTTTTCAGGAAAAAAAAATATAAGGCTCCTAATTCCTTTCAGCAGTAAACACATTGACAGGAGTCCTCCAAAGCAAAAACAATGTTAAATTTATTTTGCTTTGCTGAATGTTCAAATACTCATACATCTCCAGCAGTAGTTCTTATGAGAGATGTACACCAGAATTACAATTGCCTTAATAGTTTTGGGTCACCAGGTAGGTTCACATGTCTGGCTTGAGGCTATGATACAGCTTAAGCTTGTTTCAGTTCAGTACCTAAACTTGTAATTGTTCAGTTCAGCTACTGAGTTACTTATAGTAAGCACAGTGATAAATGTCTCAAATTCTGCCCAAAAATGTATTCTTATTGAAACTAATGTTTACATTGAAAACTGATTTTAACTAACTGGCATATTCCTAATAAAAGGAGGAGAGGGGAGAGGGGAGAGAGGAGGTGAAGTAAAAAAAAAAAAAATTGTCAAATAGATGTGACCATAATTTGGGCCTCAGACAATGATACAGTTTGTCCACCAGACATAATATTAATCTAGCAGGATTTATAGCACTCCGGCTAACAAAGGACCAGTTTCCATATGAACTCTGTCTCAGACTGACTTCTTCAATTCCAACCAAAAAACAGTATTTCTTCTAATTTATTGTTGGACTCAGTGATCTTACGAGTTTTCCCAACATAAATGATTCTATGAATCTGTGATTTGTTAATACCTGAGGTTATATTAATTAATCAGAAACTTGCTTAAAGTAGAAAAATTGGTAGAATATTAAAAACACTATGCAATGACAGAGGGTGTGGATGGGAAGTATCAAAAAATATAGGAATGGCAGAAATTTCAGTATTCAATAAAGTAGGTAAATAACAGTATTAACACAACACAGATTTCCTACCCATGCTATATCAGAACTAATTAGAAACTAGTACTAACATCTTATGATTATTTCCTATGCTGTAGGCTAGACAGAATCACATATCTTTAAGTAAAGAATTTTCATAGCCACCAGTAACATAATTAGATAGATGTAAAGTTAATAACAAGTAGTTAGAAAGTGTTATATATGTGTATTAGAAGGGTATTATATATGTGTATATTTGTGTAAGTTGGTATTATACACATGGACTGTGCACAGTCACATACACTCACAAATATATGTGTGTATACAGTTTTGATTTCACTGTTGCTGTACGGTTTGTAAGGCAACATTTTGGTAGCAGGAGAGGCTACCAGGGTGGCTTCTGTGAGAAGCCACTAGAAGCCTACCCTGTGTCTGACAGAGCCCAAGCCAGCCAGCTCCAAGACAGATGTTTTTGCAGATTCCAAAATACAATAAGCATTTATTTTTCACTTTTGTTTCTTCCTTTCTCTTTTGTCCTTTTGAGGAAAACAGTTTAAGACTCCTAAGCCCTTTCAGCAGCAAATACGTGGACAGTAGTCCCCCAAAGTAGGCCGCTGCTGGCCAAGGCTCAGCCCATCTGCAATGTTGGTAGCACCTCTAGGATAACGTATTTAAGAAGGAAAAAAAAAAAAAAAGCTGCACAACAACAGCCAGAACAGGGGAATGACAAAGTGTGACCCAGTTTAATGGTGGATTTGGGAGTCCTGGGGTAGAGGTTGGACTCGATGATCTTTAAGTTCTTTTCTAAACTAGTTGGTTCTACTATTCTACATTCTCAAAGGAAAATTTAAAAGTAGAAATACAGGGCCATAGATTCTTTTCAAATCTCTCCTATACTTCTGTCAACAGTACCTTGACAAAACATTAGAAATAAAAATTCCTTCTTAAAAAAGACAGAAGTTGCAACCAGGCGAAGAAAGTAGAATAAACTATAAAATCTGGCTAAGTTCAACTGCTATTCACATGAGACTGCTAAAGAAAGTACTGAAATTTCCAATCAATTAATCTGCTGTATCGTCTCTTGATTAAATTGCTCTCAGGAACAAGGTAAGGAATGTAACAACAATTACTAAATAGTGCTCTGAATAGTATCCATGTAACAACAGAAACTGGTAAGTGCACCAGTCAAGTTAGTAAAAATAGTAATACGGAGTAAAGTTAGCATATATGTGGATACACATTGATGAAGCAAGTATGAATCCCATAACTTTTGTAGAAAAGGATTTGCTGAAGTACTAAACAAGAATATATATATGAAAAAACTAGATTTGTGTTGCTTATTTATAGAACCAAAAGACTTATCAAAAGGACCTCATATAGACACTGACTTGTTGTTAAATTAATGAAATTTAGAAAGTAATTTTATGGATTCATAATTGATTTAAAAGTAGAATACAAAGAATTTTGACATGAATGATTTATCAGTTTTGGAATTAGTTCCACATAAATCAGTGTTCAAACCTGTACAGCTCAAAATATGCATAAGCAAACCTTGACTATGAAGATTTGGAGAAGGTTCTGACAATACTGAATAATCAGATGAACAAATAACATTAGCAGGATTAGAGAATATTAACAGAGTATCTTTTGTGCCCTTATAACTTCCTGTCTTCTCCTTTGTTCATTTTTGTTGTTCTGGAGATTTAATTTTTTTTTTCAGAAAAAAAAAATGGTTCTTTTCAGACTAAAAGGTTTGAATTAAAGTTTCAAGGAAAGTATTGTAGTGTCTTGCAACAAGTTTAATTCTCCCTTAATTCTTTTTATTTTGCAGAGGGCTTGGATTTTTTTGTTAGTTTGGGGTATTTTTTGCTTTTTATCTCTAAGACACTAATTTTACTTTATTATGGGTGTTTTTTTAATTTTTTTTGTTATACAAATCAAGTCCGTGTAAAGTTTAATTCACTTCATTTCCATTTACTGGAATAAATTCTTTCTAGAATGAAAAGATGGTATTTCATTTGTGGTTTGTTTTTTTTTTCCCCAACTGCAGGAGAGCATGCTAGGAACTGGTTTAGCCAACATGGGGAAGCTATGTCCCAGTGCCAGAAGCAAACAATACATGTGTCTCTAGAGCCTATTGACTAAGACATGGATTTAGAGTTGGGTCCTTGTTTGTACTTCCAGGTATTAACATTTATTTTCATTGACGGTGTGGCTACACTCTCTCTCTCTGACTTCTATACCTATTTCTGTAAAAGAGGAGAAATCCAGTGAGGGTGAAAGACCATGCTATCACCTTTGCTTTCTTGATCAGCTCACCCATCATGACTCTCAGACGGAGCGAGATGTTTGAATCTCCTTAGGTTGAGGAGGATACAACCTGAAAGTCTATGGAGATTTCTAGAAAAACATAGATACATACTTCCTATGTTAGGTAACATTCAGTGATGGTAATATCTGGAAAGAAGAGTACCAAGTTCCTAAACTGCCTTCATATACCACTTCAGACATCTAGTGGATCTGAGTCAGCTGAATAAGGGCTGCTATTCTTGTCATCACCTAAAGAAGAAATCTGAAACAGTATCTGATTGCTATCTTCTCTCCTCTGGTATGTTGTTTTGTAAACAAAACCCTCTGCTGTGTTTTGATTCCTGTCACTAGTACAACAGCAGTTATTAGTAATTCTAGAGCCAGATGTTTATTTGTCATAAATCAGTACATTGTTTTATAGAAACATGGTAAACTACATAACCTAATGTGTTTACATTCCTTGGGGTATCTCTGAGATACCAGAAAGAAGGAGCAGAAAATAAGAAGCAAAAACCTTAGTGCAAGAGAAAAAGAGTGAAAGGGATGTGGCTGGGATGACTCATTAAGAACTTGCATCAGTGCATGGATTCAATCTTTTTACATTCTGGAGATACAATCAGTGACTATAAAGGATCTGTTTTCTTTTAATTTACACAATATATTTATTACCCTTAAGCCATTCAGACAGAGATGTCTTAGAGGCTCATTTGGGGACTGAGAGAAAAGAATACAAATGTAATTTTCAGAATCTTTTTTTAATTAAGATTTTCCAGAAATGGTGTGTAAACCATTAATTCTTTCAGCACACAAGACACGAACTGGGTCCTGAACCTGCTGTAACACTTAGAAAGCATTTTAGAAAAGCAGAAAATTTTAATTATTAAAAGGTTACATGGGTGGTTCTGCTCTGTTTGTCCATAACGCTCTCAATATGGCGTGATTGCCTCTGCATTCTAACACCCAGAAGCAGCAGCAAACCATGCTGCTAACACACTAAACCAGGGTGTTTTCCAGCAGCTAGCTAATTGGAAAATTGCAATAAAGTGTAAAGCATGTATTATGGCCCTATATGATTCCAGCTTATGCCAGCACCTCCCTTGCTGCTTCCTGATTTATTTCTGCTTCCACAGCTATTGGTATTCATAAACCAATCTCATGCATATTGCCATTTTAGTCAGTTTGAACATCTTTTTACATGAAATGAACACAGTATTTCATGGCTAATCATTCTTTTTGGTTTATATGCTTTACTGCTAGTGTATGTTCCAGTGATTATAGAATGCCCAATCATAATGATAAAGGGTTGAATCACATAGCCTATAATTTATAGAAGCTACATTACCAAGTGAAAAACAACATTTAGTACTCTGTGCTGTATTATCTGTTACAATGACTGCCCTCACAATAGCTGCTTGGTTGCAATTCTTTAACTCTGGAAGCTTAAGGTTAAGCATTATCATTCCAGCATTCCCTGATGAAGTGTATTAGTATCCAAATGAAGAACTGTCAAGTCAATTCTAAAGAAGTAGTTATACTTGCAGGATAAAATATAGTAACAATTTCACAGCATTCTACTGGAATTTATGTAGGCAAAATGCAGCATAAACGAGCAAAATAATGAGCCAGAGATGAAATTTATCCATAACTAAATTTAACACCTTCCTCTGACAGAGAGAGATGAGGCTGTACCTGACCACAAATTACATATTTTTTTATTGTATGATCCTTAATTGACTCAGGGGAAGCTGTTACTTGGCATGTTACCAAATCTACTTCAAACTACAACTACACTGCAGCTAGCATTACTCAGATACCTAAAGTCAAAGTACTGAACTGTACATGGCCTTCCTAACATAAAAGCCGAAGACTGCAGTATACGGTTGTACTGCAGCAATATCTTGCCAACTTTACTACTCAACAACTCAGCATTTTTTTTCAATATCTTTCCATTTCATTTGAACTAATCCATATTACTTAGATTCAGTAAATGGTCTATGATCCATCCAGCCTTTTCCATACTAGCCCAGAGATTACTACTTCTAAATGTCAGGTGAAACATTTTTTAACTGCTTATATATTATCTTCAGGAACAGCTTTCCCACCTTTGTTTGCATCCATCCTTATCTAATTTAACTGAATTTGAGAGCTAAGGTATGTCAATCTGCTTAATCAAGAACTGGCAAATATTACAATGCCAATATGTACTAAATCTATCCTAAATGTACTAAATCTATCTCATTGACACCTTATTCACTTTCTTATACTGAAGAGCACTGGAGCTTGAAAATAGCCCTGAAGAAATTGTGCAAGTGATAGGAAGCTTCTGTTACTACATTCATTTGGTATATTGTATAGAAGAGTAATACTGATTTGTGCATTGCCATTATGAAAAAAGGCTGCCTTGGAATTTGTGACAACAGAAAAAGACTTTTATTCACTCCTGCTCTGGATATGGCACTGCAATCTTATTGCAAACTTAACATCTTTATGTCATGACAATTTTGATATATTTTGCATTTCCAAATTATGAGGATGTTTCACCAGTGTTTACTAAGGCAAGCGTTACTATCATTTTCTAAGAACTTAGCATGAAAATATACAAGGCACATGGTAACTGGATAGGTCCAAGCCTTATTCAAATGGCAATTTCACTCAATCATGTTCCCTGGCCTTACAGTCGTGAAGTACTTTGGATCTACTAAAATCTAAGTTTAGTGCACTGTATAGTATCACCATATTGATAAATCTATAATATAGAGTAATCAAGAAATATATACTGCAATGTAACTCTCACTTGCAATATAGAAATGTGAGTGCCATATAACTCATGGTTTATGCTTTTGCATGTGCACACTTCTGTTGGAAGGCAGTCTGAAGAGTCATAGTATTCATTTATTGCTAACTTCTGTGGAAGCTGAATATGTTCATGCCAGTTTTGAATCAAGTTCTCCATCTTCATTTTAAAGCAATCAGCATGCTTTTGTGCTATTCTATTAGTTGCAAAATCAATCAAAGAAGCTTTTCATTCTTCTCCCTTTTCTTAAGCCAGAGACATTTTCCACAAGGAAAACAAAGTGAGGTTCAGTCTCTTTTGTTTTGCCTTCTCTCTTTCATAAACTGTTCATTGTCCACGGTAAATGTCTTTTGTGGGTTTTGCTGGGTTCTTTTCTTTCCTGTGGAAAATGGGCATAATTTTGTTCTGAGGAATCTGAAATGAATTCTAATCTACCTCCTTAGAGACAATCAATAATTACTTTCTATAAAAAAGAAGAGTAATACCTCCATCATTATTTACAGACAGAATTAGAAATAATACATATGTTTTGCCTTAGTTATTTTGATTATGATGATTTATCACATATAGCCAGATAAGCTCACTAACTGTATAGAAAGAACTGCTCAACATAGACATTTCACAGTAAGCTTTATCTGATGAATGTCAAAGCCAGTATCAGACTGGTTAGGTTGGACTAAAGTGGAAGCAGGCACCCAAAAACACAAGCTTATATATTGACTGATGTGCCATCAGTACCTCAGATTTGCTTTTACCACTTTCAATATTCCTTACAGTACATGAGCAAAACAGGTCAGTTTTGGTCAACACAAATTCTTATCTAAGCATCTACAGTCCGGAGTTTCCTCTGCTTAAGGTCCTGTGTAGCTTAACCTGGTAGCTGCTCTTAGAGAAAAGCTAATCAGTGAAGTTCTATACAGTATTAATTTGGTGCTGCTGCTTTCTTTTAAACTTGATGATTGACATATATAATAATTTAATGATTATAGACACACTATAGTGAAACTAAAACCCCTCACACTTTCCATTGCCTACAGGTATCCAAATATCTCTCCTAGCTGGCAAATATTCTGTTGCTTTACAGGAACAGAATAGTGACTGTTGTCCCAGATTAAGACTGAAGAGTTTTTGAAATTAAGGCCATAAATCAAAATTCTCTTCCTGGACTTCTCATAATCATTATAGGATAGAATACCATATATCTTGCCCATTATTTCAAGAACAACAGATCTTACATACATGCCTGAAAAATTAACAACTCCAGGTCCTTGTGAGGAAGAGTAGAAACAACTTCCGTGAGTAAGAGCAGCCTTGCTGGAGAAGACATTTCTTTCACAGAAAGGAGTGAATTTTAAGGCACTTCCTATCATCAAGTCTATCCTTATGTGTATGACTGCCATTGGGAAACTCACTGAATTTTGGTCATTCGGGCAGTTCCAAAACACTTAACTCTCCTCCCCCCCTTTTTTTTATATAGCTATTTCTAGATTTTTTTTTACCTCGGAGACTAAACCTCTAGAGTTATAAACCATTTAGCATCACGAGAAATGCAATCCTGTCTTTTAGTCCATGGGGTTTGCAAATCCTAGACTATATATATTCTTGAGCACCATCTAGTGGTGCTTTCATGGTTTACAGAGACACAAATTTAGAACTCCAGTATCACAGATCTCTGCAACATTAAGAAGTATTTAAATAAGATCATCTCATACGTTGGCTAAACTCTTTCAATTTCTGTTGATGCTAGAGAGACATGGGTTTTGATTTTCCTGATAGTTCAGGGGAGTAAAGAATTATGGGCTATTATGATATTTTGCTAGTCTGTTTCAGAGATATTTATTTAGCCAAGAGAATTTTTGTTTTGTTTTTTTTTTTTAGGAAAAAATAAAACTTTTTTAAAGTTTTCTATAAGTAAAGAAAAAAAGACAGAAAAAAGAAGAATGTTCAAGTATATATATTCTAATATTCAAGTAATTACAGGCTTACATATCTTTAATTAAAAAAATACAAAAAAAAACCTACGCCTGGGAAAAGAGTGACTAGATAAAATCTGTAACTGCTTTCTTGAGTGAAACTGAGCAATTGATTTATATTCTGCCTTTTATTTTCTATTAGTTTTTTTCTACAATTGAATAGTAAAGTTTGCATAGCAATATAATCAAACTCCGATTATCTTTTTTTTCTTGTAAAATCTAAATTTAAAAAAGAAAATTAAAAATACTAACCAAATTATAGTGGGAAAAAGCTTTAAAAAAAAACAAATTATTTTATTATACAAGATGCCAGTCTTCAAGAAACAACATATTCTAAGCTCAACTGCATGTTATGTTTAGTATTTGCTGTAAGATCTTTCTAAAATGGCCACTAAGAGAAACAGCAGATAAAACCTCAAAAGCCTCTTGACTCTTGCCTTTATTTAGGCTTTCTTTCTAGGAAGGGAAGAATATAGCTGGGAGATCATCAGAACTTGTCATCATGACATTATACTAAACAATGACTTGTAGCAAGAATAGTATTTTAATTTTAGTATTCTAATTCTAATTTTAGTACTCTAATAGGGTACCTAGATACAGTAATTTGTCAACATAAATGAATGAGAGTAGTTTCATAATCCTAAAACTTGCCTTTATTTCTTTATTTGCATAAGCAGAAAAAGAAGAACCATTCTTTCTCTCTGGAATATCGTATGAATGATATTTTCATTTATATATATATTTAAATTATATTTTCTATATAAATTATATAAAAATAGGGGAAAACATCTATACAGAAAGGGGACACCATGCGCTAGATTTTGGAGTAAAAGGCAAAAGTTGGAAGAAAAATATGCCTACCAAATACATATTCATTCTTACAACATAACAGAAGAGAGGTGTTTCCTAGTAATCTATAGTACAATGATAACTGATGTGTCAAAGTTCATAATTCCCCTGGATCTTTTTTGGACTTTTGCATGCCTTTGAACATGATAGAAATGGAGAACACACAAATTTTATTTCAATAGTCTTATTAAAAAAGGTTACACTAAACTAATTTTAACTCTTTTGGGGGGCAATTCAATACCTGAGAATGTATGTGTTCTCCTTGGTTAATGCTTTGCTCTTTGATGGAAAACATGAAGCTTCACATCATCTAACATGGTCTT
The DNA here is from genome assembly GCF_012275295.1 of Melopsittacus undulatus. NCBI lineage: Eukaryota > Metazoa > Chordata > Aves > Psittaciformes > Psittaculidae > Melopsittacus > Melopsittacus undulatus. The sequence continues at coordinate 41,725,797 of NC_047530.1, read as the reverse complement.
TTATTTTGACATACCCCAGTTTCAAGAGGTCAGATACAAAAATTTGAAGCTGTCTAAGTAGTTTAGCAGCTTCCCCAGAGCACACTGTCCTGAGTACTTAACCTTAGCTAGGCTCACTTTACAACTCACTCTACAACTTTAACTTTTTGTTAGGTTTTCCACCCCCTCAAGACTGTGAGGAAGTTGAAATGGTCTATTGTTTGTCATGAAATGAGAATTAAGGGGTGCCCTGTTGAACACTATAGGCAACACATATAAAAGGAAACAAAAAAACCTCACATTTAATCTATGAAACATCAATCTACAGAACATCATGGAAACCAAAAGCATAGAGACATTAAAAAAGTTACTTGAAAAAATCCAGCAAGATTTTAAGGATTGGTAGTTATTAAGCTGATGAATAGACTGTGTATCAGTTTATAATTTTCTTGAATGGATCACATATTTTAAGAGGAAAAAATTTAAAAACAAACCAAAAATATATTTGCCTAATACTGATTCTAACAAGAACCATTATCAGTGGAAGAAACATTTAGCCATTTGACTGGTATACAATCTACATGGAAGCATTGTTCTTCCTTATTAATAGTTCTGATGTTTGAGTACAGCAACATCAGAGCAATAGTGATCTGAGTAATTTCTATTGTATAGCAGTGGCATCTGTTATTACACACATACACTTTGGAAAGGAGATTATTTCAGTTAGCCACATTTTAATCCACATAATATATGTTAAAAGTAAGCATTAAATACCTTACTTAGTTATAGATTGATCCTTTATTAATATTCTCACTACAAGATCCATCCCCATTGCTAGAGAAATTAATCATTCCTTATTGGTTTTCATATTTCAGAATAATCTGCCTCAAGAGTTCCTGACAATACATCTTTCAGGTATTCAACTCTACTGAGATTCCATGTTACTGTATTTCAACTTTAGCAAAGCACAAGGACAGAAATCCCACATGTTGAACTTCTTTGAATAGCTGCTACTGATAATTTTATTCCCTTGTGGGCCCAAAAGTTTCTTAGAAGCCTGGGGTACACTAATCAGCTAATGGAAAGAAATGGTGGTACCTTCAGTAAATACCTATAAACAGTCTCTCTGTGGGAAAAGTAGCTGATCTCTGATTATTTCCTGCAGAAAACAGGAATTTATATTTGCTATAAAAGAAATTGGGTTTTTTAAGGTGGTATCCTTACAGTTGAATTCTTTTTAACTAGAAGATTCCATTTTTTGTTGTAATGCAGGCTGGTTAAATTTGAACCCTACAGTGCTGAGCAACCGGTTTCAGCAGCTTCAGGTAAGCCCTACTACATAACAGGTTTCAGGTGCTTCAAGCTTCCTGCCAGAAAGGCAGGAACCTAAACTCTGTGATCTGCACCTTGAACCAGAAAACCCAGCAGTTCCAGTACAGTAACTTTGAAGTTAGAAAGTCATCCGGCTTCTTTAGAAAAACAAGTAGAGCAATCTCATGTAAACAGAACCCCAGGAAACATTATTTCAGTGCAAAAATAGTTGTTTCAATGATAACTAAACAGTATTTCTTAGCCTGTGTTGCTTGTGATTTTTTTTTGTCACTTGTTTTTGCTTTAGAATTAATCCAAATGTGTTGACTTATCAAAGTTTTTGAAAATCAGAATTCTCAGGTTCAGGCCAAGTCCGTTATCATTTCTAAAATTACTCACCTGAGCATCTTCAGAAAGTGGAAGAGCAGAAGAGAGAAATGTTGCTTCAGGGAAATCCTAGGAAAAGCTAACATATATTGTAGAAAAAACAGGCATGGACAAGTTTTTTTGCTTCACTATTTATTTCCAGGAAAATGAAATCTCAGAAAGGGTAAGCTGTAGCCAATACTTCTCAACAGCTAAAAACTGGTAAGGGAAATGTCAGTATTGTTGAAATCTGTGGCTAATCCAAGATTTATTACTAGAAGTTATAATAGTTTTATACAAGACAGACTCCCATATGTAATAGCACCAGTATTCTCTGTTGAATACATCACTGTCTAGACCTTGAGCAAAAAATGTTTTAGTCCTGATCACAGATTCTCATCTGAAGATGGAATATCTTGTAGCATTGATGAATGAAATCATAGAATCATAGAATAGTTAGGGTCGGAAAGGACCTTAAGATCATCTAGTTCCAACCCCCCTGCCATGGGCAGGGACACCTCACACTAAACCATATCACCCAAGGCTTCATCCAACCTGGCCTTGAACACTGCCAGGGATGGAACATTCACAACCTCCCTGGGCAACCCATTCCAGTACCTCACCACCCTAACAGTAAAGAATTTCTTTAGCTACCAATATGGCACTAGAAACATGAATTTCTGATTCCTGCAATATGAACATGGACACAAACTTACATGTTGACCCACATCTGGTGGCATGAACGTTCCTTTCTTACCATAAGTAGTTCCACTGACTTTAGTAAGACTCATATGAGTAGCCTAATTCAATGCATTAAAGCTTAGAAGTCCAAAACAGCTACAGATACGAAAAATTAACCAATAAAACACCTGTCTGTTGCTTCTTTTATAGCATCTACAAATTCTGAGCTTATTAAACTTAGATGAACCTAAAGGTTTTAGCTGCACCGTTCATTGTTTTATCTCTGTGTGCCTTCATGCCACAGCAGGAGAGTGGCATGCCTTAATGCCACAGCGGGAGAGCTGCATGCCTTAGCAATATTAATATTTCTAAACATCTGGCATCCCCTATATGAGTTCATAGACTATTTGTAGTGAAAGCCTAAGGAAAAAAAAAGTGAAACTATAGTTTAAAGCAAGTTTCCAGGGATAAATCTCAACTAGCAGCATTCTCTAGAGCATACTCTAGCAATGTAACTCTTTTAATAATGTACCTACTTCTGTTGGAGGTGTTTTAAAAAGGTGAGTTAAATTAATTGAAGAGGTAAACTCCAGCAGTGTGAAATGGTCCAGCAGAGAATATACGACCCTGTATAATCTTTACTTTCACTCTCACAACATGTTTACTGTGTTTACAAATTTTAAACCAGTCTCTAAGGAGAGATTTGGAAATTATACATACGGACACATACATACGCATCCCTTCATATTTACCTTTGGGAAATTACACAGAAAAATATAAATAGATATCATCTAATAGCATACTGTAACCATGTCAGTTGTTACTTGTTGGAAGTTATAAATCAATAAAACCAAAGTTCTGGTAGTTCCATCATTGACAAAAACAAAGAAACCAATTCTTATTTCAAAGAAGAAAAGGGATGCAATTCTCTTCTCATTAAGTCTGTGGAGAGGGAGAAATGAGAAAAGCCTGTTTCAGAAATTATTTTGTGTGCAATATTTTAAATTATATTTGAGATATAAAGTGGACTTTTTTACTGTTCTCTGAATATCCAATTCCAGCATAGGAAACCTAGGCACCCTAAAAGCAATTATAGATGAGGTGATCCTGCCCCTCTACTCTGCTCTTGTGAGACCTCACTTGGAGTATTGTGTGCAGTTCTGATGTCCTCAACATAAAAAGGACATGGTACTGTTAGAACAAGTCCAGAGGGCCACGAGGATGATCAGGGGACTGGAGCACCTCCCATATGAAGACAGGCTGAGAAAGTTGGGGCTGTTCAGCCTGGAGAAGAGAAGGCTGCATGGAGACCTCATAGCAGCCTTCCAGTATCTGAAGGGGGCCTACAGGGATGCTGGAGAGGGACTATTCATTAGGGACTATAGTGATAGGACAAGGGGTAACGGGTTGAAACTTAAACAACAGAGATTTAGATTGGATGTAAGGAAGAAATTCTTTACTGTTAGGGTGGTGAGGTGCTGGAATGGGTTGCCCAGGGAGGTAATGAATGCTCCATCCCTGGCAGTGTTCAAGGCCAGATTGGATGAAACCTTGGGTGACATGTTTTAGTGTGAGGTGTCCCTGCCCATGGCAGGGGGGTTGGAACTAGATAATCTTGAGGTCCTTTCCAACCCTAACTATTCTATGATTCTATGAACCAAGAAAATGTTTTCATCCATTCTGTATTTTAGTTAGTTTAGTGCTTTGTTTTTACTGGTTTTCATAAAAAGTGATCAGTGACGCATCGACTGAAAATATTATTCAACTCCGAGTGTCCATTACTTTCAGGATGATTAAACAAACCACCATATTCCACCTTACTGGATTATACCATTAGAACTAATTTAATTTCCTAAAAAAGTATGTAATTTTAAAAATACTACGGAAATTAAGGACCTTCGGTACTACCAGATATAAACTTAGGCATTTTAATGTTCACTCTAATTGAGATAAAACTTGTAAACTATAACCATATCTTGCAGATATGGCTTTTCCAAACAGAGTAGTATATATTCTTGGTGCTGTATGTTTATTGTTTTGACTTTCAGTGGATTCTGTTTGCTCTATGTACTTTCAGCAGCTTTATCTGCCTGTAGTATATTCTTTTTTATGTAAAACTTTAGGCTTGTCTATACAAGGTGAAACCCTAACTTGCAAACATGTTAGCAGAATTAAAATGTCACAGATCTTTATATTTTTTTTTCTATCAGAATTAAAGTGAAGACAATTTGTTTACTAAAGCAGTTGGCCAGTTAATATTTCTTGCAGGCAGTGAAAGCTTTTTAAAAAAATAAAACACCAAAATTCAGTGGTTTTAAGTAGCTTACTCTCACATAATTAAACAGGAATTTAAAAAAATCTTACTTTCTGAAACAAGAATACTGAATTGCAGAGTTACATGGGCTCTACTGTCATACAGTTACTTCAAATAAATAATACAGTTTGCAGTTTCATTATCTCCCTCACTGTCTCCCACCCACAGTCCCTTTGATGAGTCATGCTCAGACTACTTATCTCCAGAACACACTTTTAAAACACAGCACATTTCAAGCTTCATTTACTTGATTGTAGAGTACAGGAGAAATCTAGAAAGAAAATAGGGAAAGTGGTAGATCATAGTTCTTAAACTTCAACTTTATGGAACCAAAACTGTCATCACAAAAGCTATGTTATTCCTCCCAACAGACATTTCTTTATGGCAGAAATTATGCAGTGGTTTACAGACAAAACCAGCAATTGCTTTCCAAGACCTTGCAAATGCATGTTTTGTCAACCACAAACACCAAACAACACATCACAATAAATTTTTCAGATCGTCATCAAGCAACTGAATTCTTTCTCCTATACACATTCTGAATGTAAATCACCAGCTATCATTATTCCTTTTCTCTCTGAATGCTCTGATTAGCTGAAAAATGGCTAATTTGCCATTTGAATAATCATAAGGCTTTAAAGTTACTACCCTAACTGAACTGAACCAGGGAAACTTACTCCTCCCAAAACTGTTATTGCAACCAGTACTTGCATTTGGCCTGCTCTGCTTCAGGTAAAATAGGTAAACATCAGTTGCATCTCTGCTGCCTCCATTTATCACCTCTTTATGTAGCTGCAGCTATTTGGAAAAGTCATCTTTCCTTTCACAGGCAGCCTCCAAAGTACACATGGGCTGGAAAAAGTTTGGTCTTACATAAAGGGGCAGATGAGGAGCAGCATTCCAGAAGTGAGCATGACAAGGCAGATTGACCATAGCTGAGATGCATATATTCGTACATAGCATATATTCTTCTATAGCTAGCCTGGGAAGTGATTTAAAATAACACCAACTAGTAGAACCTGCTTTTTCAAGATGAACAGGGAAGCAATATAATCTAATGAATCCAGTAGAGATGTATTTTATCTCTGTCTTGCATGTGCACACAGAAAGTGAGGCGTAGGGCAGATGCATCGATGGAATTAATTTAATTCCATATTTCTCATGAACATATTGAATATTACATTATTTAGCTATAGTAGAGACATTATAAATTTATTACTTTTATCAATCAAGTAGAATTATGTACATACATATCCCTTGCAGTTAACTACCAGTTTTGCAGTTAAAGCACAGACTCAATAGATTCAACCTCACACAGATGTGTGTGAGAAAAACAGCAATCCTTCCCAAGTTACAGCATTTATTTTTCATAGATATAATTGAATTTGATGAGGTTTTACAAGTAAATTGGTAGCTAATCTAACATCACAGTAATGATAAAATTGGCCTCTTTGCAGAAGTTCAGCAGGGTTTTGGGTTTTTTTATATTTTGAAGCAGATAACATTGAAGTTGCTTTGGATAAAAAAGATATAGGTAATTATATACTTTGATTCTTATTTGTCTCAAATATATGTATCAAATGAAGGAGAAGATAACCAGGAATTCATTGTTTCTTAGATCACAACAGACAGAAGATTCAGTTCAAAGGCAAGAGAATAAAACCAGAAAGTGATGCTTCTTTATAAAAGCTGCAACTATAATATGGAACCCATTACCACTGGAAATTTTAGCTGCCCTAAGAAGTAAAGTCCTCATAAATGTTGTAAACAAATGAATGGGAGGAATTTCCATCAAAAATCCACCTATCGAACAGATCTATCAAGACCTATGCAAATACTATAACTGACATTACAAGCCCTGGAGTGCCAGAAGCTGGAGGGGAAATTTCAGTCTGTTCTCATCCTACACTCTCAACCTCTGTAGTGACTTTTGCTAGAGATGGAAAGGTGGAGTAACATGAACACTTTGGTACAACTCATGTTAGCTCTTACTATTTTCTTAGATTTAATTATTAAAATGTAGCTGAAATGTCAAGCTTCTTTTGAAAAGGTGATAAGGGAAAGACTCTGTTAAGCAATCAAATAAATTGTACCAGAACATTTACTTTCGATGTGGTTTATAATAAAAAATTCCTTTTAAATAAGGCTGAAGAGTAGCAGTTTCCTCATGCAGTTCTGCACTGGTCTGTTACATATGCTTTCTATATTCCCTTATTTTAGTGAAGTTGAACTATATGCTACATGCTGTCTTCTGTTTGACTTTTCTTTCTTCAGTCCAATATTTTTCCTTTCATTATACTCAATACGACTAAAATGCAGATTAGCTTTCTCTAATGTAGTAATCAGATCCTCTCAATTGTCTTCATCTGTTGAAAATACAGAAAATAAATCTTGTCAATTTTACACCTGTTGAGAAAATGGGAAAACTGACTACTTTTGAAAGAAAGGTTTCTTTGCTAATGGTTTGACTCTCAAAAATTTTCGGATGGAAGCCACTATCTAAAAAGAAAATTCTTTAAGCATGGGGAAGAGTTACAACTTTTTTTAAATACTGGGGTTTAAATGAGTTACAATAGAGGGATGCAGCAGAGTAGGGCTCTCCTCTAAGCCCTGCCTATGTCCTACTAACCAAACACAAACAGCTGTAAGTATGATAGTTCACATCCTTTACCACATTCCTTGGATATTCTTGGGACATTTTAATATTCCATGGTCTTCAATTTTGTAAATTATTTGCTAGGTATTTTATTTAAAGACAAGTGAAAAAGAGCTATTTATTCAAAACAAAAGCACATGTTAAAAACTGGCTATTAGCAACTGAATTTAGGACCACAAATGGCATATTCTTTGGAGCACAGGGAGAGGTATTAAATACAGCATTCACAAGGTGTGAACAGCAGCCAGTCAGAAGCAAGAACTTGCCTGTTGATTAGAAAATGTCACTGGAAGAACATCAAAGTTGCACCCACTTTCCTATTCACATCAGCGATGTGCTGGCAAGCAGGAGCACGACCAGCAGGTTGTGCAGACAGAAACCAATCAGTTAAGGCTGCACTTGACACAGATGTAGGGCACTTGGTGTTGCATAGACTTTGCTCAGGGCTGCATCTTATTGCTAGAGCTGACACAGCAAAGGTGGTACCACAGGTCTCCTGCTCTGTATAGAGTGACTCCAAGGTCAGAGCCCTCAACACACACCCAATGGCAGGGTGTGGCCATTCAGCAGTAAGGTTTCAGGGCTCACTTGTAACCTATGTGATGCAGAGGAAAGAAGCAGCAGCATGGCTTGCAGGGAGTTGAGTTTCTGTGTCAGCAGATGGAGGATGGACCAGGGTGATAAAATAGAGATAACCGGCTCTTTATGGCCATGTTGCAGTCCAGAGCCAAAGTCACATATGGCACAGGAAGAGGAACAAGCATGTGTGCTTAAGCAGGCAGAGGGACGTTCACAATGGTGGAGCCTCAAGGCATGTGACTTCTTGGAGTGGAGGGTGGCTCTTTCTCTTCTGAAAAATATTCAGCTGAAAAACAGGTGTAGGGCAACAAGTTCTGACAGTGGAAGCATTTTGGCTGGCTGTGACAGATTCATAGATCAGATCAGGGTAACAAAGAGTGATGCATGACAGTGGTCAAATAGTTGCTGATGCAGGGGAACCATATGTCACAGGGACCGGCTGTCTCATAGGACTGCCACTTGCCAGGGACCAGATGTGAGCCACTGCAGAGAGATTGTCAAGGCTCCAGTCTTCTTGGTTTTGAAATTAAGACAAGTTCCAGTGTGTGGACATTCAATTTTTGTTTATAAAGTTTTCAGAAGAAAAGAAATTCAGTAAGTTCTAATGGTGCAAGGCCAGCAGCCTCTACACTAAGTCATATGTTACGAAGAGAAGGGCCATTTGACTATATCCTCTGACACAATTTAAGTGAAATTACCCTCCCTCTCCTTCCTGATAGTTGTTTGATGGACTTAATTTCACCAGAGGGATACATTCGTAGCTCAGAAAGGATGAAGAGTGCTGTAAAAATCTAACACCATAGGATTAACCTGTGTTAATCAATGCACTTGAATTTTAACTAATCAATGTGGTTCATTTCTTCAACTTAAAACCCATGCAATATATTTTCACTTAACACATCCTAAATCAGCTTTAATACTGTTAAAAAGAATGCTTGTAACTTTTGTAAGTAGAAACTCTGCAGAAAACAAAAACTCAATTACAGATCAAGCCAGATTTATCAAAAGCACCCAATAACATTGTCAATAAGTTACATTGAAAAATTGAATAGACAAGTTTCCACTTTTAGCTTTGAGCAAGGATCTTTAAACTTTCTCAAGTAACGTCTTTTATCATCTTATCGCAAAGCAGAAACCTAACAGTAGGTCTCTGTCTTGGTTTCAAGTACTTGCAACTAAAGCATTCATAGAGGTTATCAGATACTTTGAAAATAAACACAACAGAAACAAATAGCTAAACTCATTATTAATGATTTTGATGTAAGTTTATGGCTTTGATTCACAAGATTTATTTCTAAATATACAAAAGGTGTTTGAAGTAATGCAAATGTATAAATTCATTTTCCACTGACCAGAAACAGCAAATTTGTTCTTCCCAGAGCAATCTATAGATGAGACAACTATATCAGGTGCTTTTTCAATTCTGCAGGTGCAGATTCTCATTATACAAATTGGTAACTGAGAAATTATCAAAAGAAGAGGCTTGGGGAAGCATGTGGTTGTGGAAAACTTGGAATATTGACAAACTAGGGTTTGCAAGTGGATATCCTCTGAAGATTTTAGTACCCAAACATTCACTGCTTAACTAAATTGTTAAAGGCTTGCTCCCAGCTACTTGAAGACTTTTCCTTAGTAGGCTCCATGTTCAACTGGGGAGGGAGGATATTCACAAATAGACAGTGTTTGTTACATAAAATGTATTGTGAATGTACTACCTAAATTTAAAATAACATGATATAGAACAGCCAACTTGATGAAGAGTCCTCAGAGGTCACTAAAACTTTGATTTTCCAGTTAGCTTATTTTATAGCTAGTGCTTTAGAAGCCATCAAAATCATAACGAGATAGATCAATCAGACTGCTTTTACTGGTCTACTGCGTATAATTCAATATAAAAAACAAGAGTATCCACTGAATCAGACTTTGGAGGAATTTGCAATATACCATGAAATAGCTTTAACCTTGAGACTACAAGAGAAATCAACAGTTAGATAATTAATCATGTGAATGTGCATTTTACTCTGAATAGTATACCTAATTAGTATGTACTTTTTTTTTAAGAACATAATATAATGCTGATAATAGATTTCCCTGTAATTCTTCAAATCTGCTGTCATATTTTTATCAAGAGAGTTCTGAAAGGTTGTCATTTGCAGTTTAAGTCCAAATAAAAACCGTGCATTTTTTTCTGCTGCAATTCATTTTGTATTTTAATTTTTTGAAAATAAATAAAAATATATTTGAAAAATATAGATAACAATATATCACCATGATTGATGCATTGTTTTTACACGTTATTAAAAAGATACCATTTTTTTCTTAGAAAGTCTATATGAGTAAATTCTCCAAGTGACAGATTTGTCAGTTACTGAAATGAAAAACTACAGCATTTCAGAAACTCATCAGCAGAGAAATATTTAGGGTTCCCTATGAATCTGACACTTACTGCACACAGCAAAGGTCATACGATTTTTGCAGAAATTTTTGATCATCAGGCAATGCAGTGCAGCAGAGAAAAAGACTCATGTAAGCAGTATGGAATTAGAGTATTTTTTGCTATTATAGTATCAAATTTTCCAGCTTAAAGAATAATAGTCTTACCACCAAACTATAATGTTTCCTTAAAAAAAACAAAAAAGTCTGTTAATAATATTTTGGTTTGCATTCTAGTGGTTTAGTTTCCTATGTTTGCCTAAAAGTTGTCTAAAACAGTCAGTGCCCCAAAACATACTCTAAGAATCAGTGCCACTAATATTAACTACACTATCAATACTAGCAAATATTCATAATATGTGCCTGTATCATCAAAGTTTTCATTTTACTTTGATGCCATGTTTGTCTCAGGACAGGTTATATATGTGTCCGTTTGTCCTACAGGAGGGAAAGAAAGACCAGGTTCCCAGTTTGTGTTGTATTTAAAGGTGACAACTCCAGCCTGTGATTTGATTTCTGTAAATGGAACTTACAGTATGTTGGGGGTCGAGCATGGGTGCTTGAACAGGCCTACAGCAAGCTGTGAGAAAGTGAACTTATGACCCCAGGTTAAAAGAAGAAGAAGTGTCAAGATCAGCAAAACAGGAATGCAATAACAGGATGCCAGTAATTGCAGAAGCATGATGTAACGCTAAGCTGAAGCGAAGGTGTGAAACCAATCAGGAGAGGTAAAGGGGAGCGTGTATCCCTCGTGGGCAAAGTGAAGCAGCCAATCAAGTAATGCGTGATTGCGTGTAAGACAGTATATTAAGAGCAGCCTTGTAATCAATAAACGGAGCATTTTGTGAACCTATATCGTATCGGTGTTTTCTCCCCTCCACCTGGCCGCGGCATTCTGGTGACCCCGACGTGATACCAGGAGAGAGAGAGACCGCGGACGAGAGAAGGTGGAGATCCCGGCTGCCCGAGAGAGGCAGGAAAGGAGCTCAAATTACGTGGCCACGGCTGACCGGTGAGTCAGGCAGACTGCGGTCTGGTTCGGGATGGGTTTCGCTGTATCAGCGATAGAAAAGGCTACGATAGAAGTGTAGCGAAGAAAACAGGGTACTCGATACCCCGACAGGAACTTGTGGACTTTTTATTTTGGTGCCGACGAAGGGGGTTGTTAGAAAATACGGGACAGTTATTCTCCAAAGATCAATGGCGTAAGATAGGGGAAGAATTGTGGGAGTCGGTGAAGCTTTTAATCTCGAGACTTGGGAGAAAATTACTAAGGAAGAAGCCCCTGATTTATGGATGTTTTCAGTCCTTCTTAAGGTGAAGGGAGCAACCCTTAAAGAGACAGACCTAAAGTTAATGTTGAAATGGTCGAAGAGACGTTACCCAGAGATTTATGAGTCTACCGGATTTGAGATATCCTTGTGGAATGGGGCAGGAGTTAAGCTGTGGAATGCAGCCACGAAAGGCAATGAAGCTGTGAAAAGTTTGTTAGTAATTTGGAGAACTGTTTTAGAGACGTTAAAGTCAAAAAATGAGATCATGGAGACCAGCGTGCCCCCCCTCCCCCCCAAACCTCCGCTGGTTGCTGCCATGGCTGTGAAGACTGAAGATGAGGATGAAGATGATCCTTTCGACCTGAGCCCTATTGACCCCGAGAAGGAGCCTGTGCATGTTCATCAGTTTGTTGTTGCTGATCCTGAGATTCTGATGCCTGATAATGCCGATGCTGACCTGGATGGTGCTTTTGACCTGGAGCCTATTCATCCGGAAAAGAAGCCTGATTTATATCCCCCATATCCTCATGATAAATGGGTAGCTGTAAAGGGAGAAGTGAGATGGGTGGGGGATGTGGATGTATTGCACAGTTTCCCGTGGTGTGTGTGCTTCCCACCCGAGATGGGAAGGTCTCTTGTATGCTCTTATCAGGGGTATCGGGCAGAATGTGTCAGACCGTGGAGTTGGGACCCCGTATACAACTCCTTTGATACAGTCTCTCTGTGATACTCATGTACTAGAAGTTGGTAAATTTAAGTATGTCCATGTTTCTATCGACCCTTGCAGACCTTTAGAGGTATTGCTGGCAACTTCTTCCAACATAGGCTGGCCACCTGTGTCGGAACGAGTGTGCATTTTGGTCAGTAAAAAAACCTAAGCCTCATGCGATGTGAGGGAGGTAGAGTCTCTGCGGGGACGCCCGCTAAGGTTGAGCCTGCCACCTTGCACAGCAATGATGCTTCTCGGAGTTGGTTTCCTGATAGTCTTTACAGGGTCCTTGTGCCACGTCCTGTATGTGGGACTGTGCAGTGGGAGCAATGATTGTCTGGATTTTGTGTTTCAAATATAGTAGTTGTGTGGAGTGTGCTTGTGGGATCCCATATGCATATATGTGTGTCTGTGTGTGTTTGTAATGAGGGCAGACAGTGTTCTGTATATTTTTTGTTGTCGGGTTCATGTAAAAGTTTTAACAGGTAGCAGTTTAACCTTTCGGGCAAGAAAAGGTTAACGCAAAAGTGCAGTTGGCGATAGGCCGGTGGTTTTAGCTGTGCAAAGCAGGGTGAGCGACTTTAAAAAAAAAAAAAAAAAAAGATAAAAAAAAAGAAAAAAAATAGAAAAAAAAAGGGTAATGATAACACATTCTAGCTGTTATTAATGACTGTAGTTTTGATGTATATTGCTTCAAGCTTGTTTTCCAGACAATATGCATATGTAATCCAAAAAAAAAACAAAAACAAACAAACAAAAAAACCATCACTTGAGGGCAACTGAAAATTAACAGCTTGAATATGTATACTTGTAAAGTAGCTATTATTAGAGGTTGTGATTTTGCATATAAAACCACCTGTATTTACTAGCCAGTTGCTAATAAGAAACTATACCTTGTATTGTATGGATTTGTCACTTGTAAAAGAGATGTTAAAGAAAGCAAATTTGCAGCAGCTGCTAGAAAATGCTAAGGTTAAAGCTAGAAAAATTCTAATATGATGGTACTGTTACAAAGCAGGTAATGGAACAAATTAAGAGGGTGGGAGAAATCCACTGGTAAGAAGTTTCTTTGGTTAGTCCCTCGCTGCCATTAGCATCTTCAACATGCTGATGCACTCTGTGATAGTTACTCTGCTGATGTAAATCTGTGTGTGCTTTGCTGTAGTAGTGACTTGTTACTGGGTTAAGCAGGTGAAACTCTGCATTGACAACAAGGTGCAAGGACAGAGATTGACCAAATGCCTGCTACCATAGTCAAGGGCAAGACTGGGTTGGCCTCTGTGTTTGCCACCAAGAATAACCTTTAGCTCCACTGCTGGCTGCAACCAGCAGGTGTAGAGCGGTGGAGACACATGCCATGCCAGACCTTGATGTGAGGGATGGCCTCCACTGTTATCAGAGAGCCATACAGGAGAAAAAGGGCAGGCCCAGCTGTGTAAAGCTATCAACAGGACCATACTGGCTGCCAGCGAAATGTACAAAGCCGCAGAATTCAACCACATAAAGAAACAGCAATGGTAGAAATCTTTGTAAAATCTTTGTAATATCTGTGCTATTATGTGTGACCATGGGTAATGGAAAAGTATACTGAGCATATCTGTTAAATCCCAACTATTCCAACCTGTTATATGGTGTGTAGGATTCACTGGTATGCCACATGTTATAAAGGTTCAAGTGACTTCAAATCAGACCAGTCTTACTGAAATAATGCTGCCTAGAGTAGTGGGTTGTTATGTTACACAAGCCAAGCAGTGACAGAGCAGACAAACCAAATTGTAAAAAACTTTTAGTAAAACTAAAAAGGGGGAGATGTGGAGACTGTGTTCTCACAGGAAAATGAATATTTGGTACATGAGCTCTGAATAACTCTGAGGGATACAGCAAGGTCGTGAGAGGCCCGAGGAAGCCTAAGCAAGCAAGATAAGAAGAAGCTGTAATTCACTGAGTTACGAGAACTGTGGACTGTTGGCAAGCGTTCGAGGTCAAGTTCTCACACCTGTGCTTAACCAATTATATGTTAGTCACTAAGGGTCTTCAAGACAAGTATCCAATCATGATATTCCAAATTGCTGTAGGTGTGTGTCAGCAATAGTATATAAAGAGTTAATGCTTTGCAATAAATGGCTTTTCGTCTGATCAAAAAAAAAAAAAAAAAAGGGGGGAGTGTAACTCCTTGACTGTTAACAATGTACAGTTTACTTCTGCAGCTGCTTCACATCCTCTTTGCATTAGAATGCTTCTGGGCATGTGTTGTATGAATCTTTCTGATCATTCTGAATCTATTCACAAGAAGTTGTTTGAACTTAAAGAAAATATGAAAGAACTTACTGTAAAAACAAAACCTATAGACTCTTGGTTAAAATCGCTAGGAATAAGTAGTTGGTTAAGGAGTTTAATCATGATGTTTAGCGGACCAATAATGATTATGTTGTTAATTTTGTTTTTTGGACCTTGTTTGTTACAATGTATTATGCAACGCATGCAGTAGATGACGAACGCCTTATTTGAAAAAAGAGGGGGAGATGTTGGGGGTCGAGCATGGGTGCTTGAACAGGCCTACAGCAAGCTGTGAGAAAGTGAACTTATGACCCCAGGTTAAAAGAAGAAGAAGTGTCAAGATCAGCAAAACAGGAATGCAATAACAGGATGCCAGTAATTGCAGAAGCATGATGTAACGCTAAGCTGAAGCGAAGGTGTGAAACCAATCAGGAGAGGTAAAGGGGAGCGTGTATCCCTCGTGGGCAAAGTGAAGCAGCCAATCAAGTAATGCGTGATTGCGTGTAAGACAGTATATTAAGAGCAGCCTTGTAATCAATAAACGGAGCATTTTGTGAACCTATATCGTATCGGTGTTTTCTCCCCTCCACCTGGCCATGGCAACAGTAAGTGACAAAGTTTTCAAGAGAGCAAAAATACTTTCCCCTCTCTCTGAAAAAAAATGCAAGCGATACTGGGCCTAGTGTCCTGGAAGGTTTGGTACTTGAGTTACTGGCAGGAATGGCAACACCCACAGTTTTGTTTACCAGGGATATTGTTTGTAAATTACCAGGTCATGCAAGAGCAGACCTGACTAGTAACAGGTTTTAAGAGAACTCTGCAAGATATGCTCTTCTGGAATTAGATAAACATGGAAAACTTAACAACCAGGCCAGGAAGGATGATAACACACTATGTAAGCTTAGCTGCAGATGTAAAAGCAGAAATCAGTTTCCTTAAAGGTATTTGCCTTAAAGGTAAATTTACAACCTCAAAGTTATTCCTTCACTCTAAATTAAATACAAGAAGCTGAGTCTAGTAAAGTAACTTAAATAAATAAATAAAACTCCACCTGTCTGTGGTGCAAATAAGCTGCCAGCGTTACATGGGCAAAATGAATTCTTTCTCTGCAGGCCCCATGCCAAATGGGGCATAACATAAACAAAGCTGAAGAAAGGCCAATAGAAGAGTTGCCCAAGCAAAATATCAAAGACAAATTAGGAGTGAATAATATAGTGTGGCCACCACTAGTGATTACATGAAGAAGTACAGCTATGAAGAGCTACTGAGAGGTTTGTCATAAACTGACACTGTCAGCTAGAAAACCACAGGGGACTTGAAAGTAGCCTTTCATACTACCAAAAAGAAGTAGTGAAAAAGAGAGTAAGAATTTGTAGTGCGGAATGTAAAACCGATTATTTGTATTTACTATTTCAGTTTGAAAATATTTAAAATGAAGCTATCACATTATGTGGTCCTTCTTATGAAATAAATTTTGTTACTGCAACCAGTGCCTTTCAGAATGCACTAATTCAGGGGTATCGCTACAGTATTAATACTGCAGAGAAAGAGGTTTATTCTGCTAGGGTTTTCTGCTAAATATGTATCTTCAGGGAAATTTTGGAAGACTGTGATTTCTGCATCAGTTATTTACTATGGTAGCTTCAAAGGTTACGGTCGCATAGATCATCATGCAATCACGCTTCTAAGGATAAAGGGATACGTATGATA
Source organism: Melopsittacus undulatus (assembly GCF_012275295.1). Classification (NCBI taxonomy): domain Eukaryota; kingdom Metazoa; phylum Chordata; class Aves; order Psittaciformes; family Psittaculidae; genus Melopsittacus; species Melopsittacus undulatus. The sequence continues at coordinate 41,709,508 of NC_047530.1, read as the reverse complement.
GCATAAATATGCAAGGAACAATCTGTTTATCAGAATCCTGTTTCAGCCAGAACCAAAGACTGAGGAGTAGGTAAAATCAATTAAAGCCATATAGTAGGAAAAGAAGCTGGTGGAAAAGTCAGACTACCTATGCTGGAAATTACCTCCATGTTGCCTCAGAGGAGGACAGAGGTTAAAAGCTGCGAATCACATGCTCACTTGACTTAACAGAAACAGCCCTAGAGGCAAAGAGAAGAACTAATATCTGCACTTATACTATGCTAACATGGTCTCCAAGGATGAGGAGTACTTTGACAGAAATGATCAAGTGAGACACTAGAATGTGCTAAAACCAGAGTATTTCTGTGAGACAATCCTACATCAGATTTCCCCCAGTGAGTCAGATAGCTATGCAAGCCATGGTGAATTTTAATGTGCTAGAGAGCAGACTGATTAAGAAATCACCTTGGGCATCTTCAATTACAGCTGTAAAAAAATGCCCAGTGGAGAGCTGGGGTTGTGAGAACTTTAATTTGTATAGAGCTCAGAAATGCTCCCCACTTCCACACACTAGATGTCACGCACAAATATTTTCGTAGTTTGTATTTAATCCCTGTCTATCATTTCTTTAAAGTAGCACCTCAGGATCAAAGTAAAGCTTCTTTTCTGACAGACTGTTGATAGTTTCAGGGTGTTAGAATGTCCTCTATTCATGAATATAACAGCATCATCTGCTAAGATAATAAAGTTAACTAAAAAGGGAACTAGGGTATGCCTTTTGTTGAAGAAAGAGGAAAGTAAAAAGAGAAAAAGAAAGAAAAAAATAAAAGAAAATAGTACTTTGGGGATTTTTTAAGAGTTACAATTAAACCTGCAGGAAGACTTCATCACCTTCCAGTGAATACAGTAACTGCAAGGACATGAAACTTCAAGTCTAAAAACTGGTTATTGCAAGCTGCTGAAAAGTCCATTCTAAGATGGAGAACAATATAACTGTAGGCATGGTGATTTGTGGTATCTGTAACAGCTTGCAGTTTCTGGTTGATTTATCAGACATCAAAAGTGTTTCTTCCATTCACTTGGCTTTCAGATTTTTAAAACATATCTGTTCATCTAAGGATAATAGTCTACTATGGAAGCTTAACATACAACTAAGGAAGTAAACAGTTAAATCAGATCTTGGCAAACCAGCTGAAACAAGTTTCATTTTAGAAAGCTGTTTGAAATTTAAATAGGAGAAAGTTGATAGCAATATTACAACATGAGAAAGAGGCTGAAAAAAGGTCTGAGGAGAGCATGAAATAAGTTACAACAGGGTTCCCCTGGGAAAAGTTTTAACAGACACCATAACAGTTTGTGAAAGGATATGGCTGAGCTTCCCTTTGTAGAAGAGAGCATAAAGTAGATATAAGGCCAAACGAGGTGAATCAAGACAAGTAACACCTTGTCTATCATCTTCAAACTGAGTAAATATCCAAGATCTCCTAAAAAAACATGAGCTAGATAAAAATGCATTCTTCTTAAAAAATATGTGATTTTCCAATGACTGTAATATTTTATGTTTATCCTCGTAAGTACAAGGAACGATATGTTCCAAAACTTTATGCAAAGATTATCTGTATAAGCACATTTGCTTACAGCTACTAGCTGCCATCTGAATAGTTTAAACTGTAAATCACAAGACCCATGGCTTCCGTGGGAGTCTGAGACAAGATGCACACATTAAAGCGTGAATCTGGAAAAATGTACTAGAAACAAGCACTTGAACAATTGTCTTCAGCTATCAATGAAAAACACCAGATGAAGGACCAACAGCTTCAATCCTGAAGTGCATTGTGAATACAGACATCCCATCTATCTCTATTTTTTCTATAAATCTATGTTAAAACTTTTAATAAAAGGCTAGATGTGTCTCATATATCTTCAAAAGCTGTAGTTTTTACTGCAGCGTTATTTTTCTGTACATTCTCTGCATGAAGAGGGCTTTTAATTTTTTTTTTTTTTTTTACTCACTAATGACAAAGACTCCAGAGTTATTAAAGGTCACTGTCATGGTTAAATCCCAGACTGCAACTAAAGTGCCATGCAACTGCTCATTTGCTCACCCTTCCCTTCTCCCCTTCCCCAGTGGGATGAGGAGCAGAATAGGAAAAATATAAAGCCTGTGGGTTGAGATAATAACAATTTAATAACTGAAATAAATTCAATACCAATATTATTATCATTATTAGTATTAACAGAGAGACAGGAATAAACTCCACCCAAAAAAGACAAGTAATCCACAGTACAATTGCTCATCACTCACTGACCAATACCTAGCCCATCTCTGAGCAGCAATTGGTCCTTTCCATGTAACTCCCCCCAGTTTATGTACTGGGCATGACACGGAATCATAAAATCATAGAATCATAGAATAGTTAGAGTTGGAAAGGACCTTAAGATCATCTAGTTCCAAAACCCTGTGGTATGGAATACCCCTTTGGCTAGTCTGAGTCAGGTGTTCTGTCTCTGCTCTGTCCTGGCTTCTAGTGCCCTTCCTCACTGGCAGAGCATGAAATTGAAAAGTCCTTGATCAGGGTAAGTGCTACTAAGCAACAACTAAACGAAATGATGTTATCAGCATTGTTCTCAGACTAAAGCCAAAAGACAACACTTTACCAGCTACAAAGTAAAAAATTAAGAAGAAAAAAAAATTAAGAAATTAAGAAAATTAGCTAGAACTGAAGCCAGAACAGCCACCAGTTCAACGCCTGACATCTCAGAATTGTTAAATGGTTGGGTTTAGTTGTGTGTTTGGGGGTTTTATTTACTGGTTGTTTTTTTGTTTTAATTGAAGTAATAAACTAAAAAGTTAAGAGGACACATGGAAGCAGCTGATAAGGAACTCAGAATGCTGACTGTATACATAAGAGAGACTATATCTGTCATGTGCTTTGCAAAGTAAACACAGATATTGATTCTCCACTGAAAGATTTCCATTACAAGTGGAATTTTTCCAGTAGTATAGCTCAAATCTTACTAACTTACTTCAGAATAGACTTGAATAGGGATCATAGGCACAGCTGATGACTTTCTTACTACCATGCTAGCAAGAACATCTGAGATAAAACTTAACATTCTAAAAAAGTTCAGAAATGTAGTGACTTAAGCAAGCATTAACTACAAGCTGTGCAGAAGCATGTAAAAAAGAAATAATCACCTACCATGAACCAGATGTAAAAAGAAAGGTAAAAATAGGTAACTGTTTGTTCAGCCCATTAATGAGGGGTTTGAACAGGATTAACTGAAGTAAAATCAGTTGTTGGTGAAGTTATTTACAACAGATAAAACAAAGGTCAAATGTGAAGAAATGCAGAGGACCCTACAGCTTTGGCTGACTGGATGCTAGATAGCATATGAAATTCAACACAGGCAAATTTAAAGTTTTAATTGTACTAAAACAGTCCTAATTCTATATACAAAGAGCTTTCATTACTTAGAAATGATATTTCAGACTAGTAATTGATAGGACTACCAAAATGCCAATTCATAGTTCCACAGTGATCAAAAATTAATCAGATGTATAAAAAACCCAACAAAGATTGCAATAAAATGAAAAATTGTAAGGTTACTGAATCATATCTCAAACAGATTTTAAGCATCTAGTCCCAAGAACTTTTAGTCAGAATCACAGAATCACATCATAGAATCATAGAATCATAGAATAGTAAGGGTTGGAAAGGACCTTAAGATCATCTAGCTCCAACCCCCCTGCCATGGGCAGGGATACCTCACACTAAAACATGTCACCCAAGGTTTCATCCAATCTGGCCTTGAACACTGCCAGGGATGGAGCATTCATTACCTCCCTGGGCAACCCATTCCAGCACCTCACCACCCTAACAGTAAAGAATTTCTTCCTTAGATCCGATCTAAACCTCTGCTGTTTAAGCTTCAACCCGTTGCCCCTTGTCCTATCACTATAGTCCCTAATGAATAGTCCCTCACCAGTATCCCTGTAGGCCCCCTTCAGATACTGGAAGGCTGCTATGAGGTCTCCATGCAGCCTTCTCTTCTCCAGGCTGAACAGCCCCAACTTTCTCAGCCTGTCTTCATATGGGAGGTGCTCCAGTCCCCTGATCATCCTCGTGGCCCTCTTCTGGACTTGTTCCAACAGTTCCATGTCCTTTTTATGTTGAGCACCAGAACTGCACACAATACTCCAAGTGGGGTAACGCAAGAGCAGAGTAGAGGGGCAGGATCACCTCCTTTGACCTGCTGGTCACACTCCTTTTGATGCAACCCAGGATACAGTTGGCTTTCTGGGCTGTAAGCACACACTGAAGCTGGCTCATGTTCATTTTCTCATCAACCAACACCCCCAAGTCCTTCCCCACAGGGATGCACTGAATTTCCTTGTTGCCCAACCTGTAGCTGTGCCTGGGATTGCTCCGACCCAGGTGGAGGACCTTCCACTTGGCATGCTTAAACTTCATGAGATTGGCATCAGCCCACCTCACAAGCGTGTCATCCCTCTGGATGGCATCCCTTCCCTCCAGCGTATCAACCGAACCACACAGAACAGTTTGTTGGAAGGGACTTTATCATCTAGTTCCAGCTTCCTTATCATGGGTATGGACACCTTCTATTAGACCAGGTTACTCAAAGCCTGGTCCAGCCTGGCCTTGAACACTGATAGGGATGGGGCATCCACAATTTCTCTGGGCAACCTCTTCCAGTGTCTCATCATCCTCACAGAAAAGAACATATCCTTATATCTGATTTAAATCTACCCTCTGTCAGCTTGAAACTGTTTCCCCATGCCCCTGTAAAAGGCCTCTCTCCAGATTTCTTTGTAGGTACCTTTAGGTACTGGAAGGCTGCAAAAAAGTCTCCCTGGAGCCTTAAGATGGGAAGTACAACTCATTGTTGGAGCTGGCTGTGGAAGGGAGCTTAGATGACAAGCCTAGACTAGATGCCTGACTTCTGGACTGCTTATGGTATATATGATAAATACTGCCTACATCAAAAGTATAAAAAAATTTTACTATAAGACAGAGCTGTACTTGAGTGGCTTGTGATTTAATATCTTTAAAATATATATTTCCTGTGTGATAAATAAATTACTATGCCTACATACATACCAGTCATTACTAGCAATGCCACTAGTCCTTTACAAACTGAGGCTTTTATATAGTAATCCACCCAACATTTGGGCCACCAAGGTGCTTATATGGATGTAACCAGTAATTCTGCACATTCAGTCCACATTTAATTTATCATGACACATTCACAGCTCTGTAAAAAGAACCAGGAAGACAGGGATAAGTCATTCCTGTTGAGATTCATATCCTTCTGCTCATAAGCTTAACTTCTCAAAAGGCATGAAGAGCAACATTAAGTGAGAAATAGAAACAGAACATGGATTAATTGTATTTTTCTCTGTACAAGCATACGAGCAAATATAAAAATAATGTAAAGAAATGTTTATAAGAAAACTCACAGTATTTGAAGAATTTTGGTTATTCTATTAAAATGGGTCCCATTGGATTGAAAAAAAACATGACTAACCATCTGCAATTGGGGTGTTATGAGCAGAGCCACATTAAGGTAAGCAGGTACTATTTCTTACTGACTAACTGACTAAAATACTGTTTATTTAAAAATAAAACACCCAAAGCAGAAAACAAATTGCCTACCAATCTTTCAAATTCTTGTAAAACGTACATGCTAGTGATATATTTACTTCATGAAGAACATTCCTTTCAGCTTCTTTTAAATAGGGATGAAGGACTATTAGTTCTGTCTATTAATATTAAAGTGACGTCAAAGTCCACATCTGTGGGGGAAAAGCTCTAAAATTCATACCAATCAACTAGGAGACTCCACACTCAGCAAGTGCATGAAAAAAGAGAAAAAAAAATTAGGAATGTTGTGTCTGGCACAGGTCTCTCTGACAGGCCTAGGCATATAGCATGTAAAATCTAAAAGCTGCTGGAGTATAGCTAAACGCTGTTATCCAAGCTGTCATAACTGTACTGCAGTTTAAAGATATTTCCTGACAAGAAAATTGAGAAAGCTGTCTGGCTAGTAAATCAAAACCTTCCTCCTCTTTTAGTGGCCAACCAACAGATGCAGTTTAGGTCACAGATGGTGTTTTTTTACGTTTCGATCTCCACGCACATCTTCAGCAGAAGTACTTGCTTTCTTTACCACTAGGAGTGAAAAGTTCTTTTAAAAATCTTTGCCAATGCACCAAGCTATCCACAAACCACTATTCATTTCAGAAGGCAAAAAGCTGCTGAGCAGTTAAGGTTGAGAAGTGCAGCCTGTTTTTTAATGATCTCATAAATTAAGATGACAGTACATTTCACTGTGGAATATGTTATTATGTGATTACATCCCTTTGGGAAGATTTAAGAGAAGCAGAAATACCATCAAAAATAAAAGGTATATAAGGAGTTGAAGGTCAAAAAAAAATACCCAGCATATTTAAGTATTTAACTGGCTTTAGAGTCTAAGTTAAAGCTTCAATGTGGGTTGAACATTTCGCTTATAGGTGTCACATTTCTCTCATTTCTCCTGCAACCCACAGGTTGCCACACAGAAGACAAGAGAAGCCCACATGGTTTCTTGTCTTCTGTGCTCTCTGCAAGGGGGCTTTCTGCTCAGCACAGATGGCTGTCAGGAGTGTCAGCAAGTGCTGCTCAGTCCAGCATGTTCCCCTGGATGTGTGCCTTGCTGTGCCTTTCAAGGGTCCCTTCAATCAGGGCAGCATCAAGCCAGCACCGAACTCTAAAGGTAGTCTCTGATCTCCTGAATGTACATTTCAAAGATTTAAAATTCTGGACCTAGTATCAAGAAGTGCTCATCACTGTGACACTTATTTCAGAAAAGCATGACTCCAGAATGCTTAACTTAATGGGAATTACCAACCTCCAACCCCCCTCCTGCTCCACCCCCAAATCAATATGTACTGGTGAAATTGGGCAAAATAATTTTTATTCTTATTGCAAAAAGTAACTGGTTGGCAACATGTTGTTTAAACCAAAGGATTGGGTGAACTCTGTATCAGCTGTCCATGAGAAAATATATAAAGCAACCCTGAGAAAATCCAAAGCTGATATCTATGCATGAGACCAGTGGGGCTCTGTTACAATCTGTGAAAGCAAATGTTTGTTTTTTCCAAGAGTGAGCTCAATGTCAGGGAGCTCAACAAGTTTATGAAAATATTCTTTGTCAACAGATGACTGAATTCAGTAACTTGAGAAATACTTTCCCATCCTGTATTCCTGTAAGAGAAATAAAGCTTGCTAATGAAAATACCAATCTTAATTTGAACAAACCTAGAACAAATTTCATTAATTAAACATTTTGTACTATACAAGGAATTAACCATCTTTATGCAAAGTAATTTCAGTAAGGCACCAGACCTAATGAAGCAAGAGGAAGATGAAGATCATTGATGAGCTATCAGGCACAGCTCACTCCCAATTCAGAATGATAAAGGGATGAAATAAGTGAAAATTTAAGTTTTGAGTTTTCCAGCCTGAAAAATACATAGTGCTAAAAACACTACTGGTTCTGATCCTTCTGCGCATGGTAGCTTATGCACATTAATTTTTAACTAAACTTGTGATTTTCAGTTATTAAGTATTCTGTACATTTTCGTGAAAAATATGAGTGTTCTTCTGAACTTATAGAAAGTTTCTTCTTTGAATGTTTCATTGATAACTGTTTAAATAGTCAATACCTGGACTGTATGTATAGCACAAACAGTGAATAACCTGTGACAGGAGTGGGAGACTTTTTGACAAAGCTGCAAGATGGAAAGATGAACTGCACCAAGAATTCTTTCTTAGTTTTACCACCACCTTCCTACATGAATTCTTGACAAAACACTCCAGAAATTTATAGTCAAATCTTTAATTTCTACAGACTGGATCCCCAGAAGCATTTAATTACTTAACTCATGTATGTAGACAGATGACTTAATTTCAGTCTTTGCGGAATTATCAGTGAGTCATTTTCTTCCAGATTTTCAAAGAACTTTTGACACCTAATTTCCACTGAAATCAATATCATCAAGACTAAAATAAGTAGTTGCTTACTGATGACTTTGAGATAAATCCTTAAACACATACTCAGAAAAATAGCCTAATAAATAAGGACAGTAGAACTAAGCAAAAAAAAAATCAATTAAAAAAAAATAAGGAATTTGAGAGGGACCTAGAAATAAAATTTCTGTTATAGAGATTCCATTTACTATTTTCCATTGGTATTTTCTGGATGACATATTCACTGTCTTTATAAAGAAATGTTTTACTAAATCTAAATGTTCATGTTTAAAACACTATGTAATTGTAAGTTTCCATCCTGTGGAAATAAGTGCTCCCTAAACAACTGCTTCAAAAGAAAACAGAGGTGTATGGAGGTGTTTAACTTGACATGAGCATAGATAACTAAAGAATACTTCATTTATCACACTCATATATAGCTCAAATTAAGGAAGTGCTGTCCCATGAGTAAAGTTCCCTGCTAAAATAATATCCTGTAAAAATCTTCTATTCCCAAAAGCTGTGATAGCACTTCTGGACAGTTTAAATGCTCAGTTTAAATGTTTTAAAACAGTTTAAATGTTTTAAACTAAAGAACATATTAGCAATAAAGTCATTGAAGGAACTCCTTTCAAAACAACAAAAAAAAAACCTGAAAACCAAAAAGATAAAAATGTAGATATCTTAGTGATCATGAAAGCTTGGGAAAATTGCAAACTACTTGGACTCCAATCAACAGACATGCAATATCTATTTCACTGTGTCAGTGCTCAGAAATCTATTCAAGGAGCAAGGAAAGCAAAAGGACTACGAAAAGGCCTATAACTATATAGGAGAGTTTTACTTTGAAGCAAGTATAGTAAAGAGGGTATAACTAGCACTCTTGTTTATAAAATAACCATGTTGGAAGTGTATAGCAAATGCAGCCAGAGGATGACGCAGAGAGTACTTGGAGCATATCATAGACTTGGAAGTATAGAGCAAAGAAAGGAACTGTCAAGATCAGGAAAGTCACAACTTGCTCAGACATGGTCTCAGAACTCTTGCCCCTTAATTTAGCCCAAAATAATTTAAATGAGAAATAACAACCTTCACAATGAAGAATTTCTTCTGTTTAATGGGTGATCCTTTTCAGATATTCAATTGATAAATACTATTCAGTACCTAACTCATGAGAAGGAGATATCAAAGTAACACAGCTTAAAATGAAAAGCTATATAGAAAATAGCTTTATATACTCTCAGTCACACAGATGCAAGTCAACAGTTGTAAAGGTGCAAGAAAAGCATTTGACAGAGGCTTGGAAGTTCTTGACTCTTCTAAAGCAAAGGATTATGGCAAAGCCACACACTAGCACACACACACACACACACACATACACACACACACTTTCTTCACTCCACAACTCCTCCAAATGAGAAATTCAGTCAAAGAACTCAGTTCTATAAGAGGCATAATGCAGAAAGCATATTGACTGTAAAGTGCCTTGGACAAGAGGTATCAGAAAGAAAATAAGTCTAACATGCAGATTTTGTGCTGACAGTTATAAACACTTTTTTTTTCTGGCAATTTAGGTGTACCTCAGCTGTCAGGGCCCTAGAAAAATACCACTTGAGTCAAGCTCTGTTATTTCACCTGATTGCTTGTTTTAGTTGGTTGAAGTTTCAGTTAACTTAATTTCTCCTACAGGGAAGTACATGAGGCTCTGTTAGTAATGATCCAATCACTCACTGTCACACACACAGGTAGATTATTTTCCAATGATAGTAACATATAGCAAAAGCCAGATTTTCCTTCTTCTAAAAATAAAATCCATCTTTGTGGTTTGTATCTTCCACAACTTCTCTTGAGTATGCATCATATTTTGATAAGCAAAATGCAATCTTTTTTATTCTGCTAATATATCAATCATTTAATGAAGTGTTCAAATATATTACTTCCACATGGTTACAGTGGGATTTCATTTCCACTGTAACTCATTCTAATGAAGTACCGTATGTTTCTAATACACTCCAGAAATTCACAGATCTGTATTTCATTCAATCATGGGTTATGAATTGTCCTAGTTGCTTCATCATAAATAAACAGGTTGAGGATCTTAAGAGTATGGCTTTCCTGTGGGGGACTTCAATGGAGGTTAAGAATAAACTGCATATAGTATGCTTTGCAAAGTCCTGCATAAGAAACTGCACCCAAAAAAATCAGCTAGTAATTGGATCCCAGATTCTCAAACTCCACAGTTCTTCCTTATAATTCAGATATCTTCAACCAATGACAACTAAGTCAGATTTTACAGCCTTCTCTTGTGTCATTCTTTTACTCTTTTTGCATTTCATAGGCCTTGTAGAGCTTCATATGTTTTACAAGACTAATTGTACAAATTAGAATGGAAACTGTTTCTAAATCTATTCAATACATGCTATTTTTAGAGTACTTCATTTGACTTTACGAATCTTTTACCTTGCTTTAAATACATACAGCAAGATATCATAAATCACGCAACAGCATAAAAATTAAGCATTTTCTGTAAGTCAGAACTATGATTTTCTTCATACTTAATAGTAGGAAGAAGTTTTACAATTGATTTCATGATAATTTAGTTTTAAAAGCACAATGTAATTTAACTGGAATTTAAAATGCTGCACTTACTGGAACGCTTTATTTGTCACAAGGTCTATGGTTTAGAGTCGACTAATAGACAGTGATGATGATAAATCAGTGTAGTAGAGTTAATTTCTCAGAGTTGCACTGGATTTAGTCACTCAGCCCTCAGAATAATGGAATTGCATGGCTAAATTCCTCCACTACTGGGAGAATTTAGGGATAATGGACTACAGCTACTTTTACATTTTGAGAGAGACGTTCTAATGGTACTGAAAAAATTAAAACCGCATTAGTTACAGCAGTCTAATTCATCATCTTCCCTCCCTTTTGAAATTGCAATTAAGATCACAGTTTGTAGTTGTTCCAGGCATACTCGGAGTTCATTGTCTTTATCGGACAATCTAATATAGTATGTGCCTGATTAGTGCATGAACTTTAACATGCAGCTAGAGAGAATTTGTAACAATAAACTATTTATTTCCCTAAAAAAAAAAAAAATCTAGCAAAATTCCTAATGTAAAAATAGTTCAAGCATTAAAAAAAAAAAAAAAACAAAGAAAACAAAGAAAAATATTTGCCACTAGAGATGAAAATTGAAATTTTATTACATGTGCAGTTTGCATTCGTGGATAAAAAAAGACTTAATTTTGTTTCTTGCCTCACTAACAATAGCAACTAAATTAAAATGAGGCATAGCATTTCACAATGATGTTTTGTAAATTTCCTGTTTGTACAGATGTATGTACCTATTTGTGTGTCATTCTGAGTTTACATTTTGTCTCCTTAGAACAATGAATCCTACACTTTTATCAGTCACTAGTGACTTGCAGTGTCAGAGCTACCTGAATTATACTTTACCTATTCCTATATATACCAGTGAAAGGTTTTCATTATGGTGCTCTGACCAACCTGAGATAATCCATTCCTTCATGCCCCTTCAGCAGTAACCCCCATCTACACCAGTCTTTGGCTAACCAGAGCAGCAGGTGAACATTTTGAAAGTTCTGCCCAGAATGTGATTCAACAGTACTCTTCTGGGTTTTTATTTGTTTAAAAATTGTTACAAAAGTGAATAATGTTCCACTTTGGTGGACAGATATAAGACCCATGTTAGATTGTCAAAGAACAGCTGCTCTTTTAACTGAAGAAGTAAAAAGCATGCACATTCTTACTTAAGTTCTCTACATAAACCCCCACTGTCTGAAATGCATTTTATCCAGCCACATGCACCCACTGTTCCCACTGAACCATTTTGTGTTACAAGAACTGTGCTGTCTCAGGGCTTCAAATCACATATATATCAAATTACATAGGATGTTTGTATCATATTTTTGTTTAATAAGCACAAACAACTACAATGGTACTTTTTTGTAAGCATGTGTATAAACTTCATATTAAAACATGTCAGTAGTGCACTCTTTAATGTGCTTTATAAATTAAATGAACCAGAAACATTTCTAAATTATAATGGGAAATGCATCTGCGCCATAATCCCAAGAGTGAATTTCTCTGGTCAGTGTTTCCTTCTGTTATCTTAATTTAAAATATTAAAATAAACAAATGTAAATATCAAGCACATGTACCAAACAACCTTTAATCTTGATAGCTACCAGGCATAATTCTGTGTCATTTGCAATTCTATTACTTAATCTCCAGGCTTTAGACTGGAAACTGCATTCCTTCACTTCTGACAGGCAGATTATAGAGATGACTGTCTTTCTTGAGCACTTCTTAAATGCCTCCAGTCATGATTTAATTACCTTTATTCCTTCTTTTCTCTTTTGGTTCATAGCCTAAAACAGCAGTCTTGGCAATCAATGATAAGTGCTTTGGAATCAGCTGTCAGCCTCCACTATGAGAAATTCTTATAACTCCACCAGGGTTTACATGCTCTCAAGCACTAATTTGCAAGAAAATGCCCCAACAGATACAAGAAATGTATACACCTTCAGTATTCCATTAAGCATAAAGCTCAAATATCATATTTCACCTGTTTGTATGCAGAACATGAGAAGCATCAGTCTGTCACACCCATGGGAATTTGTGCACAGCTTCCATTACAATTTTCCCACCCCCCAGACAAACTGTAATAAAATGCACACTATCATCCAAAAGTTGTCATGTTGCCTGCCTACAATGCTTTTAGAATTCAGCTACCTTTGCTACATTATATTCCCATTACCAAGAATATGTAATTGTAGCTCAACAGCTGGAGGGGGGGGGAAAGTTTAAAATAATCCACTCTGTCCTGGGTTTAGCAGTAGCAGTCATTTTTTCTCCTTCTTAGCAGTTGGTGCAGTGCTGTGTTTTTGACTTCCGTCCTAGGAACAGAGCTGATCACAGAATCTCAGAATCACAGAATCCCAAGGGTTAGAAGAGACTTCGAAAGATCATCTATTCCAACCCCCCTGCAAGAGCAGGGAAACCTAGAGTAGACCACACAGGAACTTGTCCAGGCAGGCCTTGAATATCTCCAGCATAGAAGACTCCACAACCTCCCTGGGCAACCTGTTCCAGTGCTCTGTCACTCTTACAGTAAAGAAGTTCTTCCTGATGTTAACGTGGAACTTCCTATGATCCACTTTATATCCATTGCCCCTTGTCCTGGATATCACTGAAAAAAACCTAGCTCCATCATCCTGACACCCACCCTTTACATATCTGTAAACACTGATGAGGTCACCCCTCAGTCTCCTCCAAGCTAATGAGACCCAGCTCCCTCAGCCTCTCCTCATAAGGGAGATGTTCCACTCCCTTAATCATCTTTGTGGCTCTGCACTGGGCTCTTTCAAGCAATTCCCTGTCCTTCTTGAACTGGGGGGCCCAGAACTGGATGCAATATTCCAGATGCGGCCTCACCAAGGCAGAGTAGAGGGGGAGGAGAACCTCTCTTGCCCTACTAACCACACCCTTTCTAATGCACCCTAGGATGCCGTTGGCCTTCTTGGCCACAAGGGCACATTGCTGGCTCATGGTCATCCTCCTATCCACCAGGACCCCCAGGTCCCTTTCGCCTTCACTACTTTCCAGCAGGTCAACCCCCAACCTGTACTGGTACATGGGGTTGTTCTTCCCCAGATGCAAGACTCTACACTTGCCCGTGTTGAATTTAATCAAGTTTCTCCCAGCCCAACTCTCCAGCCTGTCCAGGTCTTGCTGAATGACAACACAGCTTTCTGGTGTGTCAGCCACTCCTCCCAGTTTAGTGTCATCAGCGAACTTGCTGAGGGTACACTCGGTTCCCTCATCCAGGTCGTTGATGAAAATATTAAACAGCACTGACCCCTGAGGGACTCCACTAGTCACAGACCTCCAGCTAGATTCTGCCTCATTGACCACAACTCTCTGCCTTCTTCCTTTCAACCAGTTCTTGATCCACCTCACTACCTGATCGTCAAGCCCACACTTCCTTAGCTTATCTATGAGAATACTGTGGGAGACAGTATCAAATGCCTTACTGAAATCAAGAAAAAACACATCTACCACTTTACCATCATCCCTCCACCTACTTACTTCCTCATAGAAGGCTATAAGGTTGGTCAAACATGACTTCCCCCTCATAAAACCATGTTGGCTGCTCTTAATGACCCCTTCATCCTTGATATGTCTAGACATGGTGTCAAGAATAAGTTGTTCCATCACCTTTCCAGGGATGGAGGTAAGGCTGACCGGTCTATAATTACCCAGGTCCTCCTTCTTGTCCTTCTTATAGACTGACGTGACATTTGCCATGCTCCAAGCCTCAGGCACCTTGCCTCTTTCCCACGACTTACCAAAGATGATGGAGAGTGGCCTAGCAATGACCTCCGCCAGCTCCTTCAGCACCCGTGGGTGTATTCCATCCGGACCCATCGATTTATAGATGTCCAGATTGCTTAACTGATTCCTAACCCAATCCTCATCCACCAAAGCAAACTCCTCCTTTATCCTGACTCCTTCTGGGGCTATAGGAATCTGGGACCCCCGGGGAGAGTCTGCAGTAGTAAAGATAGAGGCCAAGAAAGCATTCAGCACCTCTGCCTTCTTTATATCCTCTGTCTCCAGGGCACCCACCTCCTTCAGCAGTTTTTAATTACTGCTCAGATGTTTAGACTGGCCAAAGGACTTTGTGAGTCTCATGCTCTGCCAGGGAAGAGGGGAAGACGGGAGGAAATAGAGACAGGATACCTGATCCAAACTAGCCAAAGAGGTATTCCGTACCACAGCACGTGATGCTCAGGATGTAACTGAGAGTTACCCAGAAGGGCTAGTTCATGGCAGGGTTGGACTAGGTATCTGTTGATGCTCGGTCGGGCAGACTGGGGTGAGTTACCGGTCAGCGGGTGGTGAGGTGTTGTATTTTCTTCCCTTATTTCCTTTATCATTATTATTATTGGTGGTAGCAGCAGTGATTTGTGTTATGCCTTAGTTACTAAACTGTTCTTAGCTCAACCCACGGAAGCTGCATTCTTTTGATTCTCCTCCCCATCCCTCCGGGAGGAGGGGGAGGGCAAGGTGTGGGGGGGGGGGGGGAGGGGGGAGAGGGGTGATTTATGCTGACTGGGTTTAAACCACACCACCCTCCAAAAAAAACCAAAAACAAAAAAACACCCAAACAACAACAAAAAAATCCACCTGTTTGATGTTTTCTTCTAATCAGAGTAGAAAAACAATTCTTTCAAAAATAGACTAAATTACATATAATAAGGTTTTTGTTGCCTGTTAGTGCCCATCAGCCAAAGAAGGACTGTAGTTTGTTGTATGCTGGTAAATGTTTTGCTGTCATTGACAGAAACATAACAGTATGACTGTACATTTGGAAAAAAACATAGGCATCTTTGCTATCATTTTCAAAGTAGAAGCTCTGTAACTGCTAGATTCCATCATTACTGCAGCTACTAACACTGAAAATTTGTGTATAAGGATAAATTCATACAACATCAAGTTTGAATAATTCATGCTGCAGTACCTGCTGCTAACACTGAGCCACTTCAACTGCCCAAAAGCACCATACAGATTCTAAGATCTGAAGCATTTCAAAATTTTATTTCTTGGCAAGATGAGTAAATTTTCATCTCAATCAGGACTGACAGCTGTCATTCTTTTTCCTCAAAAGCACAGGCAGTCCTATAGTCTTCCTGCCTGAAGCAAGGAAGTGAAATAGAAGACATAAGCACATGCATGCATCTTATGAGAAACTTTGCATGGGAAGCTATGGCTTTGTCTGTTTGTGAAAGATGATAAAATCCTGGAGAGGGTGGTCATGTTTGGTACCCTCAGCAGCAAACGTGATATCAAGCAGTAGTCTAAATGATCTGAAAGCTCAAGATAATAATCAGCTGTGGCACAGTTTGTTAGATCTGACACCAAGCGTGAAACATACAAGCATATTTGTCCTGAGATACACAGACAAGGTTATTCATACTGATGAACTCAAAAAGGTACCAGCTGTATGCATCAGCAGTAATAAGTAGGCCAGCATAGTAAAATGATCTGTACCACCAGGACAACATAACTATGATGCAATATACAAACACATTGCAATTATACTAAAATATCCTACATCAGATTTTTACTACTGTTCACAAAAAATGTTGATGGGAAAGAAAATGCACAAGGGTATATATATTTTATTAAAAAGTAGGCAGCAACTTCAACATTTCTTCAATGTATAATCATGCCATATAGAGAAAAACCAAATATCATGGAATAATATGACCCTGACACATTCATTAAGCTTTATTGCTTTTCTATATTTAGTTGCAATAATCATGTGTTCTTGACCTCATTTTTCTTTTGCAATAGATCTTATAGTCACTGACATATTAAAGGTCAAAAATATAGCATTATCTGTCATTTGACTTCTTTTGTTTGATCTCAGAATTGTTAATGTTTACTTAATCTATTGAATATACTATAATAGTCCTTAAAATCTTGCCACTCTTTCTTAAGAAAAATATATATGATTCACTGTTCATTTGTTTTTCTACATTTAGAGAAAAGCCTAAATTCTGCAGTATATTCAAAGAGAAATCAATACAATTCACAACTGAAGAACTATTAAAGAAGAGGTATTTTAGTGCAAATGTGTAATCAAAACTAATTTTGGCAGCTGCCACTAAAAATAAATCTTATTTTAAACAAAATTTTAGAATAGTAGCAAACAAATTCAGATGAATATTGAGGTGAGTTCTGAGCAAAACTCTTTTGGACTGCGAAGAATGACTAAAGCCAGAGAAAAATACATGGTTGAATCATGCTCAAGAACAACTGCATTATAGTGAAGACAACAAACTGCATTAAAAGTCCCAGCTCAGACACCACCCCTGCTACTGCTGACTTGTCTACCTCAGTTTTTCATCTCTGAGATGTTCATTTAGGAATTAGAAACATTTTTCAGAGGGGCAGTATTGCTTAGTATTCAAAAAGAGTCAGTTTATTTTGGTTTTCGACATGCCTGTGTGGGTACTTCATGAACTACAGCCCCATTGTACACTGCGCAGATATTAAAGGCCAAAATAAATTATCTGGGAGAGCCCCAAGGCACTGCTGTAACATAAATAATGTACCTTAGAGTGTTCCAAGTTTTTGTCACTTTTTTCTAATGATGAACACTGGAATTGCTTACAATTATCACATGTCAATTCAGCAAAAAAAAAATTCACCAAAGGAGAAAAAGAGAAATGAAAATGCACCTACGTTTCTGCTTGGTTTTCCTCATTATTTTTTTTTATATAACTTAGTTCTTAAATTGACAGGTACTAGTAGACAACACCACAGCTTTAAGCTGATGGTTTATTGTTCACTATTTCTAGGTGACTTCTCTGAAGTTTTGGGTTCTGGGATTTTTCTTTGCCATTTCATAATTAAACCCAGATATTTACACAGCAATAAGGACAAATGATTCAACTACCAAATACACAAACAAATTCAGTTGTCAGCAGACCGTTTTCAGAACTAGAGTTCTTAGTAACCATACCTCACATGAAATTTAAAGGAGTCTAGAATAATGTAAATTACTGTCCCTTTCACTCAGAGGTATAACTTCAATCCTCTTTCGCATACTAAGGATGAAAAAACTGTCACTGTTGGTTTTGGTTTGTTTGTTTGTTTGTTTTTTTTCCTTTAGGCACCTGAGGCTGTTTCCAGTTATGGCAAATTAGCCATAATCCTGTGGAGAAAATGCAATTTAATGTTCTATAGTTCAAGGATTTCAGTCCAGTAAGACTATGTCATAGTTTAAAACTATACACACCTCACCACTAAAAATAACTACCATTAAAAATGTCAACAGTATCAACTGACTCATAACATTCTTTCCTACACGGAAGACATTGTCAGAAAATGCTTTTTAACTCTGGTTTCGAAAGGAAAGTCTTGTGACATCATAATGTCTGTCTTTCCATCTTCAGCATAAAACTTCATCCTACTAAATTTTTCAGCCCATCTCACCAATTTAAAGGCAGAATATATTCTCAAAAAGGAATTATGTTTACATAAGTTTTCATGAAAATTCTATTAATAGGAAGGGAGAAATCAAATTAATGTTCTCACAGAGAAAAAGACAGAACTGTTTATTACATACAGCTGTTTAGCATCAGCTGGCTAGCCAAAGAGTGTGAACCCAGTCGACAATCACTTAACATGCACATATCTCAAGATTAACTAGCATACGTGCTACTTCTTGCCCACAAATCTTAGCGCTACTGCAATGAGGATAGAAAGTATACAGATCTATAAAATGAGGCTACCATCAGTTCTACTGTTCTTGGAACAAACTTTCTCAGAGATTACTCCTACCTATAATTTAAAATTTAAAAAAAAAATTGTTTCCTCTGTCAGAACTGTAGATTTAATATCACAAAATAATAAGTCACTTACTAATACCTTGATATTTTTATGCTGCAGCCAACTGAGAGTTTGCTGATACAGTGAAAACATCAATTACTCTGTAATGGCATAAGGTAATAAATGTAATACATTATACTGGATGCAGAAGCTTGTTGATAATTGCTTGCCATCACATTGTGTAAGTTTCCAAATCAGTGATTTTGAGCTGGATACGTAAGTGATTCAGCATTCATATTCAGGTACCATGAAATCCCTGTAGCCCTCAAAGCTCAAAGAGCTTTGGGTTTTCAATAATACCCTTGTTTATTTTGTTTGGAAGATATTTTGTAGCAGCTAAGGGAAATATTTAAATTCTACCCTTTCTAAAAATACAAGGGCACACCTTCTTCCTGAGCATTATTAAATTTCTTAGTTCATCAAACCAGTTGCTGCAATTCCCACTCAAATATAATCTTTCTCCATTTATTTAATAGTAATGTCAGTTGATTCCATTGAGGGATATACAAAAAGGGATCTGATTTTAGGCATATTATCCTTGTAAAATCATAGAATCATAGAATAGTAAGTGTTGGAAAGGACCTTAAGATCATCTAGCTCCAACCCCCCTGCCATGGGCAGGGATACCTCACACTAAAACATGTCACCCAAGGTTTCATCCAATCTGGCCTTGAACACTGCCAGGGATGGAGCATTCACAACCTCCCTGGGCAACCCATTCCAGCACCTCACCACCCTAACAGTAAAGAATTTCTTTCTTAGATCCAATCTAAACCTCTGCTGTTAAAGTTTCAACCCGTTACCCCTTGTCCTATCAATACAGTCCCTAATGAATAGTCCCTCTCCAGCATCCCTGTAGGCCCCCTTCAGATACTGGAAGGCTGCTATGAGATCTCCACGCAGCCTTCTCTTCTACAAGCTAAACAGCCCCAACTTTCTCAGCCTGTCTTCATATGAAAGGTGCTCCAGTCCCCTGATCATCCTCGTGGTCCTCCTCTGGACTTGTTCTAACAGTACCATGTCCTTTTTATGTTGAGCACCAGAACTGCACACAATACTCCAAGTGAGGTCTCACAAGAGCAGAGTAGAGGGGCAGGATCACCTCCTTTGACCTGCTGCACACTGCTGGCTCATGTTCATTTTCTCATTGACTAACGCCCCCAAGTCCTTCTCTGCAGGACTACCATGAATTTCCTTGTTGCCCAACCTGTAGCTGTGCCTGGGATTGCTCTGACCTAGGTGTAGGACCTTGCACTTGGCATGGTTAAACTTCATGAGGTTGGCATCAGCCCACCTCACAAGCGTGTCAAGGTCCCTCTGGATGGCATTCCTTCCCTCTAGCATATCAACAGAACTACACAGCTTGGTGTCATCGGCAAACTTGCTGAGGGCACACTCAATTCTATTGTCCATGTCAGCAACAAAGATGTTAAACAAGACCAGTCCCAACACTGATCCCTGAGGACACCACTCGTTACTGGTCTCCAGCCGGACATTGAACCGTTGACCACAACTCTTCGAGTGCGACCATCCAGCCAGCTCTTTATCCACCAAGTGGTCCACCTATTAAATTGATGACACTCCAATTTAGAGACAAGGATGTCATGTGGGACAGTGTCAAATGGTTTGCACAAGTCCAGGTAGATGACGTCAACTGCTCCACCCCTGTCCATCACTTTCATAGCCCCCAAAGCCACCATATTGGCCAGGCACTATTTCCCCCTGGTAAAGCTATGCTGGCTGTCACCAAGCACCTTTCTCTTTTTCATGTGCCCTAGCATGTCTTCCAAGAGAATCTGCTCCCAGATTTTGCCAGGCACAGAGGTGAGACTGACTGGTCTGTAATTCCCCGGGTCATCAATTTTCCCCTTCTTGAAAATGGGGGTTATATTTCCCTTTTTCCAGTCATCAGGAACTTCACCTGTCTGCCATGATTTTTCAAATATGATGGCCAGTGTCTTAGCAGCTTCATTCGCCAGCTCCTTCAGGACCCGCGGATGGATTTCATCAGGGCCCATGGCCTTGTGTACATTCAGGTTCTTAAGATGGTCTTGAACCAGATCCTCTCCTACAGTGGGCCCAAAGTCTAGGTTTTCACATTCCCTGCGTCCGCCTTCCAAGACTTGGGTGCTGCGGTCAGAGCCTTTGCCAGTGAAGACTGAGGCAAAGAAGCCATTCAGAACCTTAGCCTTCTCCAAGTCCGGTGTAGCCAGTTCTCCCAAAAGCTTCCAGAGGGGGCCTACATTCTCCTTAGTCTGTTTTTTAGCCACTACATACCTATAAAATCCCTTCCTGTTATCTTTAACATCCCTTGCCAAGTTTAACTCCAGTTGGGCCTTAGCTTTCCTAACTTGGTCCCTAAGTACCCTGACAACATCCCTGTATTCATCCCAGGCCACCTGTCCTTGCTTCCACCTTTTATAAGCCTCTTTTTTCCTGTGAATTTTTCTCAGCAGCTCCTTATCCATTCAAAGAGGTCTCCTGGCCCTCCTGCTGCACTTCCTTCTAGTCGGGATGCAACGCTCCTGAGCTTGTAGAAGGCGATCCTTGAATATTAACCAAGAGTCCTGGGCCCCCATGCCCTCTAGGGCTATATCCCATGGAACCTTGCTAACCTGGTTCCTGAAGAAGCCAAAGTCTGCTCTCTTGAAGTCCAGGGCAGGGAGCTTGCTGCACGCTCTTCTCACTGTCTGGAGGACCTCAAATTCAACCATCTCGTGATCACTGCATCCAAGACTTCCCTGGAGAGTCACATTTCCAACCAGCCCTTCCCTGTTGGTGAGCACGAGGTCAAGCAGGGCACCTCTCCTCGTCGGCTCCTCTATTGCTTGCAGAAGGAAATCGTCTTCCACACAATCAAGAAACATCCTGGATTGCTTGTGCTGGGCTGTACCGTCGCCCCAGCAGATGTCAGGGTGGTTGAAGTCCCCCATGAGAACAACAGCCTGCGAGTGTGAGGCTTTTCCTATTTGTCTGTAGAGTTCTTCATCCACAGGTTCCTCTTGATCAGGCGGTCTGTAACATATCCCCACAGTAATGTGTCCCATCACCAATTTCCCCTTAACCCTGACCCACAAACTTTCTGTTAACTGATCACTTGTCCCCAGACAGAGTTCCATACTCTCCAGCCTATCCCTAACATAAAGGGAAACTCCCCTTCCCCTCCTACCGGGCCTGTCTTTTCTAAAAAGCCTATAACCTTCCATTCCAACACTCCAGTCAAAGGAGCCATCCCACCATGTTTCTGTGATGCCTATTATATCATAGCCCCGTAGATGTGCCCACGTCTCTAATTCCTCTTGTTTATTCCCCATGCTACGGGCATTTGTATAGAGACATCTGATCTGAGCTCCAAATGAAGCCAGCTCATTGGCTGGAGTGGCTAGAATACTACTACATTGCTCAGAGTATTTACTATAGGTTCTGGCAACTGATTGGGTGTGTTGGGATGGAATGATGCTCCCCTCCCCCAACACAACTAGTTTAAAGCATCCTTGATAAGTCTGGCAAGCCTCCCAGCAAAGCCACTCTTCCCTTTCTTTATCAGAGCAGTTCCACCAGCCCCCAGTAGGCCTGGCCTACAGATGTGGGCCCCATGTTCAAGACACCCAAACCTTTGACTATGACTCCACCCTTTTAACCATTTATTAACCTGTCCAATCAGGAGGATTGCCTGCCTTTGGAAGGTTCTCCCCTGTGTCTTGGAGAATTGTCAAAAAGACTATCTGAGCTCCAGAGCCCCTGACCACCTCTCCCAGGGCTCTGTAGTCCTTCTTTATACTCCTCAGGCTACTACTATCTATATCCCTAGCACTCACATGTATCACTAGAAGCGGGTAATAGTCCGTGGGACTTACTAGAGTAGGCAACCTCTCCACAACATCCCTGATCCGTGCCCCAGGTAGGCAACACACCTCCCTTGCAACTGGGTCAGGCCGACAGATGAGTGCTTCTGTCCCTTTCAAGGCAGAGTCCCCTACTACTACAACCCGCCGCTTTTTCCTAGCAGCACCAGTAGAGATCTTCTGTACCAGTGCACTAGCCGACTGTTCCTGGTGCAAGTGCTTTTTCTCATCAGCCTCCTTGAGGACAGCAAAGTGGTTCTGGGTGGGTACAGCAGATTTAGGAGGAAACCCCTTGTTTTTAATTGCTCTCTTCTTCCTTTTGTTTTTTGGTTTTTTTTTGTTACTAATTCCCAGCTTCCCTGGTCAACAGCCTCTTTCTTTCCTCCATGAGTTAGAGGGGAAGCTTGAGGCCCCTGCGCTGTTTGGGCCTGGAGCAAGCAGTCCTGCTTCCTCTCTGCTTCCCTGACATCTTGCAGCTTACTCACAGCATCCCGTAGCTCAGCCACCTGCTGGAGGAGGACCTCCATCAGGGAGCAGCGAGCGCAGCCCTGCCCATTCTGCACCTTTCCCTCACCAGACCAGTGCAGGCACTCTCTACACTCCAAGATCTGCACCGCAGCCTCCCCTCTTACCGGCTCTGTCTGGGTGCCTACACTGGCCGCCGTCAGGGCAGCCAGGGCAGAGCTCCCAGACCGGACCCTGGTCATACGACGAGTGCTCACCATCCCACTCGCCTGCCCACGCGAACTGCCGCGCAAACTGCCTCGACCCGCTCTGTTTGCCCGCTCTGTTCGCCGCGCTCCCTGGGTAGGTTTTTAACCACTCACAGTTGGTGCCACTCCTCCTGGCTCCGCCCCCGGTGAGTCACCTCCTCGGGTAGGCTGAGCAGCCGGCTCCTGGGCAAGTCCTGTCGAGGACTTGAGGCTTCCTCCTCAGTGGCTCTTGTCGATCTGTGGTGAGGTTGCTGGATGCTGATCTCCCCCCGCTCTGCTCCGGTGTTACAGGCGTCCTCTCTCAAGCTACTCCCCTCAGCAAGTGACTGAGAATGGCTGCTGATGGCCGGTTTGAATCTTCCACAGAGCCTCCTGTCTCCACCCCCCGTGAGTCACCTCCTCGTGGGAGCTGAGCAGCCGGCTCCTGGGCAAGTTCTGTCCAGGACTTGAGGCTCCCTCCTCAGTGGCTCTTGTCGCCCTGTGGTGAGGTTCCTGGACGCTGATCTCCCCCCGCTCCACTAGGAAAACACCTATACAAACATCATTGCAGGTAGTGTTTCCACCAGCCTCTCTGTCAAAATTAATATTACCCTCTTTGCTAAACAAGCTATTTTTTTACAGCAGTGAAGTTGTTGTTTACAGTCATTCGTGTGTCTGGGGAGTACCTGTCTTCTATTTTCTCTCAGCACATCTGCACTGACATAATCTGTGCAATGTGTGAAATGAAAGCCATAATTATGGAAAACTCAGTTCTTTATACAGAGGCAAGGAAAATTCAGTTCAAATGGACAGGAAAAGCCTGAATATTGACTTTCCCTTGGAATCCAACAAAAAAAAATTATACTGGCCAACCTGAGTTATGTTTCTTACATCAGGTTCTCTAGAGGAACAATATTAAATTATGGTCTTAGCTCTTTCCACAGAATCACTGAGGTTGGAAGAGGCCTCTGAGGATCATGTTAGTCTTAGTCCCTCACTCAGAGCAGGGTCAACTACAGCTTGTTGTTCAAGACTGTGGCCAGTCAGTTTTTAACTATCTCCAGAGATGGAGACTCCACCATCTGTCTCATCAATCTGTTCCAGTGTTTGGTCAGCCTCAGAGTCGAAAAATTGTCACACTTAGGCCCATTTCTACAAAGCTGCTTCACAGACTGTCAGCCATCAAACTGTATTGTTGCATGGGGTTGTCCCTTCCCGGGTGGGGACTTTGAGCCTTTCCCGTTGTTGAACTTCATGAGATTCCTGACAGCCCTTTTCTCCAGCCTATCAAAGTCCCTTTGAATGGCAGCAGAATCAACTGGTATAATAGCCAGTCCGCCCTTGGGAAAGAGTGTACTTCCCTGGGGCACATGACTGGAGACCAGATCTTGCCACTGATCTCAAACCAAATTCAGTCAGTTTTCAGTCTGCCTCATTGTCCACTTACCTAGGTCATACTTCAGCAGTTTGTTAATGAGTGTTATGGAAGACAGTGTTGAAAGCCTTGCTGAAAACACACAACATCCACTGCTTCCCAAAGACAGTGACCTCATTGTAGGTGGCTATCAGGTTGCTCAAGTCTGATATTCCTTTTGTAAGCAAACTACTCCAAATCGCTTTCTTGCCTTTGTGTTTGTTCCAGTATTATTTGCTTCATCACCTTCTCACGGATCCAGGTGAGTTCCCCTGATCTCCAGAAAGTACCTTGACATTTTCCATGTCTTTTTTTGTCTCCAGGAATCCTTGTCCCCTTTGACGACATATTCGTATTTTTCTAGTCTTCCTATAACTCCTAGATGCCTTTCAAATTCTGTCCCATTTTCCACTCCAGCAGGATTTAAGCTTTCCTAACCTCATCCCCACACATTCACATACACATTTGTCCTGGGTCACCTAACTCTACTTCCACCACTTGTACACTTCAGTTTTATGTCTGACTTTTCAT
Source organism: Melopsittacus undulatus (assembly GCF_012275295.1). Classification (NCBI taxonomy): domain Eukaryota; kingdom Metazoa; phylum Chordata; class Aves; order Psittaciformes; family Psittaculidae; genus Melopsittacus; species Melopsittacus undulatus. The sequence goes on along the minus strand of NC_047530.1, from coordinate 41,684,580 downwards.
AGGAACTCCTTTCTCAACCATGCAAGTTTCCTGACACCTTTTCTTGACTTTCTACACTTAGGTAAGGATTATTTTTGAGTTCAGAGAAAGTAATCCCTGAAAATCACTAGCCTTCCTTGATCATCCTCTCTTCAGGACCATATCCTATGGCTTCCAAGTAAAACCCTTAACAGGCCAAAGTCGGTTTTCCTAAAGTCCAGGGTTTGGTCCCTGTATTTGCCTTATTCCCTCTGCTCAGGATCCTGAACTCCAGCATCTCATGGTCACTGTAGCCAAGGCCACTCTGAGACATCACATCCCTTTTCAAATCCCCTGGTTTTAGCTTACAGAAGCTCCGTGTTAGACTATTGCTTAGCAAATGTTAATAGGCTTTCTATACACTATTCTATCTCAGAACCATATCATATAAATGGCATTGCTCCTAAAGTGATTTGTGTGTGTATCTATGTTCTGTGATAATATTAAGGAAAAAAGACCAGAAAGATAGCTAACGCTTTTTATCTCCATTTTCATTTAAGACTACATAGCCTCCACAGGAGAAGATACAGTCACTAATTTTGTAATGCATCATTTTAATCAAGAACTTCACCACCACCCTTCAGTTTAGTAACCTATGGCATTCGGCTAAGATTATACTTCAGTTATAATTTATAAAAATAATTTATAAATATAACTTATAAATAATTTATAAATATCTAAGAAAATAAACTTCATGGTATTGCTTTGCAATATAATGACATTATTGCTCAAATAGCTCATCAAGTGCAGGTCTGTTTTATTAAACCTGGCATAAGAACTTGTTAAGTCTGCAGCAGGTGGCAGATTCACATGCAAGCAGTCTGATACTTAGTAACTGCAGTCATCCCAAGACAATCTATAACATAACATAATTAATCTCCTTGATGCCAATATTTTATGCTCTCAACAAATAAATGTAGTGTGTATTTGTGACCTTCCTTTTAGTCATACCTTACAAACCAATCACCCCAGTGAATATGTGGATCCAGAATTTAAATTTCTCTTTAAAAATACTTCATATGAATATAAAATAAAACTATAGTTAACTTGTCATTAATATGCAAGCAGGTTTTTTCACCTACAATGAATTTTCATTACATGGATTTGAAGCATAGCATAAATAGCTAATATTAGAAACTAATAAAATACCATTGTGAGTCATTGGCATATTCCTATACCATTTTATGAAAGGCTGGCTACAAGAGGCACAAACAACAGGTTGACCACTGTACAAAAAGAAAATGCAGACTGGTTCCAGAAACCCTTATCATAATATAAATTTTTAAAGATAGACAGCACATTTCCTTGACTTAATAAATCTGAATATTACTACGGTCATTTATTATTCAGCCTTGAAACTTAAAATAAAATATCTACCTGTTCTGCAGAGATGGGCTGATATATTAAATTTTCAACATTGAAACTGTTTAAAGTCCCCAAACAGTTTAAAACCTAGCTTCCTGATTAAACCTTTATTTTTACTTCTCCTGTATTCTAGGTAATAGCACTGTACTTCATCTCAGCTGACACCTGGACCTCAGAATGACTTCAGGCAGCAGCAAAATAGACAGTTGCCTAGAGCACTAACTGATTAATATTTAAAATTCAAAGCCTTAAATAAAATAAAGTGTCTCAGAAAAGCAGTTGCAGTTTAGAGTAGAGCCTGTACTGGCATAGGACATACTTGCCCCCTTTTTCCCTCAGTTCTTCAAAGCACTGAATCTACATATCATGGCAGGCTAGAGGTGAGCAGCCACAACACCATTCTTGCTTACTCTGTCCCGGTTTGTGCTTCTCTCCAGCCAGGAGGCACATTCAAATGGACACCCCAGCAAAAGAAGGGAGCTGAGGTTACAAGACCAGTGCAAGACCTTTCTTCTCTTTATGCCAGCAGCAATACCATGTTACCTTGCTGTACTTGGGAACCTGTACTCAGTAGTGCTATTTTGCCAGGAGTGGAAGAAGATATGAACAGAGACAGATATGCTCTGTCTTAAGGGGGTGTCAGGATCACCCATTATTGATGCTGCAATGCTTATCTCAACCCCATGACAATTTAGAGAAGTTATTTCTCAGCTGCTCCCATAATATGGAGTTCTACCACCACAAACTAAATAAAGCAGATTTACCAGTCTTCACCCATATGATAAAAAAATTCTTTATAACATTAGAAGTATAGATATTCTCATATGTCCTGTGGATATTTCTTTACACATTACTTTTCATTCTGAAATCTTTCTTATCTATATATGTTGAAAATCAATTATATATAGCTATTTTGTGTTGTCACATTTACTTAGAGTAAGCCACATATAGGTGTAGTGTATAAGGTATACACAGAACATACAGGCTGGCGTTTTACATTTCAGTTGGTTAATTAATGCCAAACAGACTTCACAATTAAGTGATCTTTTAAGCATTAACACTGCAGACGCATCACTTTAAATACCCAGATTTCTTAGAAATACTACTACCAATATGTAAGACACTACAGGTCACAGAATGACTGAATGGCCTAAACCAACCTCCAACTTCTCTCTCACTCATTTTTGCCTCTGCAATACATCAACATATCTAGAAATGGAAGCAAGAATCAAAATTATAGGACTAGAAGAAAGTTACAAAGTTTAGATTAGCTTCTTATCCTTTGCAAGTAAAAGTTATGTGAGAACAGTGGAAGGACCAGTCTATTTTGTCTCAGATGCCCAACTAAAAAGGTAAGCAGTCTGTGTATAATTTTTGACGGTATTTCACTTTAGTCTTTTACATTTTACATTGAAGACTATGAATACCAAAAATTGCAGAAATACTATGTTTAAAGAGTAACGACAGAAAGTATGATCATATAAAAATTCTCTTCTCCTTCTCTAGTATTTCTCTAAATATTTCAAAGCAAAAACAGATTATGCTAGCCATTTTAGGACAGGAACTTCTCTGTCAGAACAAGCAAAACAAGCCTGAAACAACCTGTAACAGATGTTTCCTCAGAGTCAAAAATTACATTTGAACTTCAGATTGGGATTTCTGTTTCAAGTCTGCAATCCCTCGTATACCTGAGTGAGCATTAAGTGGCATGAAATGAAATCTTCTGTTGCCACATCTATCAGTCAGGATCATCTCTTATCCCTGCCAACCACAACTCAGTCTTTGAAGTCCATTAAGCTTTAATTAACTGGCATTCTATAAAATGCCTAGGCTTTTCTAAGTATTCCCAGATCAGACCACATTAGGCTACCCTGTTATGCTCAGATTAAGTCTTCTGTAATATATTTCCACATCCTGCATCACTATACTTTATTTTGGTTACCACTGATACACATAAAGATAGCCAAATACAAATACAAGCTTCTGTTGCCAGCCTTTCTGTTGATCAAGTGCCTAGACTAAGAATGGAATATATTTGACATTTTGACCCCTTGATATAAAATTTACCTTCCCTCTTCATAAAAAAAGCATCAATAAAATAAAAAAATTTTTAGTAAAAGAAGGAAAGGGGGGAGAGGGGGAACTGCAATGTTTTGTAATAACATTTTATATCCTGCTAATTCTAGTCAGCTGCTTCCTATTTTTTGATTGGACAGCTAATGGTTCCCTAGCAACGGGTTAATTGATTGCTGCTGTAAATCCCCCTCATTCAGAATTCTTCTCCTATTCCTCTTTATAAGCGTATACACACAGACATCTGACAGGTAAAAGACAGGAGATAGAAATGTAACAAATAAAACAAAAATCAGGAGAGGGACATGATAACAATTTGATGAAGAATGATTTAACATTTCAGAAAAAAATCCATGTTAAAAATACGGATTAAAAATGTATTTCAGCATACTTTAATCTTGCTCTTTCAATGCCATTCTTTAACGCAGAGATCAATAAATCTTTTCACTCACTATCATATGGACTTGTGCAAAGTGTTCGACACTGTCCCACATGACATCCTTGTCTCTAAATTGGAGAGACATCAATTTGATAGGTGGACCACTTAGTGGATAAAGAACTAGCTGGATGGCCGCACACAAAGAGTTGTAGTCAACAATTCAATGTCCAGCTGGAGATCAGTAACGAGTGGCGTCCCTCAGGGATAGGTGTTAGGACTGATCTTATTTAACATCTTTGTCGGTGACACGGACAGTGGGATTGAGTGCACCCTCATCAAGTTTGCCGATGACACCAAGCTGTGTGGTTCTGTTGATACGCTAGAGGGAAGGAATGCCATCCAGAGGGACCTTGACACGCTTGTGAAGTGGGCTGATGCCAACCTCATGAAGTTTAACCATGCCAAGTGCAAGGTCCTCCACCTGGGTCGGAGCAATCCCAGGCACAGCTACAGGTTGGGCAACAAGGAAATTTATGGTAGTCCTGCAGAGAAGGACTTGGGGGCGTTAGTCAATGAGAAAATGAACACAAGCCAGCAGTGTGCGCTTACAGCCCAGAAAGCCAACTGTATCCTGGGTTGCATCAAAAGGAGTGTGACCAGCAGGTCAAAGGAGGTGATCCTGCCCCTCTACTCTGCTCTTGCGTTACCCCACTTGGAGTATTGTGTGCAGTTCTGGTGCTCAACATAAAAAGGACATGGAACTGTTAGAACAAGTCCAGAGGAGGGCCACGAGGATGATCAGGGGACTGGAATACCTCCCATATGAAGACAGACTGAGAAAGTTGGGGCTGTTCAGCCTAGAGAAAAGAAGGCTGCATGGAGACCTCGTAGCAGCCTTCCAGTATCTGAAGGGGGCCTACAGGGATGCTGGAGAGGGACTATTCATTAGGGACTGTATTGATAGGACAAGGGGTAACGGGTTGAAACTTTAACAGCAGAGGTTTAGATCAGATGTAAGGAAGAAATTCTTTACTGTTAGGGTGGTGAGGTGCTGGAATGGGTTGCCCAGGGAGGTTGTAAATATTCCATCCCTGGCAGTGTTCAAGGGGGTTGGAGCTAGATGATCTTAAGGTCCTTTGCAACCCTAACTATTCTATGATTCTATGATTAATTAAAATTAACTTGTTCCAATTTTACATACAAAATTTCACCTACCTAGTAAAGCTGAAAACCGTAATGAAATAAACTTGCAGATAGAAACCTGAACGTTGTTCATAAAATAGGTGATAAAAGGTCTACCTTCCACTCATATATCAGTAATTTCTGCAATATTAATTACTAAGTAAGAATTGGGATTTTTTTCTTCTATTTGTTCTAGAACAAGCTATATTTTATATGTAATATCAAAGAGGAACATTTATGTTCTCACTACCAAAATACAAAATAGATGTGAAAAAAGGGCTCAGGTAGTTTTCCAGGCCTTTGTATGCAGGCTGGAAAACCCTGCTGAAGTACACTTCATAAACTCTCTAAGCATTGCAGTCTCTGATGTAAGCATTTGAAAAGCATAGTAGAAACAAGCATCAGATAGATGTTTTAAGTAAACTGTGAGACCTTAGGGCCTTATTAAAGAGGGACAGTGAGTGTAGATTTGAGAGCAAGAAGTGATTCTGGAATTACTAGAGAAGAAAACAAAAACAAAATCAAAGCCAAAAAAGCCCACTCAGCTCCAAGAAAAGGAAGTTTTAGGGATTGCTTCTTTTATTCTAGAAGCACTGATTCTCTACAGCAATATGTCCTGGGTTCCTGGACGAGTTCCATGGTGTCACCAACAGGCAAGAATCCAACACTTCACACCGTCTCTCCTGCTCTGAAAAATAAGAGATGGAACCAAACATCATGGACCGGCTGAATTCAGCAGCTTTATAGGGATTGGTCTGTGTACTAAGGAATTATATCTCTTTGTGTGGGGGGGAGTGTATACATATGTATATGACACAAAAGTGATGCTTTATTGAAAAATGTGGAATCTGAGCATGACATGAACGGTATCAATAAGGGGTGGATACTGTCCTAGATTCAGCAGTAGCAGTAAGTTTTCTCCTCCTTAGTAGCTGGTACAGTGCCGTGATTTGACTTTCAGCCTGGGAACAATGCTGATAATACTCATGTTTTTAGTTGTTGCTAAGTAATGTTTACTCTGACCAAGGACTTATTGAGTCTCGTGCTCTGCCAGGGAGGAGGGGAGGCTGGGAGGAAGCAGAGATAAGACACCTGACCCAAACTAACCAAAGAGGTATTCCATATACAGTATGTAAGCTGGGGGACAGTTATGTGGTAGGGCCAGATCACTGCTTGGGCCAGGCTGGGTATCGGTCGGCAGGTGGTGAGCAGTTGTATTTCCTCCACTTGTTTCCCTTATCATTATTATTGGTGGTAGTAGTAGTGGTTTGTGTTATACCTTAGTTACTGGACTGTTCTTATCTCAGCCTGTAAGAGTTACATTCTTTCGATTCTCCTCCCTATCTCTCAGAGAGCAGGGGGAGGAAGGGCATGGGGGGAGTCAGCAAGCAGCTGCGTGGTTCTGAGTTACAGCCTGGGCTTAAAGCACAAAAACAATAGCACTGGGAAATTGTTAATTCTCCTATCTTAAGTAGAAGGAGTGAATTTTTATTTTGCTAGTCTTGAACAGGTGAGGTCAATACATGGCATTCTCTTACATGGCCATTTTTTAATCTGAGTACAAGGAACTCCATTCTCCCTTTCTTCTTCCAGTAGCAGACACATCTTTTCTCATGTTGTTACTGGATACTTGCAAACCCACAAGAATGCCAAAGCCATCATGGTATCCTTGTTTAGGTAGAATCAAGAAGTGTTCATCTTTTCTATTGAAGCTGTTCAAACTTTTCTAGTCTGTAGAAAATATAAGAGTTTTCCTGAGCCAGCAAGTATCAGTGTGAAATCATGCTTAAAGGTTCTGTTTTCTTCCAGTTACTTCAATATTTTATCAATCAGTTTTTCATGTAAAATGTATAAACAGACCTGGGAAGATGCAAATCATCTTTCCTCACCTATATCCATAGCTACTAGGTTCTGAGTCAGACAGTGCATACGAAGCGCTTTCCTATCTGATCATGTCCATCACCAGTTACTAAATGCCTTTCTGAAGCACTTAGCTATTTGTAGAAAACTTAGAATTCTTAACTTTGCAATGAAGAATCTATTTTGAGAACTCTGGCGTAGTGAGATCTAATACTTAAGCGCCTATTAGATCTGTCCTAAAAATATTATGTTCTGAAATACCCTGGGCTAAAAGAAATTTACAGCACAAGTTAATTTGTGAAATCCATAGTAACATGTGAGAATACATAGAAAATGTGAACAATACAACTTAATAATGCCAAGTATCGGAAGATCATTCACTAATGTTTCCATTCTACTGCCAAGCACATTAGTACAAATTTCTGTCTTATACTTGCAGTGTCTTATCATAGCATTTTAAATAATTTCAGTGATATTCACTGGATATGACATTAAAGTGACTTGGATACCCATTCTCTTCTTTAAAAAAAAAAAGTGGATTTCCTGTGGGAAGCTGATAGCATGAGCTCTGAAGTAAACCTTGGCAACATGAATCATAAAGTTATTTTCAAACATCTATATTAGCAGCTTGGCAGAGAAGAGCATACTACAATCACATTGTAGCAAACAAATCATACAGTGGATTATAAATGCATTAAAATAGTGAATAAATGACCAAGATTGTATTTTAAGATAAATTTAATTTAGGATATAGATATTATAGGAATAGCTAAAAGGAACCTATATAGGTTACCTAGCTTAATTTAAAATATAGAAGATATATATGAGGTAGAAAGAAGAGCCAGACATCACATTCTATTTCATTTCATATGACATGGAAAGCTTATTTTTCAAATGGTGCTTATTATAAAAGACACAGTCATTTGGTCCTAACACCAACATTGCACACAAATCAACATCACTTACCCTAATTTGAAAATTAAGAATCATTATATTTAAGATATAGAAAGACTTACAGACAGAGTTTCTAGAATATGAAGTGTTCTATGTCTTTTTCCCAAAAATTTCAGTCTTAGGTTAAATATTTATGTTTCAGTTTTACATTTAGCAGTTTAAGCCATATTTTCCTGAAAATTTATTTGGCCTTGCAAGGAAATCTGGAAGGTTATTGACAAGAACATTTCATACATGGAAAATGGAATGCCATAAATTTCTCTGAGGAAAACTTTCTCCTCTTATACATATATCTCTGGAATATATTTCAGCTGACCATCTAGTCTAGCCCTAAGCATCACTAGGAACATCACTGAGCAGATGATACTTCTGATAACTATTTGCTTAAAAAAGGCCCACAAGTACTAGGAAAAAAGCTACTGCTTTACAAGTGACATGTTTTTCATACACAGGAAAGAGAAATTTGCTTCTTCACCCCACCACCACCCTGCACCTTTAAAAGCATCACATGGAAAATCTGTATTCAAGTTTGGCTGTCAAGTTCAGGAGTTGTTCAAGCTGCATGGCTGCATATCAATCTACTTCCTATTTTGTATTAGCAAATTTAATTTCTGTTTCCTAAAAAATATAGTTTTACTTGTCACAATCAAATTTCATCTACTTGATTCTGGACCATTTATTGTTTAATCAGTTTCCTTTTTAATTTTAAGCCTTTCCTCTAACGTATTTACAGCATTTTCCAATGTGATGTCATCTACAGATTCTATGAGAGAAGTCTAGTCCATGCCTTGGATTTCTCATTAAAATATTACTGTTAACATGTCAGGCTCAAGATAAAATCCTCAGGGTTGCACCTTCAAATATCCTCCAGTCATGAAGAATATTTAAAAGAATGAAAAAAGGGGCATCCTTCTTCCTGCGTAAGTACCCTAATCACTGTGGCATTATGCTAGTCATGAATCACTACATATTCTGTCTGGCTAGTCCAATAAACCTTGCAACTATTTCATGCAAAGCAGAAAACTGCCAACTGAAGAAATTAAGCATGAGGCACATAGACATAAACTCTATTGCACAAAGTTTTAGAGAATTAATCTGTGTGGTTTGTATCAGAAATTGTTAATTCCTGCTAATTTTGAAAGCTTGCAAACCAGCCATGTAACTACTTCAGTACTTTTAAACCAAACTGCTATTAGAACTTTCAGCAATGCAACAATATTTGCCTGATTATTATCATCTTCTGTTTCCATTTTTGTTAGAACATTAAGCCAAATGGTCCATCTGGCATTCTCTCCCACTTGTCATTTTATAAGGTATAAAAACAAAGTACATTTTAAAATTCTAAATCATCAGTTTTGTTTTCTCACATAAGAACGAACATAAGAACTCAAATTCTTTTACATAATGTTTTGGGATGGGGGGCAGAATAAGCCAAACACCCTCTTTAACTACTTCTGTACTCTTTATCTCACTGACTGCTCACTGACAATAATGGCCAGGCTAGGACATAAATGGATGTTTCACAAAATTATCTCTTGAAATTTTCAAATAGTACAGGGGATTCAGCCACGTTTTCCACTGGAATGAATATGTATTGTGTGTAGGAGAGAAAGAGATTCAGAAACAGACAAAATGCCTTGGTATTTCTTTGTACGGTCTTGTTTGCATTCTGCCAGTTTGAAATAAAAAAAAAAAAAAAGGTAATAACTGCAGAATGTGTTCAACAGACTGGCGAACACCTCCACGAGCACAATCAACATGAGCTGAGAGGGACTCACTTTACTTCATGAATACATTTACATTATGTCTTGTGAAATTACTGAGCAGCTGTTAGAGAAAAAAGAAAACATGATCAGTATTCTTGCAGAGGGACTTACTGAGCACCGATCATCAAATACACAAGGCAAATAGAAATGGCAGTCTGAAAAGGTGGTAAGCAATCAGGTACAGACAAAAGTGAGACATTGTGACCTTACATTCAGCATGAGTAGTATATTAACATATCTGTGCAGTGTACTAGGAAATTAAGAGGACAATAAGGATAAAGTAGATTTAAGACCAGCCATGGGCTGCACAAGTCTGAAATATCTAATCTAGTCTAATTACAGTCTATTTTACATCCCATATCGTAAACCTGGGGCACCTAATCTTTTCACCAGCAGCTGGCATTTCACAGCTAGGTTTACAGACTTGACCTATATGATTAAACAAGGCATATTTTGTATTTATAGAACATGGCCTAGTCATGAAATGGGGTAACATGAAGACAGACAAGTGATTTAGAAAATGGACTCAATTAATTTGTCTTCATCCATTATGCAGCATTCTTTTGTACTTTTCTCAACAGAAGTCATTCCCCTTTGACCTGTAACAGATTCCTATTAGGCATGTCAAAGTACAAAATGCAAAAGAGAAAGTTATTCAGGTAAACTGATTTCTGTGCTCCAGGCATGCTCCTCTGCTGGGAGGACAAACCAAAAGCAGTCTGTTCCTTACATTAGTGTTATACCTGACATGGCTCTCAGAAACACGTTGAAACTCTTCCACCAATTAAGAGAGACATTTGAGGTGATCACCCTTGTTTCACAAGCTTAGCACCTTCTAAAATTATATTAATTTATCCCAGACAGATAGACAATAGCATTAGGGCTCATAAAATCACATTTGAAGAGCAAGCTTTTTATCTTTGCATCCAACACGTTGCCCTATGTATTAACTAAACAAAATAGAAAAATTCTCACAGATGCTTCCTTCAGAGGTCTTTATCTACTAGTTTAAATTGCATGTTGGTTTGGATTAGACTGCCAGTATACCTGATATGCATTTCAAAAACTGAAGGTTAATATTTCTTACAGGCAAACTGTATAATTTTGCTTGCCCAGGAGTGTTGCTTTATTCCTTAGAGGAGGCCAGGCAAGAAACTTCTTTTGAAAAGTGAATATTAGATTAGTAGATTCAGTAGCCCTTCACCTGTTCCCCTGGAAATATACACACAAGACTTATGGACGCATCTTTAATTTAGTAAGAGGGTTTTTTACTGAAGTAAGGATATTAACATTATCTGCAATCTTTAGGTAAACAAAAAGAGATCTTGAAAGCATATAAAATACAGTTGCAAATGCCATCAAAATCTTATAAAAAATAGATATGTGGTGTAGGATTTATCATTGCTTACATTGTTCAGCAATAGAATATTTAATTATAAACATTTACACAGCAGAAAGACTATTATGTATTTCCAGGCATATATAATTGCAGATTTCCATAAAGCAGGTATTTCTATAGATTTCTGTATGTTCTAGACAGGTCCACACATGCACTGGTTGATCAGAGCTGCAGGTTATACAGATGTGTAGTGTGTCTGAGAGACTTTGGATGTTCAACCCTCATGACACATATGGTACATCGTACATTCTTATGTATTTGCCTGGGAACATTTAAACTGGTGGGACCACTAACTCTCTTCCAATATGATATTAAGAGTCAGCAACAAATTACCTAATTTGTGGTTTATTAGGAAAGTCTTATAAGCCTAGTTAGATAATTTGGAGACTTCAACCTGTGCATATAAAAACAAGGTAAAAAGTGAGTAGAAAGTCAAAAACGGAAATGCTCATACAATGAGAGGAAATGCTCATACAATGATGACAGCTTGTCAAAGTCTTTGGTCAGGTACCAGCACAGGCTAATCAAGATAATACCATTTATTTTATGGACCTACACTAGCTCATACAAGTAAATTTCTGTCCTCATTTTACTGTTTTTGAATTGTAATAATTTGCATCTACATCTCTTTTCTTTGTCCATAGCTTTTTTTCATGTATTATTCTTAATAATAAGGAACAAATGCACAACACCCTTGATTTATCTCCTCAGGATGCACATGACTTATTTAATGTAGGCTGACAGGTAACATTTGTTCACATTTGCATGGAGTGCAAAGGAAACGGAACAGCTATGAGAGATATGGCAGGATTCACATGATTAAAGCTCTAGACAGGAACACTCTGCTGTAGCAACAACTAGAGACTTTCCAAACACTTTCTCCTGCACAGTTTATAATAAATATACAATTTGCGAATATTGCTTTCATTTCCTTTCATATGCTTCCAATTATATTTGAGTTTACACGATAATGAAATATATTTGGCTAGGAGCAGATATCATCCACCCACCCACCCCTTCTTAATAAATAGTGTAGGCCATTCATACAATTCAAGGTTTTCCACAAAGAGCCAGGAACAAATGATGAAAATTATACTGATTCTACGTGTAGGAGAATTGCTGGTACTTGTTTTCATTCTCAAGTCACACTATAGAAATATTATTTAATACTCTAAATAACGGTATCTTGCTAGTGATAATGGTCAACAAATAGAAATCAAAGTTTACAGAGGGAGGAAGTTCCTTCTATTAGGTTGTCAGCTGGAGAAACAAAATCAAATCAACCTTAGAGCATGCCAGCTCTTCTTCTGGTCTGCTTAAAACAGTACATTTCAAGCATACTTGTACAGAATCTCATTAACTGTTGGGGCAACTGAGGAACCTCTTTCTCACAGGGGCTAGAAACTAATCCTTGTATTTCACAGAAATCTCAGAGAACTGAATACCAGAATTTCTGTCTTGCAGTAGTGAACTACTACAGAAAGGTACAAAAGTAAAGGGAGAGGAAAAGAAATTCGACCATTTTTCCTGTGCTTTAATTTTATTCTCTCACACCTTGTCATGCTTCATTGCTTTAACAAAAGGGCAAACAGAAGTACCATGAAAGAGCTTTTAGGACAATAAGCTGTCCTGTTCCAGAAAAATGGCTCATTCTTTTAGACGCATTACCTTCCACACCCATATCTAATGAACAAAATTGTTTGAGTGGATGGAAGTCAACTTGCATGGATAAGAGATCTTTTAATGTGCATACCTGGCAAACAAATTCTCTGTTACGAAATTTCAATAATTCTATGTTCATATGACTATAATGCATCCATGATCCAGGGAAGGAAAGGTTCTATAATGCATCTCTAGAATAGGGTTAGAATAGTATGTTGTGTGAGTGGCTTATTAACTTTATTTTTTTTTCCAGTAGTAAATTCCTATTTATCTGATTGGAAATAAATAGCATAGAGCTCTTAATAACTGATTTGATTTCTAAGCTGTTTATCATATAAGCTGCAATAAATTATTGCTTCTGACAAAAAGTTTATCATATATTGCCTGTGAATCTGCTGGAAAATGCAGATGCACTATTACTTCAGCCACATTCACTGTGCAGATCAAGCACTGAACCACAAAGTTAGTAGTTTTCTTCAGAGATAAAGAAAAGCCACAGTTCACTCAGGAAATGCCTAAAATTTTGGAGCTTGAAGCTATAGTAAGCAAAGCATACAGATTTGTATTTTAAAATGTAAATTTATATAAAATTATGTTGTTCCGACATAAAACCTCATATTTACAATTTAAATTTAACTGTTCCATGTCAGCATTTACAAAATGAACAACTTTGATATTTCTTAGTTGTTCAAAGTTGTTCAACAGTCTGCATCCAAAGCGTTCAGCTCCATCTGAAAAATGCCATACCTTCATAGAATCATAGAATGGTTTGGGTTGGAAGGGATCATCTAGTTCCAATCCCCCTACCATGGACAGGGACGCCTTCCACTAGACTAGGATGCTCAAAGCCCTATACAGCCTGGCCTTGAGCACTGCTAGGGATGGAGCAGCCACAACTTTGGCCAACCTGTGCCAGTGTTTCACCACTCTCACAGTGAAGAATTTTTTCCTAATATCTAATCTAAATCTAGCATCTTACAGCTTAAAGCCATTCCCCCTTGTCCTGTCACTGAATGTGCTTGTAAAAAGTCCCTCTTCAGATTTCTTGTAGACCCCCTTTAGGTACTAGAAGGCTGCTAGAAGTTATCCTCGGAGTCTTCCCTTCTCCAGGCTGAACAAGCCCAACTCTCCCAGTCTGTCTTCATAGCAGAGGTTTTCCAGCCCTCTTATCATCTTCATGGCCTTCCTCTGGACTTAAACGTGCAGGTCCAAGTCCTTATGTTGGAGGCCCCAAGCTGAGCACAGTACTGCAGGTGGGGATCTCAGGAGAGCAGAGTAGAGGGGTAGAATCTCCTCCTTTGACCTGCTGACTATGCTCCTTTTGGTGCAGCCCAGCGTATGGTTGGCTTTCTGGGCTGCAAGCACTCACTGCTGGCTCATGTTGAGCTTCTTGTCAACAAACACCCACAGGTCTTTCTTATTTTTTCATATATTGGAAAGATCCAGTCTGTTATTTTGAATGTAGTCTTTGGTTTGACTTAGAGTTCCCTCTAAAATATGTGTCACTAGCAATAATATCAAATTGTCCTTCATTGAGTTCCCACATAAAACCATAACACTGAAAGTTTCTTTCTGACATCCTTGAAAGGCTATAGCTACTTGAACTGCCACCTACCTTGTTGGAAAGGGAGCAGTATGTCTGATGTACAGCCTCTTTACCTAAATTACATGCTGCTGAAATTTTCCCAGTTTGTGCAAGAACAAAAGAAATTTTTCCTGGTCCCCACCTGAGCTTAAGCAATTAAGTCACTGCTGTTATATTGGCCTAGAAAATCTAGAAAAATTATCATCTGAAAAATAAATTGTAGGGAAATAAACACATGAAACTATGTTTGAAGGATAAGTATACTTCATCTCAGTTTCAAAACTAAATTATAACCATTTATAACTTTCTTAACACATGCTATTTTCTCAACTGTTCTTGCTTAGTAAGCAGTCAAATCATTTATAATCAGATGAGAAGGTTCTGAGAAGTAATATTTTAATGATGTTTGTTTCTGGAGGACCAGAGACAGTTGTTGTTATGAATCTATGTATTTCATTTGTCTATTAATAGCTAAAACTAGTTCTCCGTGCACATCTCACATCACAATTTTTCTCCAAGAAAATCTAACAATATAGAAGTCTAAAACTGTAAATGACACTCAAAGTGTATAAATAGATCATGAAAGTCCAATGTATCTTCAGAAAGTAAAAAAAAAAATAGTGAAAGATTATCAAAAGCTCACATTCACTGTTTTATTCTTTAGGTGTTAATAACACTTCTATTTAATAAGGAATCTTTCAATTTGCTTAATTTTTTTAAATTTCTTTTTCCTACAGGGATTTATCAGTTTTTGCTGAAAAAAGAATTTACATTTGAAAATCAGTTATTTTTGCTTCTACTTCTGGTAGGGCATTAATAAAAATATCATCTGTTTATGAATGCCACAAGATAATCTGATAGTACTTGGAACTACACACTGAAAATAAACACACTGAAATAAACAGTTAGGTTGAAGTCTTTCAGTCTTTAAAATGTAACTACAATTGGAAGGTAGTAGTAGCCTTCTGACTACTGACAAGACAATTTCAAGGTTTTACCTGTTACCTAATAACTTTTACAGAACTCTGAAGCTGCATAATAATTCCTATTGCTACTTTTTAAATTAAATTTATTAAATTTCACTCTCACTTTTCTCAGGATTGATTTTTTTTTAAAATATGGATCACTTAATTCTTGTTTCAAGTATCTCTTTTCTCAGTTGTTCTAAAGTACAAGTCATTTCTCCTTTGTTATTATTGTTAAAGTTTTCTAATCCCCCAGCACATTCTCTGAACATATATTTAGATATGGTAGCATAGAGCAGTGACAGACACTTCCACAGCTATCCAATAAGGCTAGATATAAGGTCTGTCTACATATCAGAGCAGAAAGCATTATGCTACTTTGAAGGAAGGTTACTTGTTCCTCATAAGTGCCTCCAGACTTCAATGAAATTTAGTTTGCATATACTGACTTCAACCCTTGACAGTCTGCATATAGACCTGATCTGAGACAGGAATAACCACAGAACGTTAAACTACCAGATCTGAGAACCGTGGCACTTTATGATACCCTTTTCCCAAGGGATTTGTGTCTCAGAGGTGCTCTGTGTGGATTTTTTGATGCCTGATAGCAGGTGAATCTACCTCATTGTGTTCACATCCTCACAATGACATTACTAAGCACCTTTTTCTATTTAGCCATTTGTTCTCACAAATTGTATAGAAACTCACTATCTTTTGAGGTACTCTGTCTAAAGTTGTGCATAAGGCTAAAATCTTTAGTAAAGATAAGACATAGACAAAAGCTTACACGCAGAGAATACAGAACCTTAACAGAACAGGCTGAAAATGAGAGGAAGATCTCAAAACTGTATAATGAACTAACACAAGAGCTCTTCCTCTTCACTGCTAGAGTAATGGTACAACCAACCTCTATTTCATTTACTCCTCTTTAAAAATTACAAAATATTTTATTCATCCTACTTTTGATATGTCCCAATGTCCTGGTTTGAGCAGTAGCAGTCATTTTTCTCCTTCTTGGTAGCTGGTGCAGTGCTGTGTTTTGACTTTCAGGCTGAGAACGGTTGCTGATAGCGAGCATGTTTTGAATTACTGTTCAAATGTTTGGTTTTTCCAAGGCCTTTTTCTGAGCTCATGCTCTGCCAGGGAGGAGGGGAGGCCAGGAGGAAGGAGAGACAGGACACCTGACCCAGGCTAGCCAAAGAGGTATTCCATACCATAGCACGTCATACCCAGGATGTAAGCGGGAGAGACCCGGAAGGGCTTGAGCTCTGGGGGGAAATGGAGGAGGTATCGGTCGGTGCTCGGGCGGGCAGGGTGGAGTGAGTTATGGGTCGGTGGCTGGTGAGGTGTTGTATTCTCTTCGCTTGTTGTTTGCTTTATCATTATTATTTGTAGTAGTAGTGGCAGTAGTGATTTGTGTTATACCTTAGCAATTAAACCGTTCTTATCTCAATCCGTGGGGGCCACATTCTTTGGATTCTCCTTCCTAACTCTCCGGGAGTTGGGGGAGCAAGGGGGGGAGTGAGTGAGCGAACTGTGCGGATTTGGTTTAAACCACGACACCCAAATATTTAGTTCATATGACAAGCTTTTCAGGGCATGTATTATTTTTTTACAAAAAAAAAAAATTCATTTGGATCACTGTGGTTTCAACCACTGTAATGTAAATCATTAGTATCTGTAAGAAAATTGCATACAATAATCACCTAAAATAAGAAACTAAAATTTCTACTCTAAGAGTATTGAACTGGAAAACAAAAAACAAATCAACAGAGAAGGAGAAGGAAAATAACACATTGGTGTGGTAGAAAATGAATACATACACAGAAATAGATCTGGAAAAGGTAATTATCTCCAGAGCTTAACAGCGCATTAATACATGTGCAAGAATTTGACTTTTTTTACCTCCTCAGCCCCCAAATGGGAAAAAGTAATAAAGAGAAGACATGGATTTTAGTTGAAATTATCTATGCATATGTTTCTATGCAGAATAAAAGTCTGAGAAAAGGATCAGAAACATTGAGAAATAGGATTCAGCAGATAAAGACATTTTATATCTTTGTGCTGCATAGACTGGGGTCTTAGGCTGCATAGAGGGGTTTCACTACACATGGTTTTCTGTCAAATCATAACTGAGCAAGATTTACAAACTGAACTTAATCGGCATGGAAAAGGGCAAAATATTGTAAATGTAGGCTTTAAAGAACACTTAAAAAAGAGAAGGTGAATTTATTATTATGTCCCAAACCCTCAACACTTTCAAGCAAGTAAATGCTTGAGCTTTGCTACAAGCAAATTGCCCTAAGGTTTGACACAATGCAAGATGGGTTATCCAAAGACTCTGTGAGGATAGTAGGTATTACAAGCTTTAGGAGCTATAACTCTTACAGATTTAACAAGGTGAAAATCAACAACATTAAATTGATATTCTTACTTTGTACAAAATAGCAGGAATTAGATAAATAGAGGGGTTTTAATGTTCTTACAGAATTTATTTAGACTTAGAGGGAGAGGGTGGTATCGTGGGGAGCAAGCACCTCCCAGAAATGCAGAGTGTATGTCTTATGCTCCGATTCATAAATGTGTACTAGGTTTGAGAGAGGTTACAAATTTTTGATTCAGCAGTAACTAAAGATTAGAAAGTAAAATTCTGCTAGAATCAAAATTTCTATAGACTATTTCCAAGCTGGGTAATTCAACATTTTGTAAAGATTAAAATTCTTCCCTTTCTTCCACTATTTCTGAATAGAGTGTGACAATGAATTATATGTCCTGATTACACTGTAGCCTGCATCTAAATGGCAAGACATTTTCACTCTGCCCTGCTCCCTGAAATACTATCTCCCTCAGGCTTAAAGACAGAGGATTATTGCTATAGAATATCACAATTTAGACAGTCCCATTTCATCCCACTTCTCACCAAATTCTTTCAAAGCAACCTCAGAACACCACTGATGCAAGTCTTTTAAATAAAAAGTCAAAAAAGGGGTGGGTTTGTTGTAATATAAGCATCTGAAATAATCTGAAACAGTGTTTGTTGACTGCTTTTTGTTTTCCAGATAGCCAACATTTAAATGTACCCATAAAGCTACTGTCTGAAAGCCGAAGTCTGTATATTGTCCCTACAGATAAGTTAAAAAAAAACCTGCTTGTATTTCTATTGGTCTATTACTCCAGTTAATACAGTTAATAGTGGTATTAAAGTATTCTGTTACTTATACAGTGATAGAGCCTGCTTTTGTTATACTCTGTAGGCATTGATCATTAAAGAAATTACTACAATTAATTTTCAACTAGAGGGGAAATTCTTTTGTCAGAGCTCTGTTGCAAGTTCAACTTTTACAGGATCTGTGGGTACAACTTGCATATTAGATAAAGTTAGCCATAGAGGGCATAATCTTAGCCCTACTGCTTCTTCTGTGTCAGGTATTACTGACATAATGCCTATCAAAAACATTTAAAATTCCTGAAGAATTAAACAGCATGATAGAAGGCTACCTTGAACTCACTGTCCTCTCCTTCCAAGCATTTCATGATACTCCATGTCAATTAATTTTAGAGCTGGGTTAGTGGTGGCATATATTACTAACTATAAAAAAAGAGAGTCAAGGCAAACTGATGTTTTGACTCTCACAGCTGGGAGTAACACTTTTAATAGGCATGTACATCTGCTGCACATAGAATGAAAATATCCTCGGCTAGTTGTATTCATGCCCATCTGTTGGGATGGCATGCTGCCTGCTCACAGGTCGGTCACATCACTGCCACATGGCACAAACGCCAGAATAGGGACAGCTTCTTTGGCCAGCCTGCTTCTCAGTAAAAGTGAACAGATCTTCTGCAGGACATCTTTACAAATGCAAGCAGTACCACTTCAATAACAAGTGCTATTCCAAGTTGGTTGCTGCTCAATATATTTTCATACTGTAGCACCAAACTGACAGATATTTCCAGAAGTTCTTTCATATACATGTAGCAGTCAGTCTTTTGATGAAGATCAGCATAACTGAAGTATGTACTATGATACATTTGAAATCCCCTTTTAGCACAAAATACTTGTAAAACAGTAAATATTTCGTATTGTCATTCTGGCTCATTAACCTCTAACTAGCAGTGGAGATATTAAGCTGAACCTTCCAATCTGAAGCTCATTTACTGCCTTCCCAGGCTTTGAAGAGATCTCTATCTTGACATTTACCAAAATAACAGCTTTCCTTTCTGAATAGCAGAAACAGCTATTTTGCTACATTTCTCAAAATAACAATATTCCTCTTTGATCTCTTCATTATTGAGAAATGCTGAGTTTTTCTTAGCATAAACACAGATGATGTTATTTTGTTGACTTCTTTTGAATCAATAGTCAGATGAATGAAAAGATCTTTTTCTGAACAAATTTGTGGCTTCTTTCATAGCATCACTTCCAAATTAAGAAGTAACATCAAAGTTCCCATTTTCAAGAAATTATTTATAGAATAAAATTATTTCACCTAGTAGTAAGTATGTCTCTAGAGCACATGCTTTTTTCATAAAGTACTTTCTGATACCTACTAAAAAATATGCACAAGCATATGGCTCCTACTAAAGATGAGGTATATATTAGTAATAGCTGAAAATGAAAAAAGTGATTTACAAAGATAGGAATCTTTTCAATAAGGTTTGGTACAACTCAATTTGAATAAGGTCAGAACTGTCACTTAAACTTGAAAAATGTATTGCTTAAAACAAACTTGCAAATACAGAATTTCTCAGGACCACTACATTATTATTCATCACAACAAGTATAAGGAAATATATCTAGGACTAAGAAATACTGCAGTGCCCTTTGGACTAATATAAAGGTAAGCTACTGCATTATTTTCATTAGTATTATGTGCATTTTTGTATTATTTCTTCATCAATATGGTTTGTTTTATGAAACCTCATCTATTTTTAAAATAAATAAATAAATAAAAGGCAAACTATTTAAAGTCAGTACCAGAAAGCATAAATCTGCATTATTAGAGTCCTAAATATACAAATAACTAACCTCATAGGATCAGAATCAGTGCAGAGGAAATTAGGTGAACAGACTAACAGGGGGAAATGCTGCTTGAATTTAGAGGAAAACAGGTCAAAAAGAACCTGAAGAAATAAAGCTTTGTGATATCAGAAGTTTGGGCATGGGGAAAAAGGTTTGGCCACCTGCTCCATATCACTGGCTGATAAGTGGCTCATATTTCTGTGTCATATGCTATAATTATGCTGTGAAACATCTCTGTAAAGGTAGTTCTGTGAAGCATCTGTGACAGGTCAAGGAAGATGATTTTCACCATCTACTCTGCTCTTGTAAGACCCCACATGGATGCTGCATTCAGGTCAGAGGTTCCCAATTCAAGAAAGACATGAGCCTGCTAGAACAGGTCCAGAGGAGTACCATAGAAATGATGAGAGGGCTGCAATACTTCTCTCATTAAGAAGGGCTGATAGCTGGGGTTGTTCAAGCTGGAGAAGAGAATGTTACAGGGAGACCTTACTGCAGCTTACAAGAAAAATGAGAGTTTTTACCAAGGTCTGTAGTGACAGGATGAGGGACAATGATTTTAAACTGAAAGAAGGTAAATTTAGGTTGGATATAAGAAATAAATTTTTTTACAATGAGTGTGTTGAGACATTGGGACAGATTGCCAGGATAAGCTGTGGATGTTCCATCATCGGAAGTGCTCAAGGTCAGATAGGATGGATGTTTTACCTCATCTAGTGAAAGATGTCCCTGCCCATAGCAGGAAGAGTTGGACAAACCAAAACCATTCCATGATTCTACAAATACTGGGTCTGTGTCCTCTGATTCTATGTTTTATGCTAATAAACACAATATGTATCAGTGAGTACCTTAACATATCTTAAATATAACTTTAGAATTCAGACATTAAAAAAAAAAAATGTATCACTACTAGTAAGCAAAACCAACAGGTTGAAAGGGGCAAACTTTGTTACACTTACTCAAATATTTACCTTTGCAAACCTGCAGATGTGCATGGGTGCATCTGCGTGGTTATCTATTCAATTTCTGCTGAAAACAGTAGCTAGCAAAAGTATTTGCACAAAATAAGAATAGCATGAGTATTTTGGTAGAGGTTCAGAAGAGAATTGAATACCTTAGGTCCTTATCTTGATAATGATATACTCAGATATACAATCAAAAGTGAAGTGCAATATTATGTGAACAAAATACATAATGCAAACACAGAGTCATATCTAGTTTATAACGTACAACCCACCAGGATGCTGAAATCTCACTGGAATACTTGCAATACATGACAAAACCCCTGAACGAGAAACTGTAGAAACTGTAATTGAAAATTGATAGGATAATTTTTGGACACTTTTCCCACAGAGATACCTTTATTCTTTTATTTTCTCTGAAGTTTACATAAATTATTTTCTTATGACTGTTTTTATTAATATCATGGCCTATTTGCAAACACACCCCTACCAGTGGACAGATGAG
Organism: Melopsittacus undulatus; assembly: GCF_012275295.1. NCBI lineage: Eukaryota > Metazoa > Chordata > Aves > Psittaciformes > Psittaculidae > Melopsittacus > Melopsittacus undulatus. The sequence goes on along the minus strand of NC_047530.1, from coordinate 41,662,885 downwards.
AAGCAATTAGGAACTCTTTCTAATTGCAGGAAATTTCAGTATGGCAAGAAATGCAATTTCCCAGATGAGTATAATGAGATAAACAGAAATTTATTCTCAAACACATCCTTCACAGGATTGTGTATTTTAATATTTTATTGTGAGTAGAATTTACTTGTTAAGATTTGATTTGAAGGACTTATTTATAAGTTTCATTAGTAGAAAATTAGTTTGTAGGGGATCCTATGAAGGGACTTTGAAGTTTTTTGGAGCAAATTATGAAAGGTAAAATACAAAGCCTTTCAGTAATTAAGAATAAAATCAGTGACAAAATAACTGATGCCAGTGTATACAAAAACTGAGCAAAACAAGTTTTCATAACGCTGAAGTGATAGAAATGCAATGACAGTAAATAAATTGAAAAGCTTACTTCTGAGCTGTTCCATTCCTCTAATAGGAAAGAAATTTCTGCAAGAGGTAGTAATAACAGATTTAATCAACATGCACAAAGTTAGTGAATACACTTGGATATTGCACATAAATGTCTCTAAGCTGGTACTGGAAAAAGTCTGCTTGAAAATCAAAACAAAATCAATGCATGCCAGCTGTAGGAACTTAAAATGCACCAAGTGAGCTTTACTAATGCTTTCATTCTTGATCATCTTTTACAGTGAAAGCAAGGTAGCTATGCAGGTTTTCAAAAACACTTGTATAAATTTAATTCCCCTAAAAGCCAACAGAATTTGTGTTCCTAATGTTCATAAAAGTATAAGTATAGCTATTTTAGTAGAATATATTTTTTACCAAAAACCGTACAGCACAGATGCAACTATATCACTATAAGGTTGCCTAAACCCACATAATTTTTATTCTGTCTCCACAAACATGTTAGAAAAAGGCTATCAGTATTCACACATAAAATATACAACCAGTACAGAATATAAAAAGATATTCACCTATGAATTATCATAGATAAGGTAGTATGACTTTCCAAGTGGTTTTTCTACTCAACAGTTTCACCTGTGCTGAAAAACAATAAACTAAGGATTGTTCATCTATCTGTGCTAATCTATTTCTTACCCAGTAAAGAAACAATCTCCTGAAAGTATCAAAATCTCACATTGGTTGTTTTAGAGGGGAAAAAAAAAAGTCTTTTTAGCTATGGGCACGGAACCAAAAAGAAAAAGAAAAGCAACACAGAAATTTTAGCACTTTACTGTGGTAAATTAAAGTATTTAATTTCTGGAAGCAAATGAATGGATATGCTGCTATAAGAAACAAAAAACCAGAGCAGAATGATGACAAAACAAGTGTGTCACTTCCAGCCTTCCACCTCACAAGCTAAGATCAGCTGAAGAAAAATTATTATTTAGAATTGAAAGCCTTGTCCTCTATAATAACACTTTAAAAATATGTATTAGAAATGGTTAAAGAAAAAAAATATGCAAGTGTCATGGTTTAAGTGCATTCAGTAACTCAGACTCACAGCCCACTCGCTCACTCCCCCTTTTCCCCCCTTTCCCCACTCCCAGAGGGACGGGGAGGAGAATCGAGAGAATGTAACTCCCATGGGTTGAGATAAGAACAGACCAGTAACTAAGGTATAACACAAATCACTGCTGCTACCACCACCAATAATAATGATAAGATAAATAACAAGGGAAGAGAATACAATACCACCCTCCAATATCCAGCCCAACCAAGCAGTGAACTAGCCCTTCCAGGTAACTCTCAGTTTACCTCCTGGGCATGATGTGCTGTGGTATGAAATATCTCTTTGGCTAGTTTGGATCAGGTGTCCTGTCTCTGCTTCCTCCCGGCTTCTCCTCATCCCTGGCAGAGTATGAGGCTCAGAAAGTCCTTGGTGGGAGTAAACATTACTTAGCAGTAACTAAAAACAACAGCATTATCAGCGCTGTTCCCAGGCTCAAAGTCAAAAAGACAGCACTGCAACCAGCTACTAAGAAGGAGAAAAAATGACTGCTACTGCTGAACCCAGGACAAGACAGTCATTAATAACAGCAGTTGTTTCAATATTGCAGGATTTCACTTAAAAATTGTTCTTCAGTCTGTTTTGTATGGATTATTTCCATTAAAATATTATTAATCAAAAAAGCATTCCTACAATGGATTTTTTTTTTCTTATTACTATAAGATATTCCAACTTTTACCTCATCCAGTGAAATTTCCTATTAATCTGCTTTAGGGGTTCATCATTCCTGGTGAAAAAAAAACCTTGAAATACAGGTTGTGTTGGTAATTTCAACCAATTATCACATAAATGCCTGAGCAGAAATAGAATGATACAGCATAAGAACTCAAACCCCAAGACTAGCTCAGGGCATGAGGTCTTCCTCAATGGGATAATTAGTACAGCTAGGAATAATCAGTATGAATAAAAGTAACATGATTTAGCCAAAGTCCAAATTAAAAACTAATGAAATTTTGTTTAATTGTACTGTAAACATTTTTCTCCTATTAGACTTCTTCTTTCCAAAACACCCTACATAATACAAGTGCCACACCAATCTACAGCAATGACTGTTCAGTTTAAGGGAATACAAGACTGTATACATTCACTAGCCAACTGTTAGGCTGATTTTATTTCCTTCACAGAAGACTCATCAATTCTGAGTTACAATTGTCACTTCCATCCCAGACACTTTTCTTCTACTTGCTGGTAAGATGTACTCCTCTTATCAGCAAGGAGGCTACCAGTGATTACACTGAGTCATGATCACTTAGGTCTATGCTGAATTGTCACTGAACACCCTTTTTATAACACAGACCGAAAATAAAGATTTATTTTAGTGAAGCATGAGGTAGCGCTTCCAGTGAAATTAAGGATTAAAACCATTTAATTGGGAAGAAAACACTAGCGATAAAAGGATGTTTAAAGTGTGATTACGTGTATTAGTTTTACATACAAGGTTTTGGTAGTAGTGGGGCTAACGGGGTGGCTTCTGTGCAAAGCTGCTAGATATTTCTCCTGTGTCCAGACAGAGCTCCAAGATCGACCAGCCACTTGCCAAGGTGTCGTAGTTTAAACCAAGTCCCCCAACTCCCGGAGAGTTAGAAAGGAGAATCCAAAGAATGTAGCCCCCACGGATTGAGATAAGAACGGTTTAATTGCTAAGGCATAACACAAAACCCCTACTGCCATTTACTACTACAAATAATAATGATACAGCAAACAGCAAGTGAAAAGAATACAACACCCCACCAGCCACCGACCCATAACTCACTCCACCCTGCCTGGCCGAGCACCTCGTGCTCCCTCCTCCATTTTCCTCTAGAGCTCCCCCCCTCCAGCCTTCTCTTTCCCAGTATGCATCCTGGGTATGACGTGCTATGGTATGGAATACCTCATTGCCTAGCCTGGGTCAGGTGTCCTGTCTCTCCTTCCTCCCGGACTCCCCTCCTCCACCTGGCTGGAAAAAACCTTGAACAAAAACACCCTCAAAACATGCTCAAACCATGACACAAGGCCAAGCCCATCAGCAACGTCAGTAGCACCTCTGGGATAACATGTAAGAAGGGAGAAAAAAACCTCTGTGCAATGGCACCGCAACCAGAGAAAGGAGTGAGAATATTTGAGACCCACAGCTCTGCAGATACCAAGGTCACTGCAGGAGAGGAGGAGGTGCTGCAGGTGCTGGAGCAGATATTCCCCTGCAGCCCATTGTGCAGACCACGGTGAGGCAGCCTGTTCCCTGCAGCCCTTGCAGGTCCAAGATGGACCAGATATCTACCAGTAGCCCATGGAGGACCCCATGCTGGAGCAGGGGGACGCACGAAGGAGGCTGTGGTCCTGTGGGGATTGGAGCCCACACTAGAGCAACTTTGCTGGCAGGGCTTGTGATCCTGCAGGGGACACACACTAGAGCAGTCTGGTCCTGAAGAACTGCAGCCAATTGGAAGGACTCACATTGGAGAAGTTCACAGAGGACTCTCTCCTGTAAGAGGGATGCACACTGGAGCAGAAGAAGAGTGTGAGGAGTCCTCCCCTAAGGAGGGAGTGGGAGGGACAATGTGTGAGGAACTGACCAGATCCCCCATTCCCTGTCTTCCTGTGCTGCTGGGGGGAGGAAGTAGAAAAAATTGAGATTAAATTGGGAAGAAGGGAGGGATGGGGGGAGGGCAGTTTTAAGATTAAATTAATATAATTTTGCTAAGTGATTACTAAGGGAAAAAAAGGTAAAATACAGTAACTGCATATTATAGGTGGATATAAGCACAGAGGAAGAAAAGAAATTCAAGTGGCACAACAGACCATAACTACCTAAAGAAGAAATAGCTGACATTAAGAAAAGGATAATTTTAGATATATATTAGAAAATACTTTCTGATCCATTAAACTCTAACATACTCTTCAGAGGAAAGTACTGAAATCCTGGTTATTTAAGAAATTTAGCAATTAGACTGGAAGAAGTAACAGAAAATATGCTGAGATGAACAGTACAGCACTTGCAAGAAAATTGAAAAAAGCTCTATCAGGTCATCTAATTTACCTTAATTTCTATGAAAATTAATGTTTGCTCTTTTCCCTTGGTTTAAGTTTTGTTCATCCAGTCATGAAACCTCAAATCTCTGGACTCAAAAAAATGTCTTTCATTCAGGCAGCAGTGCCTCAAAGCTATTCACAGTAATTACCCAAGGTCATTTAAATACATTTTGCATGAAGAACCTCAAACTCAGTGTGCCATTTTATATATTTATCAAATTACTAATCAATATGCTGTACTGCAGTTACTACTGGGTCTTGAGTTACATACAGAATGCTACATGAATTCAAATTGTGCAAGCTGCTCTCTGCATAAATTAAATTAAAGTGTATGCAGTGATCATTATTCACAATACAAAAGAAATGAAGAAGCAGCCTAAATGCAACACATACCAGAAATCTGTATTTTAAGTAAATCTTAACTGCATTGTTGGTTTCTTTCTTTTCTTTAACAAACCTTGTATTAAACTAGCTTCCATTTCACTTTCTTTCTCCAGCATATTACCACCACTGTATTGGTAAAGTAATTTATTCCATCCTCTGTGGAGAGCCTGGATCTCATTTGCCAGCATATTTATCTTTCCTGCCACTGCACTGTCATTCATCTGCAATCTCCACAGAATACCAGACCTGTGCAGAATTTCAATTAGGATTGATTCAACTAAATCCAGGCCACAGAACTGCTGCTGACAGGGTGACCCCTTGAGAATTTAATTTGCTGAATCTAAAAAAAAAAAAAAAAAAATAAAAGGTAAAAACACAAAACAGTTCAAGTTTAACACTATAATTCATTAAGTCTTCTATACACTCAGTTTAATCTTCTTCACAATAGGTTTTTTTCAGACTCCTTGTATTGTATGGGTAAACTGCTTTACAGCGGTTTTGATAACCACAGGAAAGAAATTACCATAAAAATCTCTACTCTTCCTTTGAGGTCTAATCAACTTAACTCAGACAGCTTGTAATGAACGGAAAAATGATTTCCACAGAGGCTGAGCTGTCTTAAGCTTTCTGTTCTGTATATGTATACGTTTAAAAAATCAGTACAGTGTAGGTATACAAGTAAAATAGCTCTTTTACTGCATACTTGATTTGACAGACTTCCAGTGGTTTTCACTATAATCATTGACAGGCTTCATCTGCTTGTCAGTTAAATGTTCTAAAATAATTTCTCAAATAATTTGTGGTTGCTAGAAGAGGTTTGCAGGTTTGAAGGCAGCTAAACTAAAGAACAGTAACCTGAGGGGTCTTTTTACCTGTAGTAAGTATGCTCTATTTAAGTCCTAATTTTATACTAGCTATTGTACATAACACACAACTTTGATTACACACCAGAAGTAGGTGTAAGTAGATGTAAGTTTTATTCTAATGCATTACAATAAAAAAGAGAAATAGTAACAATTCCACATTTAATTTGGATTTTTTTCCCTAAAGATCAATTTTCAACCACTGAAAAGCATAAGGCTATAAACTCCCACCTAATTTAACATAAAAGGTCAGATAAGAACACACATATAAAACATTTACAAATATATAAACAAACATAAGAGTAAAGGAATACAAATGGAGGGGGAAAATATTAGCAAGTATAATACTGTTCTATTTAAAGTAGAACATGAGTCAGATGGAAGTGGATTAAATAATTAAAAGAAAGATTGATTTGTTTGTGTGCACAGAGTCCACATCAATGAATGTGGCATAAGTAAAAACAATTGATATTGGGGGGGGGGGGGGGGGTCTTGTTATTTTAACTTGACTAAATCAGAAAACATTTCACATATACAAATATTTTGTAATTCTTTATCAGTCACAGTTGGAAATTTCTCAGTCTATCACACTTATTATGAAGAAGAGGCACAACTATCACCAATTAAAAATTAGTATCTATGCGGTGTCTGAAATAACCCACTATAAGGTAGGTTTCTTTCTGAAATTTGGTCACAAGATCAAAAGAGTAACTGCATGTGGTGGGTTGATCCTGACTGGATGCCCAGTGCCCACCAAAACTGCTCTATCGTTGCCCTTCCTCAGCTGGACAGGGGAAAGAAAACACAACGTAAAGCTCATGGGTCAAGATAAGGACAGGGAAAGATCACTCACCAATTACCATCATGAACAAAACAGACTCGACTTGGGGAAATGAGTTTAATATATTGATAATATATTAATCAAATTGAAGTAGGGTAATAAGAAATAAAATCAAATGTTAAAATGCCCTCCTCCCCACTCTTCCTTCTTCCTGGACTCAACTTGTCTCCCAGGTTCTCTGCTTCCTCCTTCCTGTTTGCACAGGGGATGGGGGTTGTGGTCAGTTTATCACATGTTCTCTCTGCCACTCCTTCCTCCTCAGGGAAGGACTCCTCACAGTCTTCCCCTGTTCTAGTGTGGATCCCTCCCACAGGTGACAGTCCTCCATGAACTTCTGCAATGTGAGTCCTTCCCATGGGCTGCAGTTCTTCATGAACTGCTCCAGCATGGGTCCCTTCCATGGGTGCAGTCCCTTCCATGGGTGCAGTCCCTCAGGAACAGACTGCTCCAGCATGAGTCCCTTCCACGGGTGCAGTCCCTCAGGAACAGACTGCTCCAGCATGAGTCCCTTCCACGGGTGCAGTCCCTCAGGAACAGACTGCTCCAGCATGAGTCCCTTCCATGGGTGCAGTCCCTCAGACACAGGCTGCTCCAGCGTGGGTCCCTTCCATGAAGTGCAGTTCCTCAGGAACAGACTGCCCCAGTGTTGGTCCCTGCCATGAGTGCAGTCCTTCAGGAATAGGTTGCTCCAGCGTGGGTCCCTTCCACAAGGTGCAGCCCTTCAGGAGCAGACTGCTCCAGCTTGGGTCCCTTCCATGGGTGCAGTCATTCAGGAACAGACTGCTCCAGTGTGGGTCTTCACAGGGTCACAAATCCTGTAGCAAACCTGCTCCATCGTGGGCTCCAATCTCCCCAGGACCACAGGTTCTGCCAGGAGCCTGCTCCAGCACGGGCTTCCCCCAGGGTCACAGCCTCCTTCAGGCATCAACCTGCTTCAGTTGGGGGGTCCGCATTGGGCTGCTGGTGGATATCTGCTCCATCATGGCCCTCCATGTGCTGCAGGGGCACAGCTGTCTCAGCATGGTCTGCAGCACAGGCTGAAGGGGAATCTGCTCCAGTGCCTGAAGCACCTCCTCCCCTCCTCCTGCACTGACCTTAGTGTCTGCAGCACTGTTTCTCTCACACGTTCTCACTCCTCCCTCCAGTTGCAATTGCTCCTGAGCAGCAACTTTTACCCCTTAAACACATTATCTCAGGGGCGCTGCCACAGTCACTGATGGGCTTTGCCTTGGCCAGCAGTAGGTCTGTCTCAGCACTGGCCGACATCTGCTCTGTCAGACACAGGCAGCTTCCCACAGAAGCCGCCCTGGTAGCCCCACCACTACCAAAGCCTTGTCACACAAACCCAATACACTGAAGTAAGGGGTAAACTGCATTAATACATAGTTCATTCTTTCAGTACAATAGATCTGTGTCTTCAGTGTATAAGTATAGCATATGGTAATGGGCATACACAAGAAATCATGTGTCCTATACATTCTTCTGCCACCAGTTCTTTCCATAATCCTTCTGAGGTACCAGTTTATGCCTGTAGTTGCTTAGAAATTTTCTCTGGTGCCACATATGTATAGGAATACTATAATAAACACATTCCAAAGCATAAATATTTTTCTTTGTTCTTTCTTTGAGGAGTGAATGAAGGACAAGTAGTGCACTACTACATTGCTAATGCATGTCATTCATATACTACAGAGAATTGTACAGTATGAGCACATAATAATAAGAAATTAAATTGAAGAGGATACAGGGGAATTTGGTATCTGCCTTCCTTTATCTAGATTTGATCTTTCTCTTCAGTAACTATAAACTACACTTTTGTTCCTCTGGGCATTTATCTGACTTAGAGTTCTTTATTCTCCAGTTCATAACCGAAACTAAGATCCAGTTGTCCTATTGAGAGGTTTGTTCCAGTTAATAGATATATCTATTATCTTTAAGAAATGTTCCCTATCAAGAGGTCTTCATATCATGGCTCTTTTTATATTGTAAACCAAGTAACATAAGAGAGAAGAGCTATTTTTTATGACTTATCCTGTCTGATTAGTCTACTGTTATTGTTTCATTACCTTACATTGAGATCTTTTCCATTCTTATGCAATTTTTGTTTGGTTTTCCATGTCCTAAAAGTGATCTCATTTAGTCACATGGATCTTGTACTGTATTTTCTATCTCTACCTCTCACCAGTGAAGTAAGCTGTTACACTTTTAATAAAGTTACTTACTTAGACTGACATCTTTACTGTATGACTTTTCCTCTAGATAATGTTCTCAAGAGATCTTGTTTCATTTTCAGTTATTTTATTGAGGTTTATGTGTTTTATACCTTTAGTGACATCACTGTATTTAAAATATTCAGAAATTGCACTTCTGTCTTTCCAAACTGAGGTAAATAATCAGATAGAAAAAGTGAACCTATACCTTTTCACTTCCATCTGTATACATACACCTAGGTTTGATCAGCTTTGTGTTATAATTCTATTACTATTGCTATTTTAATCACATTTTGGTAACACATTTTATTCACAATAAATGTCATTTATATAAGTAATTTTTGTATCTTTTTCGCAGATACTGTTTGCTCAAAATGGAATTTTCAAAGGTACATTGACTCAGTATACTTTTCCAATTGAAGCTTGCTTCCTCTATTGCTGAATGCATTTTTCTGCATTAAATAGAATCTCTTCAATATAAATTAAAACCTTCTATTATTAATTTCCATGGCAATTTTATATTGATTTCAGCAGGCCCTAGATTAAGCAGCAGGCACAGAGAAGTTATAAACAGGTAAGCATGAAACAAGGGTAATGACTGTAACTTTTCTAAGTATTTTGTCTCCCAGAAGCTCTATTTGGTCCTCACTGCAGTAACCTTATTAACCAACTATTATTCTTTTGCTTTTTAAATAGATAGAACAGTGGTTCCACCAAATGTCCTAGAACACTTCCAAGAATCCAGAATATGCTGAACACAGTTACAGCAACACAGTGTTCCTGGAATGTATGTATAGCACAAAGACAATGTTTCCTATTTGCAGCCAGGTAGATAGACACACATGACCTAATTTTTGTCTCATGACTTTCTTTTATAATTGTGTAGTCTGATTTCACTCTGCAGCTTTATTTATCTATGACAATGTAAAAAAAAATGTAGGCACACTATTCTAGGATGTTCCTACTCCAACAATGAGAGTAGTAAAATGGAGAGACAGGAGGCCAAAATGTTGCAATGAAAGACAGGTGAGGACATTGGACATACATTGATTGGAGCTAGGCTTTATTATTTCTGCAGTTTACTGAATGGATTGGTGGAGACTTTTTATTTATTTATTTATTTATTTATTACAATGTATTTAAAAAAGCAGAAATAGCTGTAAGATGGCATGATACCCTCCAGTCATTCATTCCCCACCTCATATTAAAAACATCAGCGTTTTACTATTCCATGGTTTAGTAAGACTTTATTCCTTACAGAATGCCCTCCAGAGTAAAGATATTTATTTCAACTGAGTTCTGGAAACAAGATTTGCATATTTTTAGCAACCACCTTGTCAATGACAGCAAGCAATAGAGAAATGCAAAAATGCCCAAGATGTCAATTAGACTAGATTATCAGGAGCATACCAGTTATCAGGGCTCCACTGCACTCGTCAATATACTCACACATGAGGAAAATATGTCCTCTAGTCACAAGTCCTTATAATCTTAATAGACAGGAGGAGATGCTGCCTGAATTAGAAAGGCTATAAATAGTCTAAAAAGTTAAATTTTCCTCATTAAATCTACATTTACCACATAAGTCATATATCAGTGTATCCATAAAACACCCAGGGTAAGATGCATATTTTTAAATGCTGCATACTTCAGTAACATATTTTTTATTGGAAATTACCTATTATTATTTCTACATATTGTGATTTGATACAATAAAATAATTAAAAAAAACAAAATTGCAGATCCAGCCTAGTTAAATCCATAGTCAGTTTTCCATTCCAATTATACCTAACTTGATAGTTAAACTAAAGTACGTGTCTAATGAAAACCAGCTATTTTGAGCAGCCAGAGGAACCAAAATGCATATCCATAGTTTTAACTTAAAATCTCTGTGAAAAAAAAAAACATATGTACTTACTGGGCTTTTACCTCTGTCACATTACTGCAAGTTAAGCTCATGTGTGTAAATTTACACCACAATGATTTCCCGTGCTGATACCAGGAATACATAATAATGATATAAGAAAAAAACAAATTGAATCCTTCCTTTGGTAAAACAAAATTTAGTAAGAGTTGTCTTAGCTAAGGGAAAAAAACACAGGCAAAAGAGGAAAAATAATCTAGATTAATGTATTTACATAAATTATTTGAACTTCTGAAATGTAGATTGAATAATACGTTGTTCGTTAATAATACATTTGATGATTCACTGGGAAAAATGATCTCATATATTATTCACAACTATTATTCAAATATGTCTAAAAAATATCCTGCACAAAAGCTATGGCTTCAAGTCCCCAGTGTGGTGTGCAGTACCACGTTCATATCTTTGTGAATCCTTACTGCTGCTGCTCCATCAGCTCTAGGAGATGACACTTGAGAGTCAGAAAGGTTCTAAATAGTGAGGCTCCATCATAGTATTACATTCTATTTAAAAAAAGCTCAGGGTTTGACCCTCTATCTTTCAGTGCTTTACACTCAGAAAAGTGTTATACTTAATTCACTTCAGAAGTTCAATATATTTTCCATTTGGTTGCTGAAAGTAGGCTGGGGTTTTTTTTTCATAGCAACAATACCAAAGCAGAAGAAACTCATCCAATAACTAGTAATAGTGGTCACATATTATTAATAAGAAAACTTTATGTCAATTGCTTTACACTTTTGACAGTGCGCAAATGCAAAATGCAGATGGTAGGCAAATATTTTCATGTTTATTGTTCCCACCTCATTTGATGCAAGTGGAATTTGTAAGTTTAAACATGCTGATATATCTTTATTCATTTATCTCCAGGCAAAGATAGCTAGAACTTATGTTGTGTTAACTAGGAGAATTGGAAAAAAGGTAAAAACTCATGGGTTGAGACAAGAACAGTTTAATAACTGAAATAAAGTTGAATGTTGTAGTAGTATGTTGTAGTAGTAGTAAATAATAATAATAATAATTAAAAAAAAGGAAATAGAGAGGAACAAACTCCCCCCTCCAAAAAAAAAAGACAAGTGATGTACAATACAGTTGTTGCTCATCATCCACTTGACTGATACTCAGCCCAACCACAAGTAGCAGTCATTTTTTACCAGGTAACTCCCACCCCCAGTTTATATAGTGGGCATGATGTGTTGGGGTATGGAATACCCCTTTGGCTAGTTTGGGTCAGGTGTCCTGTCTTTGCTCCCTCTTGACTTCTTGTGTCCCTCCTCACTGGCAGAGTATGAGAGACTGAAAAGGCCTTAATCAGGGTAAATGCTACTTAACAACTGAAACATCAGTGTATTATCAGCATTGTTCTCACACTAAATCCAAAATACAGCACTGTACCAGCAACTGGGAAGAAAATTATCCCAGGTGAAACCAGAACACGGTGTCAAGTGAAATTATGCATAAATAGTCCCATATACAAACATATTCAGGAAAAGATGCAGTCTTTCACAAGCTTCAGTGAAAGTTGTGGTCCCATGCAAGACAGCTGAAATCAGCTCCTCTTCTAGCTAACTATAATACATATTGGAAAATTCTCATGTCAGACTCTGTGAAATATGAATCAAATGTCACATACATACACATACATAAACACATTGTCTGGAGAATGGTAAATTTTGAATATAAGAAGACAAGGCCTCTATTCAAAGTTTTTCTAACCTCCTGGAAGGAACTACATGCATGCCAGTCTTTCCAAACAGGAGTAATGCTTTTATATTTTGGGGTTTATTCACATGTACACATTTATTTTTAGGCAAAATATTTTAGAAGAAAGGTAAGCCACAAGATAGCAGACATAACAAATGTGTGAATAAGCAAGCACTGATTTTCAGAACAGATTTGATCTAGCTCTTTTGAACCCCAAGGAAGTCAATGTCAGCTGAACTAAATCCTTCTCCTTCTGAATGTCCATGTGGTGAATAATGTTTTAATTCTTTTTCTCATTCTCATTTTAAGAAAGTCTCATGATAAAATACTAAAGAAGGAAAATAACAAGAAACTGTAGAAGCTGATGCAAAATAAATTTTGAATAGTTATTGATCAGAAAGAAGATATAACCAGCATAATTACGAGTCTTGTCCTTAAAACATTTTAATTAATAGTTGAATATATTCTTCCTGAATATAAGAAATAAATATTAACATGGTCAACCACATTTAGTTATAGAGTGAACAGGTACAACATCACTAATTTCTCAGAACATAGTCATTCACATTTTGTCTGGATTTGTCCCCAGCAATGTAAGATAGTTTTGAAGTTCAAAATATTTGTGGAAGAAAATACCTAATGAATGATTCTGAGAAACCAAAAATGACAAAAAGCATATTTCAATAGGCTCAAGGCTCAAACTTTGATAGGAAATGTTGGGAGTTTTTTTGCTTTGACTAACTGGATAGCTTCCACATGGATGAAACACATGCTAAATTATTTACAGATAATTACATCGCTGTGCTGTTGCTAAAATATTAAGACACCATTGTCCCACAGGAAAAACTGTGACAGACGCTGGCGCATCAGCTAATGAATAGCTGTGGGGTAGTGGGAAAAAAGAGCTACCACAAGACCCTGGTATTAGGAAACAGAATGTAAGTTATCCACACTCAGAGAAAAATGTCACTTTTCCCCCTCCCTCATACTAATTACGTATAGAACAAATGTTCAACATTTGGTAGATGTTGCTTGAAGGCAATTTTTTCTGGAAATAGTCTCAAGGCATCCTCCACTCCCTTTTTATTATAGGCAACTATGACCTAGAAATACTGAATATAACCTTGAACCAAAAATGTTTTAAAATACTCATAAAAGACTGGGCAGCCATTTTAGAGAAAAGATACATCACTACCAACAGAGGGATACAATTTGCATATAGATTTTTACATTATGCGGCATTGTTTTTTCACATCACAGAGTGAAATGATTAGAGGAACACATACAGGATATACAGCTAGTTTAAGAGCATCACAGAACTGAACAGCAAGTCTGTACTTTAAACAAATATTTATACACTACAACTAGTGATCATCTGCCAAATTTCAGCTTTTATTTAAGTCAAATGAAAGAATAGTATCTCGAATATTCATGCTGAAAAAATACTTGGAAATTATTGAAAAGCTGTTTTCTCAAATCTCATTGGTTTTTTTTTAGAAAAAGAAGAAAAGTCCTTTGGCCTAGAATTATGGGATTGAATGCAGTCCAAAGACATCTTTTAAAACAGGACATACTGTGGTACCTGGAACGGGGAAAGGCACATCACAGATTAAAAAAAAAACAATCCTCATAAACTTTGGCTGTAATTCTGCAGAACCATGCATATTAATGCTAATCTGAAGGATCTATATAGCCTCAACCTCCCGTAAGTGATGGGAAACTAAGATACTGTATTTTGTCATTTATTTAACATAATAGTCACGTATATATTTGCAGTATTAGTACAAAACAGTTCATAAAGGGGTCAGGCAGATTAAGCAGTCTCAACCAACAGTAAAGCAAATGAGACATAAGCACATCCCTTGAAGTATATGCTTATGCTCTTTTCTGAATAGAAATCAAAGACTTAAAAAGTTTAAATTGCTGATTTGGGGATATAACCAATATTAAGAAAAAAAAGAATATACTAAAGTATAAATGTGCAATGAGATCTACAATTGCCCCTGGGGATCAGAGTAAACTAGTCGCCTAAGATGTGCAGAGTAAAGATTCATAAGTTTGGAGAAAATTGTATTATATCATGAAGCTAATGCAACTTAATATGGCAAAACACATAGAACAAGTAAAACAGTAAATATAGTAGCAGAAAGTCATACAACTTGCAATCTGATTCAAATATTGGGAATCTTACAGCATTTCTTACAGAAGAAACTTTGCAGATAGTGGTGCATTTTACCCTCCATTTAAAGCCAAAAAATGTCTTCTTACATTTGTTGCAGTACATGACATGTTGCTGTGAACTGGGTCTTATGATATTGTACTTTGTCTCATGTACATCATGATAAAATATGACTGTCAGTTTGTTAAGTCAACAGGAATAAATAAATATTCACATGACTTGAATCTTTTCCTATTATTGGTTCCCGGTGAAAATTAGCCTATTGGTATATCCATCCATAAGCAGCACAAAATAGTTCATGCTTCATAGGCACTAAAAAAAAAAATACATAATTCTGCTCAAATTCACAACCTGATTTTGTTTTCCTTCGCCTAAGTTTTAAAGAATGATAACCACAATTTTTTCCTCAGCTAACAACTGTGATGCATCTTAGTGGTTTATGACTTTAGCTGATCACAAAGCAGCAAGAACAGATCAATTCTGAAGACAAAAAGATTCATGCCTGAAAGTATTTTCATAACAGAAGCTGCAAGCTATACAGGTAGAATAATTTCTCATTACAGAGCCAGATTCATGCAGAGAGTTTGCCCACTAGGTGAAACGTAACCTCCTGGCAGCCTTTATCGCAGGATTCTTAACACTGGCCACAAAATTAACAGTCCTCTACATCAGTAAAACTCCCAGAAAGAACAGAAGTTCAGAGGCCTTCTACTCTCCTGAATACCTACTTTCCAAGCTTTGTCCCTGCTGTTAAAAAAACAAAAAAAAAATAAAAAGAAGTGATTTTATCCTATAATGCATGCATTATCTGCCTTGCTGCAAGTCGTCAGGGAGGACAAGGCATCACAGTTTTAAATGAGATAAATCAGTGGTGAGAAGTGTTGACATCAGCTATATCACAGAGAAGACTGCAGATGTGTGATCTTCACTGTGATTTCACAGTGAGGTGACAATGGCCAGTTACCTTGTCACATCTCCACCATTTCTATGCCTGTGGAAGAGGAGACAGCATGAGACTCAGTTTGAGAAAGGACAGGCTTTAAGAGTGAAATCTTGTGCCCTGGCAGCCAGGGGTCTAAGGCCTACAATAGAAGAAGCCAAACTGTAGTTTAGTACCGCAGCAATTATCCAGAAGACAGCTATGCCCAGGCCTTGCTTTCCTTCCATGCTACCATGTTTAGTAGCATGTAGACTGCAGAGGTAGTCTTTATGAAAGAACGTCAGGGGCTGCTCTGTGCCATTCACAGTCAGCTTGAAATGAAGAAAGTCATAAAGCAGATTGGTGGGAGTTTCTCTGTTAGCCAAGACCAAGCCACCACATTGCATTGACTTTATTTAAACTATAGACATAAAAGTAAGGTTTGAAAGTAATCAGAACAAAGGGGATTCAAGTCACCTCCTATCCAAGGCAAAGCTTTCTTGATCATAAAATCTGGAAACCTCAAAGGGATAACATCTGTATATATTTAAATAAAGTTACATATGAAACAAAATAGCAACTTTCTTTCATGAATAATGAAATAGCTCCCTTGAAGCTAAAACAAAATTTCAAACATTTGGCTGTGCTGTTCTGACTTAATTACATCAGCAGAATGCAGATTCTTATTTGAATCAATTAACCTTTTAAAATAAGAAATAATTACTTCTTCAAAAATGGGAAAGTTTTTCTCTTTACAAAGAAAAGTTTTTGTGGTTTAAGAAAAACATACCATTTTCCAGTTCTCTTAATAACTATTATTGTAGTTATATCCAGTTTTTCATGTTTCAAAGAAGCAACATTTAGAAAAAAATTTGCCTCTTTTCCCAAATTCCTCTGCTTTTCAACACATTACATTAGTTATTAAATTAGTATCTCAGTTATTCATGTAAATTCCTGTTTCCAAAGTATACCTCCAAAGCAATTGAAAGGACCTATTATTTTTGTTCATTTGTAAAGCTTTTTCTAATTTTAATTCTTATAAACAACAATACAATAAACAATCCCTGTCCCTGCATATAGAAAGAAGCAGCATCATATTCATTTCAGCTATTAATATTTCATTTCCTGAGATCTGTATGTGGACATGCAGTCAGTTGTAGTTTTCACAAGAGCTAGGTGGATGTAACATGCGAGAAATCCCTCCAATATCAGTGCCAAGTGGTGGGGAGGAGGTTACTGCTCACAAATGTTCTCTCCTTCCCAATCCCTCGCAACTGGCCCTATTTGATCCTTCCAAAGGTTGTCTTTATTTGCTTTCCTCCAGTCTCTGCACTAAACCACTACAGAATAAACACAATGTATATGGGATGTTTATACACAGCCAATAAAACCGGACAGTGTATGATGTTCATTACATTGAATAAAGCAGAGTAAGTTCTTGAGTTTGGCATCTATTGGACCAAAAGGCAAAACTGACATAGTTATGCCCCAAATATTTTTACAAGAAATATCACCTTTGGCATGAGATTCCAATTCTATCAATTTTTTTACAGAAACCATAATGTACACAACACACAGATCAAACCTTTCTAATGCCAATGTGTTTTGTCAAAAATTATAGTCCAGTTCCAGTTCTTCCAGTATAATGAACAAAAAATTGGCTTTTTTTCCTTAAAAACTATATTTAAACATAAACTCTCCTACTTATCTTTTCTTATTGTCTTTTACTTCATTAGCAAGATATTTCCCTGACAGAAAAAGAGCTTCATAAAAAAATTTGATTGCTTAAAAAAGGAAAAATTTGCATTAGAACAATTGCTCAAAAATACTGAAGATACTGAAGACTGGGAACCAAAAGAAACAATGATAGACTAGAGTGTTTACTCACCGTTTATGCAGTTACCTACTGTTTATTCAACGACAGAACTTGTTTCCACTTTGAAAGTTCAAGATAATTTCTTCCAGTAATAATATAGTATATATTCCATTTTTCCTTCTTTATAATCAACAGAAAACATAATCACTTCAACTATATGACAAGTGACTCTGTCAAATCACATTTGTTTTGATCAGCTAGTATTTCAGATTTCTTGATCTTGACCATTCTTTTGCAGGTAATAATGTTTTTCTATTTGCACATCACTGCTTTCATACTTGATGGCCTCTCAGTTACTGTTCACTAAAACAGTTAAATCAATTCTGCCATGTTGATCCAATGGTTGGATGAAGCCTTGGGTGATATGGTTTAGTGTGAGGTGTCCCTGCCCATGGCAGGGGGATTGGAACTAGATGATCTTAAGGTCTTTTCCAACCCTAACTATTCTATGATTCTATGATTCTACAGTGACAGTTTATCCTTGTTCTACAAACATGAGTATTTTGTCTCAATTTTATACTTTAGTTGACCATGGCAGAATTTGTACGGCGCAAAGTTAGCTTGTACAGCCTGGAAAAGACCACCTATTAGGACAAAAACATGAGTGTGAGCAGAGTACAGAAATGGAGCACCCCAAACTATTTGAGAGGACATTTCTGCAATACTAATCAAGCTAAAGAACCATCAGCTGGAATAAACCATAACTGGGTAACTTCAAAGAGACTTCTGAAACAAAGGAATCAGCTTCACAACAAGCACAAAGTACGAAAATTTCTAACAGTGTGAAGAGATCTCGGAGTGGAAACTGGAGCAGTGAGGCAGCACCACTCACAGTCACCCCACAGAACCAGGATGAGCAGCTTCCCCCTCGAACACTGGCAGCAGACAGCACCTAGCCAGGGGAGTGACAGAGTAGGGGCAGCACGCAAGAACCCATGGCCATGTGTGCCTGTGGTAGGGTGCTGGTGGAGAACAGACAGCAGAAGCACCTACCTCTCCAAGAACTTGGGTGTGCAAGCCAGGGAAGGCACCCAGTCTGGTACTGGTCACCAACCCCACTGACAATAGAGGGAGGTGGGGGTAATTAGAACTTTTTGGTGTTAATTTACAAGGTTGCTCAGAAATTTGTAATGTTAATAAATAGCTTGAAAATACTTCATTTATTGCATCTATATTGAATCTAAACGTATATACTTCACTGGTTGCTGGTTAATTACATGTCATTGACAAATCAATAAACCACTTTGATCAGGATTCAATTTAAACTGCATGAACTGAGCAGTATTTTCCTGCAACAGCTGGTGTCTTCTTGTCTATTTTGAGCAAGCAAGAAGGATCATAAGTCTTATTAAGCAGAATACTTATATTTAAAATTTTATATTTAAAATCTGTAAAGATCTTCCATTCACTATGAAGACCTTATGAATTTTGTTTTAACAAAAATAATGAAACACTAACAAGTTTAGCTTTAGCATCCTTACTAAAGGACAGAAGTATAAGGAACTAATTAGATTAGTAATTTTACCATAAATTGTGAAATATATTAATGCTGTTTATAATCCTACATCAGCTTCTAACCAGTGAATGATCCTCAAAGCCAGTAATTTACAATAAATCCACACTATCAATAACACAGGTTGCAAGTCAACAAGGTCTGTGCTTTGAGGTTTCTACACCAACCAGTGTTCAAATCAACACTCATAGACTGTTACAGCAACTTCCTCAGCTTTCTGAGTGATGAAGTGGCCAATTACTATTATCCTCCTTACACAAGCAGACATGGATGATGTGGACTGTGCATGAATGCACCAGACATAGTTTCAAATCATACTGTGCAGAGAATCATTAATGACTCAGACAGATTAGACACTTGTTTATCATTTTCCAATAAAAATATTTACTTCATTTCAATGATTAATGTAAATAAAGAACTATGGGTTTATAAAACTTGAAATGAAAAGCAGTATCTCACTTTTCTTATTTCAGGATGTACTATAAGACATTTAATGTTACGTTACATTATGTTATATCAATTAAAATTTCTTCTCTGACTAATATAAAGAAAGTGATTCTGCCAAAGTGATTTTAGTTAAATGTTCTCTGTATAAAATTGTTCAATGTAACTACTTAAATATTCTTTGAACCAGATAGAAGAGTGTGATTCAGACACTGTGATTCAGACACTGTAGTATGGATATTAGGATGCTCATCCAGAGAGTAGGATCCCAGGTTGGAACTTTAGCAGGTCAAGGTTCTTCATCACTTCACCACCTAGATCACTAGAAAACAAATGTTCATTCACGGACATTACCTAAACTGGTGTGTTGAGAGTATGGTCGCAAAATATTGCCCATATACAGCCTACAGAGCCTCCATTGTATGTTTGTGTACAACTTTCTTCGCGGGTGTTGTAGGCACCATGAATAACTGATATGTCATTTGAAGGTAGTGATGCAGTAATATTGTACTGTAAAGAAAATATTTATATTCTCCAAACCTACATTCAGGGGTGGTTTCTGTAAATTGCAGTGATAAGCCAGTCATCATGCTTCAGGCAGTGTGTCACAATCTTTTAAATTTTAACAGAACTGAAAAACCTGCAAAGCAATACATTCAGGACTATAATATCTCTCAGTCCTCAGCTCTGCCGAGTTATTACATTGTTTCTATACAAGAAGAAAAGTGAAATTAATGAAGGTTTTTAAGTCATGAGATATCAACCTCCTTTTATGAACCCACTGTTAGCAGAAAAACTAAATAAAATTAAGATATTTGAATGCTGAAAAAATTCTCCTCTACCCATTCTCAGTTATACATTTATTTAGCCAAACCTGCCACTGTGTAAAGCCAGCAGAGTGCAAGCATATTAAAAGAACAACAAAGAAGTACTCACAAGATGAAAAAATTTAGCCTAGCTGCACATTTTCAGAAGACAAGGCTAGAGAAAGTCTGCAAAAATGAACAAACGTAGCAAAATTCTAAAATGTGAAGTGACAAAATTATGCTGCTTCAGTAAGATCTGCAGTAAAATGAAATTTTGGTGTACTCCAAAGTTAAAAACTTATAAAGGACTGAAAATAATGACTCTGCCTGATATTTCCTAATTGCTTGATATTTCACTGATACAATCCTAGAATAAAACATTAATTAATAATTAATTAATAATTAATTAATTAATATGCCTTAAGACAAAAAATTACTTCATAAATGTACTGCATGGGAAAATTGAAGACTGAAAAAGGAAACTATTCAGATACATGGTAGAAGTAATTATACAGTAAAGGCCATGTCAAGGTCAAAAGCTTCCTTACAAAGTACTGAATTTGTACCTACACAGGTAGGAAGAGGGACTCTATTATTGAAGCACTTCCAGGAGTCTGAGTTTGTGGTAAATAACTATGTGTGACCTCAAATTGTGATGTTGCAACCAAGGGCTTAACACAAGCCAACAACAAATAAATAAGAAAATAGTTAGCATGCAAATAGATGAGACTTTACTATGGAGCTGGTGAGACAGACATTGGAATATTGTATCCTGCCTGTCATGATTTTTGAAATATTGAAAAGCTGTGAAGAGTTCAGAAGAGACTGAAAAGCACATGTGAGGTCTTTGTAAACTTTACAGCAAAAGACAATTTGCTCTCTTATTAAACAGATGCTTAGAAGTCCTTCGTAGTTAAAAAAAAAAAAAGTGTAGTATATAGACACACAAATGTCTCACATCAGTAAGATATGAGCAAATAAATTCAAACTGGAAGTGAGCCTTTTTATTTCAATGGTAAACATGAGTCACCATTAACATAACCAACAGCAGTAGATTTGCCACTTGCCAAGACACTGAAAAAAACTTTTCTCTAAATTTCCTAAAAGAAATTTTTGACTATTTTTTTAAATAACTTTTCTACTTAATTTTCAAACAAGTGTTTTTCATTATTTCTCTACTTAATATTTTCCAAAAACTTGCATCATTTTCTAAAGAAAACCTTTATCAAAACTGAAATATTTGATTTATTAAAATCTTTAAACATTTATTTTCCTAGATACCCTTCCATTTCCTATGCAGATATCTACCTATTACTTGCATAATTTTATAGGTTTATTGCTGGAGTAATGAGTGTGAAGATGTGCTGACTTTCAACATGATACAGAGATTTTGTTGTGGAAGAGGTAGGACATAGATTTCTGCAAATATAAAAGGCAGGCATTCTTCATACCCAGAATTCACAGGGCTTCTTTTCAAAATACTCTCAAAGGCTCATGAGACCTGAGCATGCCGCATAATGTGGTTTCATAAACAACTTACATTTCTGCCTTTCAAATTAATAAAATGTAACAAATTTAAGACCTTGGCAGCTTGATAACACCCCTGTTTTGTATTTCTTCGCATGCTTTCTCAGATATATGCAAAAAAACAGATGCCTTTTTACAGTTTGTTTATCCATAATACTGACCTTAGGATTGGCTTATGCAGGTTTTATCTAAGCTTTATTAATTGCAGTTTAGAAGAGGCAGGGACCTAAATAGAAGAGTGGTTGCTGTTGTAGCAGCAAGAAATAATCACTTACCATTCACAAAACTTGGTATGATAACAGAGAAAACTTCTAAAGAAAAACCAGTTTAGCAAGACTTCTAGATTTCTTTGTGTTTGCTCACCACACCACTAACTCCAAACTATTTAAATATACCTATTAAAGAGCACACTACCATTAATTAAATTTGGAAATTAAGTTTGTATGTACAGATTTAGAAAACTAAGCAGGAAGAAACTTAACGGGATGATACTAAAACAGTCATCACACCTCCTCAGCAGAAGGATAAAATAAGTCATTCTGCTGGTACCGAGCCTATGGTAAAAGTGCTTTACATTAGCGTTTTGCATGTCTCTAATATAGGTACAAAAGAATTCAACATTTTTAAGTCTAAAAGCTAAACCAAAACTCCAATCAAGCCAAAACAAACCAACCAAAGCAAGTGTGACAGTGACACACCTGCTGATACCTGAGCTGTTTGGTTAATACAAAGCTACCTCTCTTGACAGTAGGGATGTCAGTTCTGTATTCACTGGGCTACAAGGTTACTAATAACCCTTTTAAAATTTTTCCTGAAGGAAGTGGATTTGTTGCAAGAGCATAAGAGCATTTTGTGCATCATTTATATCTGAATGTCCAAATCTGATATGTAGATCAACAAAATCCCAGTTCATGCAAATCTTTCCAGCTGTAAGCTAGTTCTTCATCATAGTCCAAGCTCCTTCATCTGCACTAGTTAGAGCTAATCCTTGTCTTTCCTAAACCATCAGGATCTACTGTACCCACTTTAAGTGAATATTGCCATGAGTTGCAAAAAAACTTACCTGATAAATTTTTCAGAAGTCTCCTTTCCATTGGCCAATGCTAAGTAGAAGTCAAAACCTCTGATTAATCCTTGGTCAATTTTGCTTCTCCAAGGAAAATCCCATTTTGATCTGGAATCTTCATATACTGGCAACAGAACGCTTCTTGCAGCATGGGCTTCTATCTGCACAATATCCTTTTCCCTTTTCTACGGTCTTGAGATCAAAAGATAAAAGAGACTTTTACCC
This sequence comes from Melopsittacus undulatus, assembly GCF_012275295.1. Lineage (NCBI taxonomy): Eukaryota > Metazoa > Chordata > Aves > Psittaciformes > Psittaculidae > Melopsittacus > Melopsittacus undulatus. Next base: position 41,639,924 of record NC_047530.1, on the reverse strand, counting down.
ATTTCTGTTTTCCTGAGGAAACAGCAGATTTTCTACTCTGTAGACAAAAAGGAAGGGATGTGGGATTTTGGCTTTCAGGTTGAATTTAGACAGGTTAAACCTTTGTTTCTCGTGCAGACACTATATAAATGTGAACAAGCTACAGAATAGGACAGGAAAAAACAACTGTTCTGCAAATGCTCTGGTGTGGAGCACTGTCTCCTGAGAACTAGCAGAATCTCACTGCTCTAAAAATTTATGAAGTGAGCTTGCAAGAATATTTGAGAAGTGCATGCCATCAATTAAATCTTGCTTAAGATCTGGGCAGAATGTCCTGCAACTAACAAGGCTTTTCCATGAGTAACAACATTTTCAAGTGATGACAAGAGAAATTTGTAGAATCAGAAATTCAATAACCTTCTCCATATGTCTGAACAGAAAAGAACTAGAACCAGAAGGAAATTAAAATTCATAGTGTTTCCTGACTTTACTTCAATATTTGTAACCAGAAAAAGGCATTACAAAACAGGGTACAAAACTTTTCTTACAGGCTGTTCTTGACATCTATAAAGTTTACATGAAACTGTGCAGGATGAGCCAAAAGACTACAGATCGGCAAGTTCAAGGCAGATGCTATCTTAAGTATGACATCCATGTATTGCCATATAGAGCCTTTTTGCAGAAATCTCCACATGAAGCATGTTCATTAAGAGCAAATGTTGGAATGAATATGGATCTTTAAGAAACTGTAATACTAAAAGCAGTGACTGGAGCTATTAGCCAGAATGGTGTACATTATGCTAGACAGTAAAGGTACAAACAAGGAAAAAGTAATTGATGTCCTGATAACACAGACTTAGATTTAACTGTTTTAATACAGTGACAAATAAAGAATTCATTTTAGTTAATCAAGACAGGGACTTTTCACTTCTCTTTAAAATTTAAACTAATGAGTAGAACAATTAGAGTACTTTTAGTAATCAATGGCAGAATAATACACAACCATTATCACCTCACTGTTGAGATAGTCTGGGCATATTTAGCAGACTTTTCTGGTTTGTAAGATATCAGTAAAACCTTATCACATTCCCAAACTTGAATGACATTGTAAAAATACATTAAGAAATATCTACGAGTAAACATACTTTACATTCTGATTAAAAGGATGTATTTCAGAAAGTAACCTCTTTTAAATGTTCTCAGTCCTACATAAACACACACATGCCTGTCACACATATAGGTATGCATTCATAACAAAGGTGTATCTTGAGGAAAAAATTACATGCAGCTATTCTTCGTAAAAAGATACTTACATATAATATTAAAGGCATTCAAACATTTTATACTAAAGCATGATTTAAGGTCATTTATTGAAACATAAAATAGAAAATAAACATCATCATTGTGTTCAAAAGCCTTCATTTGATCTAAGTATCATGTCAACATTCTAATTAAACAGTTCTGAAGCTGCTAATAATATCTCATTAAAATGATGCTATAAAAGTTGAGTCTGCTGGGGTTTAAGATACATTTGGATTAAATATAATCACATTTTTCTGTCTGTTTGCCAAGTCTTTAGAAAAGATTTTGTAGCATTCATGAAGCAGGAAAACAAGTTTCTGTACTTGACATTAAACAGATGTCACTGTTTTGCAACAGCATAAAAAGTTCAAGGTAAATCTTTCACAGCAATCACTTGATAACACTGATAAAAAAATCTTACTATATCTACGAAGAATTAGTAACATTTTTCAAATCACTCAAAATCATCAGAATCCTTGCTCAGCTGTCTTAGAAGCAATTAACTCTCAATTTCATCAACTGAGGTTTCTGGAAGATTATTATCAAGTTTAAATTCAAATTAAACAATATTTTTTCCCATTAAAAAATCCCAGTAAAGCAAGGTACATGTCCCCATATATTATTCCATTTATTTCCACCTCATTCTCCTCTTACTGTGAAATTTCTGGGCCTAGTTTGGGTACACTTTGTTAGTATAAATATGAAATATGTTTTTACACATTTGGAACCCAACAAAACTACACCAATTTGGATTATCTCAGGAAATAACTCAAAGTAATTCACAAATAAAGACTCAACTGATGAAAAATATTGGCTGCTCATGAAAAAAAAATGTGGGCTTTTCAAAAACTGTAATGGTATATATTTTTATTCTAAATTGTATTTCTAAAAAAAAAAACAAGTCCTTTCCAAGTGAGTCACAAGTGAGTAACAGAGTATACATATTTTAATATAACATGTTCTTCTCTTTCTTTACTGTTTTTTAAGTAAGTGCTTATTCTTCTTTTTCTTTATGTTTTAAGTAAGTGCTGATAGGGGGCAACAGATGTTAAAGTTCCTTCACACAACAGTTAAATCACAGATGAGTTAAAGAGAGCAGAACTCTTAATACACAAGCTAGAGAAAGCATTTGATGTCTGTCACCTTTGATATAAGGCAGCACAAATGCCCTTCAAAAATCAGTATATTCTCAGGCTGACAATTGGCTGAAACAGTTCTTAAAAGCAGTACAAAATGCTTTATTTCACAGTAGAGGGGACATAAATCCTAAAGGCTTGAACTTTGAACTTCTTCCTTTTAATAATCTCTTTCACTATTCTCCAGTCAGCTTTTAAATGAACTGAGAAAAATAATGCCAGTCTCAGCCCTTAAATTAGAGCTGTAGTTTAAGAATTGTTTTCCTTTGACCCTGAAATGCAGTCTACCTAATTATTGTGATCAATGTGCTTTTTCTTTTAAAAGAAAATATTGACCCTTCCTGTAGCCATCACTAGAAGGGCTTGGGTGCCTGTAGTGGCAGCTCTGCAGCACCCAGCATTCAAAGAGCCACAGGTTCACTGAGAGGGAAAAAAGAGAGAGTAAAATTAAACATGAAAAGCAGAGATCTGCCCCAAGTCCTGACAATGCTGTATTCATGCTCTGATATTGGAGACCCAGCCACAGGTGATAGAAGATAACCTTGGTCCCTGACAGTAGCTGGTTTATAATAGGGGTGATGCCCTCAATCTCTGAGGAAGGGATTTGTGTGTCATCATTCACAAGTCCTCTCTGGGAGCAAGTGTATAGTACTACTCTGGCCTTAAAGAAATCTAAAAACTCCTGCAAAGGTAAGACTAGCTCAAACAATCTAGTTAAATGGAATAAGAATAGGAAGCAGGATTAAATAAGAGAGGATGGCAGCTCAGAATGCAGTGGTCAGGAAATGAATGATGCTAAGGAGATCAGTGAAATGTTCCATGTTTTGAAAAGAAATTTGCCCCAATACCCCTTCCAAACTTCCTATTACCAGAAACCACTGACAGGAAAAAATAGCGAGACAGCAATAGTTTTTCTCTATTTCTTTTCTTTTAATGTTGCCTATGCTCTGCTGGGAGCTTTTTCTAAGTCAAGTTCACAGAGGAGAAAAACACACAGATTTAACAAAAGCAATTCTTGTGTCTTTTTCCTTCCAAAACAGAGAATTTTTAGCCATTTCCTTAGAGGAAAAGATCTTTTTGTGTCAATAGTCCGCAAATTTTTTAGGTGATTGCCTTTTATTTTGTGTTGGGCTCTTAGCCACTGGAGTATCTGCAGGAAAAAAAAAAAAAAAAAGAAAAACTTAATAGTGAGAATATTAACAGATATATTTATGCAAAGATAAATTCAAATATTTAAAGAGGAAACTGATTCTAAACATTTTATTTATTCCACAAAGTACATGTGGGTTTGAATGTTTCACAAAAGCAGAACACAGATACAAATGATAAAAGGAAGGCTCCGGAAGCAGTGACACTGAATAATATATTCTCTCCTATGTTTGTCTGCTCTTTTTACATCATATCAGTTCTTTTGTTCACAACCAGACCAACAAATATCTGTACATTCACAAAGAAAGATGTGATATTCCACATTACAGGAATGGGAATGAGCAGCAGAATACAGTGGAACATAAGCTTATATTAGTGCCAATGCTATTTTATAATGAAATCTACAAAGCAGTCATGAATCATAGATTTATAGAATCATAGAATGGTTTGGGTTAGAAGGGACCTTAAAGATCATCTGCTTCCACCCACCCTGCCACATGCAAGGACACCTTCCAAGAGATCGGGTTGCTCAGAGCCCCATCCAGTCTCGCTTTGAACACTGGCAGGGATGGGGCAGCCACAGCTGCTCTGGGCAACCTGTGCCAGTGTCTCACTACCCTCATAATGGAGATTTTTTTTCCCTAATACCTAATCTACAACATAGAACACCAACTTCATCTGATGTATATCACTCTAGCCTCAGAGCCACCAAAGGTTTCAAATAGTTTTGTAGAGCTTATGCCAACATACAAACTGTTAGTTTATTTTGAAAACTTGCTCTGATAAAGCTATATTCTGACAGAGGGTGGGAAAATATCACCAGACTGAGAGCTTGATCAGCTCTGACCTGACCAAGTTAGAGTGCATCATCAAAGACAGGACATTTAGAAATATCCTGCAGTTATTAATAATTAATATTAATGTTGGGGGGTTAAAACAAGATTTTATTAAGAAAAAAAAGAGTAGAAAAAAAGGTAGTCAAATATTAAATACAACTCTTGTCTCTTCAGTCTCAGAACCTCTAAGCTATTTATCCATTTTTGTTATCTTCATTGGTTATGCTTGCTGCACTTCAGGACAGGCTTTAATTAAATGCTCATAATATTTGCTGTAAAAATATTCCATAATTTCTGTGATGGCTAAAATAAGATCATAGTTATCCAACCTGTACTTCAGTGAAATGTTTAATTATCTCTCTACGAAACAGGTGAAATCATAAAACATACTTTCTAAAGGAGATAACAAGCTTTAATTCAGGATGTTTACAACCAAGGGGAATCATATTAACTGCAGATGTTAATTTACCATAACAAGATAGGTCTACTGCTAACTACTCCTTCTTTAAAAAGAAAAACATTTGAAATAATTATTTAAACTGCAGGTGTTGGTAATGGCTCAGCAGGAACAAAAGTATTTAAAACACATCCCATCTTTCAGCTGTGTTTACAGCCACGGTTTTATTCATTCTAACAATAGATAAAAGCAGCTTGTTTACATACTTGTCAACCACGGAAAGGCATCATCTGAAGGCCACAGTCCTGCAGGGTTTTGTAGTATAGTGTTCTAACTCAAAAGCCTTTCAACTGTTCTCACTGAAATGACCATAGCCAAAACATTGGGGCAGAGAAAAGAATTTGAAAAGAACTTTTTTTTCTTCTTCCTCTTTTCTAGCTCTTTTATTGACTACTTATTTACCTTGTGATCTGCAAATAAAAATTATTAATTTGAATTCATTGATTTTTATGCTGGGATATGGTTTCAGTTTCACTCTGGTTAATATGAAAAGGAATTTGTCAGTCTCGTGCTTCTCCAACCTGAATGATAGCTTTAAATGCACAGAACCACTTGGTCCAGATCATTACAATGGGTTTTTTTCTGAGGAAAGGCAAAGAATTTGAAACACTGTTTTCTTTCAGTTTGCAATTACTATCGGAAAAACAATTATTCCTTAATAACATTCTTAAAATTATTTACTACAGAATGTTTACCATTCGTAAGGTTAATTCTGATATGAAACAAATTTTTAATCTGGAAGGAGTTCTTTAATTAGAAAATGTATTTCTGTACAATATCATGTTGTCATGCCAATCAAAACAGCAATATGTCACTACATAACCATTGATGAAAGGATGCTTATAAATCTGAATTTAAATGGTTAGGAAGGTTAGGAAATACGCTGTTAATAGTTGTACAGAGCCTACTTTGTCTTTCTAACAAAACTGATTGTTGCTTAATGTAAGATTCAACAACTGTGCAATAATTACATAAAAGTTTGAGATTAAAAGCAATTTTTCTTTATCAGATCTCTCCTGATTATGACAACCTTCAGAAAATTAGGCTGGTAGTTGCTCATATTTGTATACCCCTCCTGAGAAGGTATGTAGGTTATCTGACCATACTATAAACCATGCTAAAAAGTGGCCACAAAAGAAAAAACTGAAATCAACAATTTTGATGCTTAAGCTATAATTTTTTTTACCTGACTTCAATTTAACACAAAATTTCTTGAAAACGGGAAATTCTGCGTGAACTAGAAGACAAAATGGTAGCTCAACCAACTGATTTCAACTGATGGATACACTGTGATGCTGACAGAATTGTACAATAGACTGCTTGTACAAAACACTGGCCTCTGATAACATTTATCAGCTATCAAAACCAGAAGTGCAAAAGTATAATCCCATGCTGAATAATATATTGAAAAGTAACAAAAAAAATGCACATGAAAAGATCTATATAGAAAAACAGCTTGTTTGGGGTTTTTTTTCTAACTCCAGTTAAAGAAACATGATTTTATAGGATTTCTCTTATACACCTTCCTTCTTTTTCTTTGTGTACTTCCAAATCTTGGTCTGACCTCTTTCTGTGCTCTTTTAGTCCCGAAGTAACAAATACAATAGATTTGAATGGAACAATTGCTTTAACTTTGTGAACCCAGAGAATTACTTGTATTTCTGACCCTTCAATGCCAGGTCTGCCACAGCCACACATCATTTCAAAGTACTTTTCTCATAATATGTAGAACTCTGCAAGTCTTGTCTAAAGTTTGAAGATTCCCAGTGTTAGGAATGATTCAGAGCCAACATCCTTTGACTGTTTATAGGTATAAAATTAACTGGTTTATACATGTAAGCATTCAAAATTCACATGTCAGTTAGTCTGGACTTTTGCAGATGAATAACACACATCATATATAGCAATATTAATAAGAAAATCTTTAAATAGTAAGAGTTACAGAATTAAAAACATTGCATTGGCACATCTACTATTCCTCACTTGTGTCTACATAAAATTTATTTCAAGTTAGAAAATTGAAATTGGACTTTTCATTGTTAACATTTATATACCTAGGCCAGCATTTGAAAATCAGCATCTTTTCTGCTTCACACATCACCAACAATGACACCAAATTAGATCTTCTTTTGTAAAGCCAAAAGTTCCAAAAATCTGTAGCTTATCTTTTTGCAGACTTACTGGCCTGTAGGACGGTAATAAAGGTATGAAATAGTCTGGAGTACTCAGAAGGTATGAGCTGGCAAATCAGAAGTGGTAAGAATCCACTTTACAGACCTATGTTTCAGCAACAACAAAAATAAAAAAGTAAACCCTTCCTTTTCTCAATAAAATACAAGCCCACCAAAATACCTGTCCCATTCTCTTTGCGTTTTGGTGCCTAAGAGCTGTCTTTGATCTGTATCTCTTCTATGGTATGCTTCCTTTCTTTATTAAGAAATACATGGAAGCAGAAGTAATTTTCAATCCTGGAAGAACAAAATTCACATTAAAATTAATGTGATATTCTGCATTTGGTATGCTTTTGGATGATTATTCTTACAGCTTATTGAAGTGGCTCAAAGAGAAATTAATCAGTTACTAACATTGCTATGGTAGTTCAATCAATAATTTTGCTTGCTTTTCAGGATGTCAAATTTAAACAGAATATATAAAGAATGTTAGAGTTCACTGTATTCTGCAGCCCCTGTGGAACCTCCTGTTCTCTCTTTCTTTCATCAGTATTGAAAAACAGGTCTAATTTCTGCACTGTTTTCAAATAGTGTAGGACATTCCTCCCCCTTCAGTGGCCCTGGGTGTACTATTCTGTTTCCCTAATTCAACTCATTGATTGCTTTGGGAAAAAATTGAATGCTACAGTAATCAGAATCTCTGCTACCTCCTGCTAACCTGGATGCATTCCTAAATAGCTCCCATTATGGGCTTCAATCACATCTTGCATTCCCAGTGCCAATAGCCTAGTCTCTTAACAGGTGGACACATCTGTTCCAGTCTGCCAAATTCAACTTATGGTGATATTGCTTTGAAATATTTGCATAGTTTGTTCCAAATACTACGCACATCTGTTCAGATCTAATATTATCTTGAAGTTATGGTTTAGTTAAATAAAAAGAGACATATTTACATTTTTCAGTGGTTTCCTAAATATACATATTTTAAAGCATACTTAGAATATTTTAGAAGACCTTTAAGTTTCATGACTTTTGGTTTTGTTTTAGCTACTGAGTAGATTATTCTCTTTATTTTAAGAAACTAGTAAGAACAGATATAAATAATATTTGAGAAATAATTACCTGCTAACAAACAGAAAAATCACTCAGTATATGAGAAGGTTCATATTGTAAACAGAATAGCTAATATGCTTGAATATTGTGACTGCTAGAAAGCATAATTTAAAAAAAGAAGTTATACCTAATACAATGAAAATGCAATTCTTCTATATATTCAAATCTTTTCTGAAATCATGGAGTACGTGACAGGTAAAGAAAACTAGCTAAATAGAAAAACAAGGGATGGACAGGAATATAATAGAAACAGTAGAGAATATGAAGAGTAACTTGGAGGATTTCTATCATGGTCTTCTGTGCAAACAGATCTTTTTTCCTAGAAATATTTTGTGAGATATACCTGCATTTATTGTTTTGGTGGGTTTTATTTATAAAAACTGGAGAAGATGTAACTCCATACAAAAATGGTTTCTGAGAAGAGTGTGAAGAGTTAGTGAAAACTCACATCATAGGCTTTATTAGATTGCTGTTTGAGGTTTATTAAGGGCATGAGTCTTATTCATTGAGACAGTTCTTACAGGTCAATTAACACTTTGGGGATCAGATAGCATTAAATCCACTGAACAATTTAGTTGTGTGTTACATTAACTTCACATTTTAGGTGCACAAATAAAGAAGTGAAAACCTAAAAAAACAACAGGTTTGTTGTTCTCGTCTTAAGGCAGTTAAAATCTATGGGCACTTAAGTCTTCGGCAATGAAATTTATATTTGCCCAAGGGTCCCTTCATTTTCACAAAGTTGGGTGTTTGCTACTTCAATTCTATTCGATTAACTTTTCCTCCATTTATCTAATCAGAGGGCCTCATCTAAAGTAAGTCTAGTAGATGGTGTCTCGCATATACCTTAAGAATCATATTCCTTTTAATCCAAAACTTCTGAAGATTTATCCAAACTTTTTTCCCAGACTCTTCAGTTAGACAATTCTTAAGACAATGCTTGAAATTATAACATACCTATAATATTACTATATGAATATATCATCATATAATAATTCATTATTATAGATAAATTTGTTGCACTGAAAGAAAGTAACAAACATTACTCAGTATGACTCTTTATGCCAGGTGCAAAGACTCTTCCTTGGGAAGAACTACATCCGAGTACTGACCTGTGCTTCAGCGCATATATGAACTTTATTTTCGGTATAATATTAAACAAATGTAAGGGATTTTCTCCGTAAGTTGAGTGGTGTCAACTGGATGTTACAAGTTCATGCTAGTAGTTATTCCTACTCTTTCTAATTATTCAAAAAGAAACTGCTCCAACAGAACAGTACTTCAAAGGTACTCTTGTGATGAGTGCACCAGAATTATGAGTGTGACTCTTATAACACCAGAAAAAACTTCATGCCTAGGAGTCAGGCAGGCACAATTAGTGAGGAATCGAGGAGGCTGGTATCATTATTTTTTATGAAAATAAAGAGTTCTTATATCCGCCTTCAAGAGAGACAGAGCAGAGTGGTGCATTTCAGATCAAAGGAGAAAACTTGGAATCTCTTTACATCTACACGGAGGCAAAATGTGCAAGACTGCTCACTGCAACTATATCCTAACCGTACTTGCAAAGCTAGCCTTTCTGTTAGGCAACTCATAGAGCCTCATATTTTGTACGGTGACAGAGACCTTATTCAGGTAGACCTGACCTAGCAACAAGGTGCTAGAAAAGTTCAGGAATAACAAGGAGATCTTTCAGTCATAGAATCATAGAATCATAGAATGGTTTGGGCTGGAAAGGATCTTAAGATCATCTAGTTCTAATCCCCCTGCCATGGGCAGGGACACCTCATACTAAACCATGTTCTTTTGGCAAGAGATATTTTCAACCAGTTTCTTAGTGCCAAAGTTCTCTAATCAAATAATTCAGCATATTTTAATCTTTGAAACATGTCAGAATCTATACATTTAAATCTTGTATATCTCTAGCTTTAAGAAAAAATATCCTTAGTAAAACTTAGTGTTAGAAGATAATTTTTAATAGGATCAGAGACTTCTGATGTAGATGAGGTCCATCTCTGCTTCCAGTTCTGAACTTCTGTATATGAAAATCACTTCAAACCATACCTGTGGTTCTGCAATAGCCTCACCATGAAAGCAGATTCATTCAAATGTGAATCTTTCTGTCTTCAGTGCCACATGAATTAATTACATATGTCACAAAATTATCAAGGTCCTCCTAACTTAGAGACTGAACTATCTGGACATTCTAGAGGGAACAACATTCCAGACAGACCAACATTCTAGAGGGAAAAAAAAAATATATATATATATATATATATATATATATATATATATGAAATAAAACAAGTTTTCAGAATTCCTTTGTTTTGATTTACAGAAAAATCATAGTCTTGGAACAGTTCTTTTTCATGCACTGTGAGAACTGACACCTGTGACAGCTAATATCCAGAAGGGGTGAATTTTATTTGCAGTGTAGCAACTCTCAGTGCTGTCTCAAATTTTGAGAAGAGATATAAAGTGAAATACCAGGCTTGTCTTGGGTTTTTTTTCACTTGCATTTCAGGTAAACTGAAATCTTGGGAGGGTGATGGCACTCTTTTCTTCTTTTTACTAGATTTGAGTATCTTTGGGGTTTTTTTTTGCCAAAATCATCATATTTCCTCCAAAAGTCTGGGTATTCAGAAAACTTCATCTAAACCTGAAACCTATTTAAAATGGTTTATATAACTTTAACAGTTTCCTGTAGATCTCCAGAAGCTGTCTAATTATTGCTTCCCACAGGTAGCTAGACAACTAGCTTAAAATCCTCTATAACATTCCGTTAAGCCACCTGGACTTTCATCTGCTACTTCAGCCAATTTAATCCATTACATGATCTGCTTTAAACACCTACATTCCAGAATTACAATTTTCTAATGAAAAATTAGAGCCAAATGGAAATCTGCATACATAGGGGGAATCATGGCCAGGCTTCTATGTTAGCACAAGATCCCTAGAAAGCTGTCTGGCTGAACCAGTTGAGACCCAGTGCAGCAGTGTGACTGAGCTCCTCACAATCAGATGGCTTTGTGTGCCAGTGTAAGGATCATAATCTTACATCCAAGCAGACATTTCCTCCCATGCTGCTTGAAACTTCTCCTCAACATCAAAATGAAGTACATTTATATAAATATAATGTAAGGAAATTACAATAAACTATGTATTTTGTTATGTATTGTGCGGAGAAAATACCATGATTGGATCTAGTCACACCTAGGCTCCCTTGGGAGTTTAGAAAGCAAAGGGGGTCTATTCTGAACCTCATGACTCAACGGGAGGGTCTCCCTTACCCTATGTGCTTTTGGTGTCTGCATCAATCATATCTAGCTCGATATCTCTTTGTATGCTTCATCCACATAATAAGTAACAGAGTGAATCTTGCCATCAAATTCTGCCAAGTCATGTCTTTATAAATCATCAAAACTGGTCTTGCTAATACTTTTGATAGACATTCTTTGCAACATTTTGCAACATCCTTTAAAAAGCAAAGCTCTAAAAAGCAAAGCTTTTTAAAAATTAAATTTCATAAAAACAACATTCTGAAGAAAAGTGGAACTCTAAGAAAAAATAAAATATGCCTATGAATCAAACACTTTTTATTCTATATTTAAAAAGCTGTATATAAAGCATTCTCTATTACAGCAAAAAGAAAACCTAACAGAAGGATTCTCTCCCAAAGTCCCAATCTCATTTCCCCCACAAGCTTTTCCACTTAGAGAGACAGAAAATACATATTAATAATTATGACAGGAGAGAGTTACAGAAGCAGTCACATATTCTAGGTTTGTCCTGGATGTCTGTCAGTATATGATATGAATGAATTGCTATAAAGATTACTTGAAAAAATATATGAGGAATGAAAATTTAGAATGCATTTAATTTTTTTTTTATCCCCTGCTGTATAATAGCATATGTTGTTTTTATATATACACACAGAATTATATACATTAACATACAATACTCAAATCCCTGATTTCTTTCAGTAGGTGAAAATGTATCTTTAATATGCAATAATATTTTTAAAAGGTCCCAAATTCACAAGGTCCCAATATTATACTACAAAGCAAACAAGGAATTTGGGTTTCAGACAAGGATTTTACCATGAAAAGTATTTCCAATTACTCTTTTAAGACATCACTTAAAATTAGATATGTGAAAATCCAGTGCACATTCACTATCAAAAACCATAATTTGACAGTGAGATATATCCCTCCTATGTAATTCATATCTTTAATTTTCTGAAAATCAAATAAATCTCAAAATGGCAAAGATTAGAGGGTACGTTTCCATCCACAAGATACAAAAGAAGAAATGCACTGGCTTACATCCAGTTTATAGAGAAAACAAAATTTAGATTTTCATTTAAGGTAAAACACTATGAATATGATAACTTTTTTACTGTGACTACTCTACCAAGTGAAATTAAACTTTATTTTGTAAGATTTTTTCGGCCAAAATTGCTACTGACTTTGCATGTGCATTGCTGAAGATCAGCTTTAAAAGATGTTCAGTAGCACATTTCTTGAACTGGATTAGAGAAGCCTGATTATCTTTCTTACACCAGAGTTGTTCTTGGTAGTTGTGACATGAATAGCTTTTGATAATAAATAAAGAATGAGGTTCAAAGAGGACATGAGCACTGTCATCTGCAGGAACTTTTTTAAACTCAGACTGGAGATTAATCACTATTAAGATGGCTTTGCTTTCCAGTGCTAGAACACTATTTTCCAGTTCAGAATCCCTAGTCTTCTATCCACCTGGGAATTAGACCACAAGTGAGCAGAACTAAAAGCATTAGCTGGCCACATGCATCTTCAGACCTTAGAGCTCAAGCACAGCAGGGAATAACCTCGGATCAGCAGAAACCTAAACTGGCTCATCTTTTCTGTCTTTAGTGTCTCAGAATCTTGGAAACTATTTGCTAATTTAATTTGTTGTGACTAATACATTGTTCCAGTGTTTCCTGCTGTTACAGTCTGCGGGAGAATTTAGTTATAATGATGGCTAAACTCAACGGCAAATTTTAACAACAGGAATTATAGCACCATTATGCAGAAATGTCTAGCAAATTATGCAATTGTATCCACCACAATATAAATCTCAAACATATTAAACCTCTCTTTGTTTCTTTGAAACTGCTTGCCTGGGTTTCAGCCAAAACGTAACATTCACAAAGGCAATTTATTTTTTTTTTTTAATCCTATGGGCTTTTCAAAAGACTGTTAGCTAAATCTCTAGGTCTGTATTATCTCTGTATTGTATCTTCTTACAAAAACTGGATGCTTATTGGAGGTTATAAGCAACATCCCAAACATGATCCAAATATCTTAGAAACCAGTATTAATATGCATACATTCCAAAGTGATTTATAAATGCATAAAAATGTCAGGTTAGCAAATCTAAGGAGGACATTTACAAAAAAAAAAGAGTGGTAAATGCTCATCAGACACTAAAAGGCACAAACATGGGTATTTTTGCTCTAATCATTTTTCTATCTTTGTTCATTAGAAATGCACCTGAATGCAAAAAAGGTAAGAAAATAAATGAGTTTGTGACTGTAATTTGATAGCACTGCAAATATTTTATAGTGTTCTAAATAATTTGCCAAGCAAGTGATGCATTTTGCAAATAACAAGAGACAAACTTCAAAAGCTTTTCCAACCTTCTGCATGCAAAACATCCAAGTCTTTAATCAATTCCCTTCTCCCCGTTTTCCCTAATTCCCTTATCCTAAACTATTTCACACTTTACTATTCCCTACAGCTTGGATTCCCTGGGGTTTTTTCAAGCTCAAGTTCCTTCCACTGCCCTGTTTCCCTTCTGCCTCCAGCACTCCTTTCACCCTCTCTAATACTCTTACTATAGGTCTTCAGCAGAGTCTGCAGTAACATTTCATAGGCTCAAAATGGTAGCTGTTACAAAGTTAAACTCTACGAGGTTCCCAGACTGCCATCCTCAAAATGCACTAGATGGCCCAGAACATGAGAAAGAATGAGTCTGGAGGAAGGAAGATTGGCTGCCTTTTAATAAACTGATCAAATGTGTCAAGATTTTTTTCCTCTTCTACTTCGTGTTTTATCACCATCTGCTGGCAGAACCTCAAAACACTGCTCTGAGATTTCTCCCTTGATCCTCCAGAGCTCTCAGCTCTGTGAACTTGTTAGTAAACCACTAGCTGCTTATTCATGGTTCTTCTGCTGCTGGCATGTATTGCAGACACAGGCATGTATTTGCCTTCCAGAAGAAGCACCAACATCTAATTCTGTATTGTAGCTTCTCTAAGACAGATGAGGACCAGTTCTCTTCAAAACAAAGCAGGATTATCATAGAATCGTAGAATCATAGAACAGCTTTGGTTGGAAGGGACCTTCAAGATCATCTAGTTCCAACCCCCCTGCCATAGGGAGGGACACTTTCCATTAGACGAGGCTGCTCAAAGCCCCATCTAACCTGGCGTCGAACACTGACAAGGATGGGGCAGCCACAATTTCTCTGAGCAACCTGCTCCAGTGTCTCACTGCTAACACAGTAAAGAACTTTTTCCTAACATCTAATTCTACCCTCTTTCAGCTTGAAGCCATTCCCCCTTGTCCTGTCACTGCAAGCGTTTGTAAGAAGTCCCTCTCCAGATTTCTTGTAGACTCCCTTTAGGTACTGGAAGGATGACAGAAGGTCTTCCCGGAGCCTTCTCCAGACTGAACAAGCCCAACTTTTTCAGTCTGTCTTCATAACAGAGGTGCTCCAACCCTCTGAGCATTTTCATGGCCTTCCTCTGGACTCACTCAAACAGGTCTATGCCCTTCTTGTGTTGGGGGCCCCAGAGATGAAGCAGTACTGCAGGTGGGGTCTCATGAGAGCAGAGGGGGAGAATCACCTCCCTCTACCTGTGGTCATGGTCCCTTTGATAAAGCCCAGCGTAGGCTTTCTGGGCTGGAAGCACACACTGCCAGCTCATGTTGAGCTTCTCATCAACCAACATCCCCAAATCCTGCTCCTCAGGGCTGAGGCCCTCCTCAAGGCTGAATGAAATGAATACATCTGTGTACCATACACCACAACCTTCACTCTGCCCTCCTGGGTTTTCCTGACTTCCAGTGCATGCTTGGCCACCTGCTGAGCATGACTTCACTTCTCTATGGCCTCTTCCTTTAACCTAATCTTTAGCAACTACTAGGAGTATAGAAAGATGTATATGCAGAGAGACAAAAATAAGAAAAAAGGTATATTGTTTGTAGGATGGGGAACTTGTGATAGAAATGTATATATATACCTATATGAAGTATAGGTAAGTTGTAAGTATAAAGTAAGGATAGCTCAAATATCTTGTTTTTATGGGCTTCTCACATACATGATATGTGCCTAAGTACCTGTTCTAATCGCATATTTCAACAAAATGGTCTGTGTTCCAGCACTGGGTCTTTGATTTCAATGACATTTCAGGCAGCTTTCCAATGTGGAGATCAAGGTAGGTTGCTCACTTCTCCAGTGGCATTCAAACACAATGTTCCTATACTTGCATTAGCTGGAAAATAACAAGTGCAACAGCTCTCTGGATAGTTGAAATTGAAACCCATGAAACTATTTCTTCATAAATTTAGGCATTCAATTTTTTTTGGGAAAAAAGCAGACAATTTTGTTCATTTCTTCACTAAGTCACATATTAGTACTACCTCCAAGGACTCATTATAGGCTCTTGTGGACATTTGTAGGCATGCAAAATAAAAACAAACACGTTTTCTTATAAAAATGCTGTTTCTACAGTATCCTGCAGAGACAATTATAAACTACCATAATGACTCATTATAACAAGTGAAAATTCTAATTTAGGTTATAAACATTAAAATTTATTATAAATATTATTAAAATAATTCAAACTCCTAAACTTATATTCTGTTACCTGAATTTATTAATTAAGACCAGTCATTAGGAGCAAGCCTTAGAGAGATGGGAGTTTGTCTGCATAAAATGTGTATCTGCCTTTTAAAGAATTTTAGCTGTCTGGAAGTGAATAGAGTTTGGCAACAGCTATACAAGACGTAACATTCTCATTTCAAGAAAATTTATTTAAATATATATACAGAGTGTGCTAGACACTTTATAGTCTATGTATGGCTATAAAGATTTGGTTCATGTCCCAGAGAATTTCTGCTCTCACTTGAAGACTTGATGAGTTGAGTGAGCGGAGAGAACACAGACTGAAGAAAACTGAGTTTTGTAGGATAGCAACTAAACAGTTAACAGTATGAATAAAGAACAGTATTTATTATAAATTTGGAATACGTTTTAGAGAAGGAAATGCACATGAGCAAACATGAAAATAACTCCTAATATGCTAGACTGTATGTTGAATTAAAATTGAAACTTGGTCTTGATTATATGAGAAGCTTATTAAAATTGTAATCCTCTGGTTTTTCTTGACTGTTGCTGGATTATTGTTTTGTTTTTTTTCCAAAGAGGAGGTTATGTTATTATTGTACCTGGCTTTCCATTGCCTCTTTAGGATTTCCTGGATATGAATAAATTATTATTACATAAAATTCCACAACATTCACTCATTACTTATGAGGAACCATATAAGCTCTTCACCATTTTTTAATTCTGTCATTTGTCTTTTTTAAATTACAAAAATCAGTGTTTATACTTCATTATTATTTATTTCCACATCTTAACTATAGAAAAACAAATACATTTCCTGAAGTAAGAAAAAACCCTACTCTCATTAGTTTGATGAATCTTGTGCTTCCTAAAGACCTCTTACAGATAATATAAAGACAGGAGAATAGAACAATATGAAAGATCCAACAAGACAGCATAATTCTGTATCCTGTTGAAAAGCAAAGGCCTTCAAACAAGGAAGGTTAAGATCACAATCTATAAATATTTTCAAGGCTTTCAAAATGAATGAAGAAAAGGAATTCATTTATGTAGCTGGGAAGAATAATTCTCCCCACTGAAAGAATCACCGAATGAAATTCTATGGTCTGTTTTACTCATGAGGTCAGACTAAAAGATTATCATAATGCCTTTCTGGCCTTAAGCCTGTAAATCACACTACCCAAGGATGGCAATTCAAAGATACAATTATAGCTAAGGAAAAAAAGTTTAACAGAAAAAAACAAAACAAAAAAAATCTAACAAAAAAACACAACGAACTAAAACAAACTCCAAAACAGTTAACAGGGATTAATAAATAAATAAATCTGAATATGCATGTTTTTAATGATCCCTAGCTTCCCCCCTTACCTCCATCCTTTCCTGCAGTTCAACACTGGGAGTAACATAGTATCTGATAATGTCCTAAGAAATAGAAAAAATTAATGGCAACTCCCTTTTACACAAGAGATTTGTTACATCACAGGCACTTTGTCATATCTACACTATACTACATCAGTTTTCAAAGTCTTAATCAGTCCAGAGACTCCATAAGACTTATTTACAAAAAAAAGTCTGGGCATACTACAGGCGAAGTAGTACCCTCATGTTTGATAGTAACATTGTGACTTTTGTATTGCTAATCAAAACCACGTCTAGAACAGGATAATAAGAACTGCTAAGCTGCAGACTTCTGCACTCTTTTCCATACCTAGTTTTTCCTACTAAAATTCAACTTGGAAGTAGTTGTGTGTCCCACCATCAGCAATTTAGAATCACAAACCAGCAAAATAAGGTTAGATTGAGAGGTTAGTATGCTGTACAAGTAACACTCAGAATGCAAAGGTCAGACTAGGTAACCTGAAGGATCTTTTCCTCTGCTTCTAGTATCTGTGATTCACTGACCTGCTGTTCTTCCTAAGCCACTTCAACAGTTCTTGCCTCTTTGCTTCCATATGGGTAACCCAAGGGGAAAGCAGTGATGTGAGAGTCCACAATATCAGAGCTCAGAAATATTGTACATGTAGAAAATGACAGTATGTGTTTTGGATATAAATCAGGGGCCAGATTTGCAAAAGTATTTATCTGCCAAAAATGCAAATATGTGCTTGATGAGATTTACAAAGATTTAGATAACAATACTATTGAAAATCTGCACCTTCATGAATGAAAATCAAATGAATGGGTGCATGCATAGAATCATTTAATCACAGAATGCTTATGGTGGAAAAAGACCTTAAGAACATCTAGTTCCAACCCCCCTGCTATGGCCAAGGACACCTTCCACTAGACCAGGTCGCTCAAAGCCCCATCCAACCTGGCCTTGAACACTGACAGGGATGGAGCAGAATCAGCTTCTATGGGCAACCTCTTCCAATGTTTCACCACTCTCACAGTAGAGAATTTTTCCCTAACATCTAAATCTACCCTCTTTCAGCTTGAAGCCATTCCCCCTTGTCCTGTCACTGCATGCGCTTGTAAAAAGTCCCTCTTCAGATTTCTTGTAGGCCCCTTTTAGGTAAGGCCTTTTAGGTAAGGGCCCTTCAGGTAAGGCCCCATGCTCTAGGAGGATGCTAGAAGTTCTCCCTGGAAAAGCACTCCAACACACAATGCAGTTGTGCAGTGTAAGTCATAAACGTGTTTTCTTCATTCTAGGAAGTACTGGTGTAGTGTAAAATACACACGCCCAGTTTTCAAGTGTTGCACACCTTTTTCATTTTGTTGTCTTGGTCTGACAGTCTCACCTGTAGTACAAGGCAATCATCTTTTTACCTTTGGCTGAGTACTTCATGTATGAAGCAGAGGAAAACAGAGACATCTTCACATCTTCTCATTTCAGCAGGGTAATCTTACATGTATCAAGATACTTTCTAAATGTTTATTTTCAGGTTTCCTAAAGAGCATTCTCAACATTTCACAGCTTCTTCTTAGCTTGATGTTCATTCTGCATTTATCCTTTCCCATACTGCCCACACCAACCACCACTACACTTTTCCTCTCAAAAAAAAGAGCTTAGTGTATGAATTTTTTGCCCAAGGAGATTGCATTCCTTCTCTTCGGTTAACCTGCAATGCAGTAGAACACACTGAAGCCTGTACTTTCTCTGCTAGAACTGATTGGTTTACTCTAATTCTTTTCTATTTCTTCATGTAAGTCTACCTATACCAGGGAATAAAAATTGCTTGAAGGCATCTAGTTTGATTTTTTTGCTTTTACCTAGCTGCTTGTACAAGTGTGTCTTTGTTATCAATATGTGATAGAGAAAATATTCTTTAAGGTTACGAGGTGCTTTGCATAATGGGGCATAATACTTTATTATGTAAACTCACTCTTCTCTGAAACTTCAAGTTTTTAAAAAAACTGCTCAATTACTGTAAAACCTCATGTTATTTTGAGTTTAAATTTCTTTAGACACCAAGAACTACACTTCTAGCTGGGAACAAAATTGCTATCATTTGACCAACACACAGAAGTAAACTTAAACTTCAGTAACTATGTTTCTTTCAGCTAAGTTTTCTGAAAGGACTCATCCTGTACGTGTTCCAAGAGCTTTCCTAACAAAAACTAACTCCAGACAAAATGCTGTTGTTATCAGTTTATTCAGGATTTTGTTTAAAACACAGCTGGAAACTATATCAACTTTTACAAAATAATAATGTTGTAAAGATTGTTGAAGAGAGCTTTTTTTAAAAAAGGGGGGAAGGCTCCATTGCTCCCTCAAGCCTGGGGAAAAGGTCTTTCAACAACATTTCTCACTTTCCATGGGAAGGCTCAGTCTCCGGATTAGAGAGTTCACCTTTGAGAAAATAGTGACAATCCCCTACCCCTCTTGACTGAAGCTGGAAAAAAAAAAAAACAAAACAAAAAAAAACCAGATAAAAACTGCATGTTTTGTGGTGATAAGAAGAAAAGGAAGAGAGAATACATGTTTCTGCAGTGTAATATTTAGCCTACTCATCAATGGTGGAAGAACACAGGTCTCAAGGAACATTTGCCATATATTATAAAATAGCTGTGCTAGGAACAAGAACCAGAATAAAGGCATCTCTGCTCCAGCATAAACAAAACCTTAGCTTACAGAGCTGTAACTCTTCCTTTCTTGCTTTCCACTGCAGCTTTTTTACCCAAAGTACAAAGGTAACATATGGCCTTGTTATCCTTCCCCACAGGTCCTGAGCTAAGAGCAAGTAAGCTGATCATGTATATCAGACTTCATGAGACAGAGATTAACAATCAAAATGCTGCCAAATCAAAATAATAAGCATCTTCGTTGTCCCAGTAACTGTGAGTATCCAGTGCAAGATAAGCTGCAGAGAATTACTGGTCACTGCAGCTGATCTTTATCTCCCTAAGTGGAAGATCCCAGCTTAATTTTAATATTTTCACTTGTGATTGAGTGCCCATAGATTACTCTGAACACACCTGCTGTGGATGTCTCTTCCCCATCACTGAACAGGAAAGCACCACCCAGTATTCCCGCCAAGTGTGAATGCACTGCGTGGTGACATCTTCTATCATTGTCATTCTGCCACGACATTATTTCCTGTTTTATTTAAGTTCTGGGTGTATCAGCTCATCAGCTGTGCAGTCATTTGTCAGAAAGTTGGCTTAAACTAATCAAATACAAAAGACTACAGCCTCAACATTAGGGAATATCAGTGCAGGGAATCTGCTCAGTGCCACCTGTTCTTCTACAAACATGTAGCTCTGTAATACACTATTACTGTTATTAGCAGCAAGCCGTAAGCTTTGTACTGAATTTGCACAGTCTCAGAACTGAGGCTTGCCAGGCCTGCTCTATCTGAGCTTTCCTGATCTCTTTGTAGCTTTGTTTTACTTGGTTCAGCTGTAACAGCAATACTCTTAAACTGCTGTTACATCTATATGGCTAATTTGTTTCACTTTTGTTTATCTTTGTGTTGATATCACCATAATTTTACAAAGTTAGCATAATAACATAGTCTAGAAAATAAAAGCCTGACATGGAAATAGAACTTTTTTTTTTTTTTCTCTGAAGAAAGAGAATGTGGTGTGTAGGAGTACAGGCATGGGAAGACAAAAGATGGGGCACAGATTGGCTTTCAAGGCCCCACTGCTGTGAACAGCTCGTCAGTAGTCCATTAAAGAAATACAGGCTTGGAGGTGGTCAAAACTGAGCTTAGTGGTAGCAAGTAAAAAGAAACATTAACTAAAGTATGTAAAGTTACCAAGTATAGTAAATTTGGATTAACATGGACCTGCAGACAAGGAAAGAAAGAACTAAGTTGTACAAGCATGTTAGCTATCACATAAAAAGATTCAAGTGGATCCTTCAGTGCAGTAAAAGAGATCATCAGCACATGCATGGTATCCCTCTCAGTGAAAGAATCCAGGTGGTGGCAACTCATTGCAACTCTCTCTGCTCACCCTCACCAACATAAACTGATAAATAAAATAAAAGGACAAGAATAACACTGATGTCAGGACCAGAAGATAGGCGAGTATAACATCAGGAACTGCTGTGGAAATTAAGTGCATGTATAACAATTTTAACTGTTTTTTATGTTGCTATTGTGATAATGATTAGATTCTTATATTTCAGTTATCTAATAATCAGGTTTCAGCTTTTTGTATATATGTATGCAAATGCATACCTCTGGTACACTTCCTCTTTACTCATGAAACCAGATTTTGACCATAATACGCTGCGTTCTGATAATTCAGTTCTCACTGGGATCAGAATTCAAGTAAAACCAAGAAAACATAGCAAAAAAAATTATTTCCTACAGCACAAACAGAAAGTACAGTTAAATACTAAAATTCAGGCACACCACTCCAACACTGATGAATTTCTACAGTAGCTATTTTAGTTACTATACTGTATTAAAATCCTTTCATTCTCTTTTAGCAGATACTTAACCTTTAAAAAATTCTGCAGTAAAACAATGCCACCTAACCAATTTAGCTTATTTTGCTGCACCAGAATATCCCTAAGTGGATGGCAGTCCCATAAAAAGTGGTTTTGATATATGACCAAGAGGGGATGCAGTTCTGAGAATTCTCCTGAAGGTGTTAATGGCAATATAGTCGGAAATACTTTATTCCAGGCCTAATGTTCTAGCAAAGAAAATCCCCTCAAAAGTTCTCTGGTAACATTTATGTCACAGCATGTGTGACAGGGCTGATGGAATGAAACAATCCAAAGGACTAGTTCTATCCTGCTGGGCAAATTTTTGTTGCTCAGTGCTGAAATCCAAAAGCTATTAGCATAGCTGAAAGACATGTGGTGCCATCCCTAGCTCTTTGTCAGAAAAGAGAAGATTCATTTTAGGTAGCATTTCAGAAATTTTGGAACAAGGACAGCTGATGAAACCCTTGCAGTAGTTAAGTCCAATGTCAGCCCTGAAACAAGTACAGGAGCCCAAAATTTCTCAGTCCCTGCTTACCAAAGGAGGGAAAAAGGACGCAAATCAGAGTTTTTAAAAAAATCACAATTGTAGAAGAAAATAAGCCAACTTTTTCTTTTTTTAATCTTCACACCTTCTGTAGTCATTTTCATGAACATAACGTGGTGTAAAATCACCCCAACGGCTGAGGAAAGTAAGATAATTTTGAATTGTAGCCTTGTTTATTGATTCTGAATGAAGTATATATAACTGTCTCTGGAGAAGTCAAATGCTGCAAAAGCACACACACACATTCAGATACATCATGACGTGTAACCTATAACTTTAAGGCCTCAAATGAGTGCAGGTTCCCCATATAACTAACTAAAAGAAAAACCAAACAAAAAAAGGTGAGTCTAAAGGGAGATTAATGTAGTGCCTTATTTGGGTACCTTTAATCACACACTAGATATATCCCTGTCCTGCACAGAGGACACATGGAACTAATGTGGCACCTTAACAGGCTTCAGCTGTAAGCACTGAAAATAATTCTATCTTTCTGCCACCATAGTGTAAGCACACATTCACCCCACTCTGAATGAGAAGAAATTGCACACAGCACTTGCACCTTTTTTGTCCCTTAATTACAAAAGCTGGAGCTGGAAAATGTTTATATGTTCCCATTTTATATTATTTAATATAAATGTTTAGCTATTTCAAGCAGTGGAAGTGTATTGTTTCCTTTGGAAGTTGTTTTACAACATAAAGGTTCTTACAGAAAAGGAGATTTTCATTTCTGTTTTCCTATTTAATGTAATTACAGAAGATATTCCTTTCTATCATGAAAAGTAATTCCAGCAATTTCTGTAGTGCTAATAAGCCTACAGTTTCAGAACTATGTTTGCATGTACACAGCCACTTCTATCACTTATCATTCAGAAAATATAAGTTTTTATAATTTTTCCTCATAAATCAGTTCCTTCTGCCCACTGAACAAGCCTGTTTCTTTTCTTTTCTGTTTCTTTTCCCCCTTAATATAAGACTGCTCTCATGTGTTCATAATTTCCCATTTGCTCAAAACACAGTGTTGTTATGAGCACTGCCTGGACTACTCCCCCTTTAGTTTTCTTACATAAAGAAGAGTTGACTGCCTGTAAAATGGAGGAGTAGGCTATACATGGTGTAGTATCTGGTTATAATGAATGTTTTTCATAACACCTTTCTGTGCTACATTTTACAGATCACACTACACTACATAATCAGAGGAAAATCCTTTCAAAAGAATAAAATTAAGTGCATTAATTGGCCTTGTCCCTAATACTCACTTTAAGTCATCTCCCCTTACCTCATGGTTTACATGCATGGTCACATGAATCTCCATGTCACCCATGCCACACTGGGAGCACTGGTTATCTTCCAAGTATTCAGATTTTGCATAGCTAGCACAATAGTTCCCCCTTCATCTTTTATCCTACTGATCCAGGTTACATTTAATTTCATTCACTAATGAATGCTATTTGTAAAGGTATTCCTTAATGCTACCCAGCATAAAGGGTACATCAGGACTGCAATCTACTCTTAGAGGGGACCAAATGGACAGCATATCAAGAATTACATTTAAGGATAGTACAGAAAATCCTACATTCCCTAACATTCTTATATTGTTACCACTGTCAGGATATCCAGTATATTAATTTAGCCTTCTATTTTCTCATTCCATCATTATTTTATGGATGACCAAATGCCTGCAGTATGGTACTGCATGAAATGGTGCAGACTCATTTAAAGCAACATGGTGAGATTACGGACACAATTATTTCCAGCACAGGATAGGAATATTCCTTTCTCTGCTATTAATATTTGTTTGGGTTTTTAAAAAAAAAAAAAAAAACCATGTCCTTTATCAGCTCAGAGTTCTCACGTAACTGAAATTAGCATCATTAATCTTCTTTTCTGCAATAAAAAACGTATAAAAATTACACAGTGATAGCCTTAATACCATCCATTTTCCAATTCAAATGCTAAACTAGACCCTCACACTGCCGCTTGGACACATTACTCTAGCATGGCAGATTTGTCACTATAGCAAGCAAATGCTTTTTTGTGCCTTGATTCCTTTTTAAGTCAGCTGAAGATCACATTATTTCTTCCCTTTTTAAACACTGGTAAAAAAAAAAAAAAAAAAAAAAAAAAAAAGAAAAAAAAAGAAAGAAAGAAAGGAAATGTGTGGTATGGAGAAAACAGACATTTTATTTTTCTAAAGAATGCATTAAAAGATTAGCAGCACACAGGAGGAAAAGCACAACAACGCTGTAAAATAACGCAGTGTCCTGTATTTGGAAATGAAAAAGATTAATACAAATTCATTCCATTAGGTTAGCTTCCTTTTCACAGATACTGGTAGCAAGGATTTGCATAAAGTAGAACTTCAGTTTTGCTTTGCTATATTCTGACATTCTGAGCCTAACAAAGGCTGCCTACGATTTCCAGGTCTTTTTGCCCTTCAAGTAAACTGTAATAAGCAAAGGGAAGACGCACACAAGTGCCCCTGCACTAAAACGCTGCTCTTCCTGTGACAGGAAGAGATTGCCATCTACTGGTCTGTGGCCTCTACATGAAGTCAGGCAAAGGGTATTGAGCGAGATGTATGCAGTGACTTTAAAGCAGATGATATTTTTCTTCTCTCCGTTCTTCATAAGCATATTCAAAGCATAGATTTGCATAAATAAGCATTTATTTGAAAATAAAGCCAGGCTATGTGGTCACCTGTTCCAATCTAGCTGTTCAGGGAGTTGATGTGATAGATGGCAAGTAGCATCCCTGTGATGTAAAGTTCTGCCATTTCAATGATAAGGCTAAATGACAGGGATATAATAGTATAGAGATTCTGATGTATGTATGGACCACATCATACATCTCTGCCGAAATGTGATTCTTCTGAAAGGCAAAAGTGCTGTTTTGTCAGAAAAGTGTGAGCTGGAAAGCAGGACTCTGCAGACAGCCTGAGGACATGCTGTGTCTGCGTGGCAGCACATGGAAGTCTTGCAAACTTGCATCGCTTTGGTATCCTCATTACAGCAGTGCGGTTTTTGGCACAGGGTGTCACACGTGCCACATAATACACTCAACCCTGCCACTGCGGCCGCCTGGTAACCTCTCATTCCTGGGTAGTGGTGCACAAAAACACCCATTACATCATGGTGCTGCATAAGATATTCCTGCTCACTACTGCTCAGATCACCCCTTTTCTGAGCATTGTGTCTTTCTTGCAGCGCTGACAGAAAGGCATGGATGCCGATTCACTGTCTACTTACATTGCTCATGTAAATTAGGATAGTGAGAAAATACCGCACTGCGAACAGAAGCAGCTGACACAAGCACATACTCCATCTCATCAGCAGTGCTTAGGGCCACTGACCTCTCAGAGGGGAGACAGACAGTACAGCACCATTTAAATTGTGACATGGAAATTCAGCACCAGATATTTTTCATGGTCCAGGGAGAGAAATCTGCAGCAGTATTGTGGTCCTACTTCATTCCCTGCAGAGATGCACATAATCTGCACAGAGGCAAACACACACACTGCCCTGTGCTGATGCATCAGACTTTTCTAACAGTCAGTTTTCCAGTCCAATAGAAAAAAAAGCCTTGAGACAGCACAAAAGGCTCCTTAAACAGTAATATAGGAGTAGTGTGGTCGTAGATGGTAAAGAGTCATGAAAAAAATATTTTTTGTGGTAAGAATCTAACAGAGCAGGGCACATGAGCAGCTATACACGCACAGCAGCACTCGACCGTATTCTGCAGCACATTACCAATAAATATATGAGTCCTGAAATACCTAATATTCAGGAGCAATCCATTACTTCAGGGTGTCCGAGAGCTTAACTCAGCACCCCTGCCGTCCAGCCTGCCTTCCTGCTTACCAGTGAGCTCGGTGAGGAAGCAGCTAGGCAGAGAAGGAGGCTGAGAGAACTGAAAACCAGGAATTATTCGTTTGCCATTCTGGTAGTTAATTTATATTTAAGGCAGTTAATCACTAAATGCAGTACTCTGCATCACATTTCAGTTTAATAGAAGTATAAGCATAAGACGGCAACAATTCCAATGTGTGTGTGTGTGTGTGTGTGTGTGTGTGTATGCAGACATGTGCATCTGTATAGCCTGGAATATCTGGTTTGGTATTTGGTTTCTAGCAAGAGCAGTACTTTCTGAGAATGTAGACTCTCAAGAAAAAGGCATTTCCATGAAAAAGTTCACAGAATTATTTCACTGATAGGGAAAATGCTTTGAGTAATTATTTTCCTTATTTTTCAACCCCTGAGGGAAAAAATCCAAGAAACTGAAATCCTGTTTTAATCGAAATTTCAATCCAGCTTCTACGATAGCTATGCTGCATTCTTTTCCTTATTATATTGTTCAACATTTTTAATGCCACAATACACTGGAATTTCTGTTCATGTTTGCAGCTCTTTCTCTGTAACTAGTCCATCTCTTTCCTAATCACTATGCTGGATGACTGCATATTCAGTGCATATCCCTTAGACTGATTCCTTCCTCCCAGATGAATTGTTTAACATTTTTCTACATTAAACTGCATTTGCTAGCTGGTAGTTCACTTACTTAAATGATCCAGAATCTTCTGTGGTTTGGTTTGGTTTTTACCACCTGTTTTATTTCTTTTATAAAACAAAAGATGCATAAATAAATATTTTAAATTTCAGTTTTTAATAAAATTTTTAACAGCTTCTCTTTGTTATCCACTCTTTCCCCTAGGTTAGGTTCAAAATGCTTTTTTTCATTAGAAACTAAAATGAAAGCTTTGAATTAAAGGTGTCTGTAATAATATCAGAGACAACTGAAATAATACAGTCAGACACAAACTGAGTGAATGTATGTCTCCTGGTTTTGTAAGCATGCATTTACAACCCATAAATAAACCGTACAATCATCAAGGACACACCTTTATGCAAATTATTTACAGTTTTAGAACTTGCTTAGAAGAGCAATGGAGATTCTTTTTGAAATGTGCATTTGACCAGTACTTAGGTATTACAGGGATTACCCTTTATGATCAAACAGCTAAAGACACAATAAATCTAAGTCAATTTATATTGTGGTGCCTATTATCTGATTAGGCTGAGATTTTATTAACCCATCTAATGCACTGCTCCCCTACCTGACTTTCATTTGCAGAAGTGCAAGTCTTGTTTTCACTACCCTCTCAATTCGTAACAATAAGAAAGCTTTCTTTTACTTAGAATTTATTAAAGGGCAGAAACAGAGAAAAATCTCTCTACAATTGATGCCCAACAAATTAAGTAGTATATTGCTTTATGGAACATGTATAGCTCCACCAACTACACCAAGACCTCTGCTGCCCTGTTTTCAAATGGCCCTCAGAATATATGTTCACCTGACTGTGTTCCAGCTTTTTTCAAGGTGGGTGATACTCTCTTCTGTGCACTAAAGGGGTTATTGGCCTTCTTAAGACTTAATACAAGTACTACATGAATGCTATTCTGGTCTCCCCCATGCCCCTAAAAAGCCCAGATCATGTTTTAATGACCCAATTTCCTTCGTGCCTTTACAAAGGTGCCTGGTTTTCTTTCAGTCTTGCTGTTTTGATTTCTTATCACAAAGCCTTCCTTATGGACATGTTATCACTGGCAAGTGTTGCAGGATGGAGCAAGTTGTAAATTCTTACATTTATGCTCCCTGCTGTAATCAGAACAGTACTTATATAAACCCCTCCTGCTAGAATTTATCCTGCCTTTCCAGAGCTCTCAGATCTATAGGCTGAATCACCCTGAATATGTGTGTACTGCACATTCCCTTTCCTCCTGTGCAGCCTTGCAGAAAGCTTTTGGTACAAATCCACCCCCCGCTCTGTGCTCCGTGTAATCAGAGGGGACCACACTGCACAGAAGCTCAACCACACATGATCCTTCCTTCATACAACAATCCACCAGATGAATATTTTGCAGGTTGCTACTGCCCAGTTAGCTGCATTTTTCAGTCCATGCTAGCTCACAGTGACACTGCTGGATGCTCCTCTCTGACCATCAGCAGGCATTTTTAAGCTCTTGCCTACCAATCTTTACAGCAGCTCCTCTTACTGCAGTACCTCAGTATTTACTGGCTTTTATCCCCACGCTTCTGTAAGACTGGAAAATAAAAGGGGAAAAGTGTGGACACAGAGAGAAAAATGACTGCACTGCCACACGGAGGTCTCAGGCAGAACAAGGCAGAAGCGCAGGTGTCTAGCATTTTAAACCAGCATCCATCTCACTTCATCCAACTTCTCAGCACTGTTTGCAGCACAAATCACATACTTCTACAAATGACACACAAGGATTAGAAAAACAGAGGGAAATACATGCCTCTGTGTGAATGGCATGGAGATTAGCAGCTGACTTGCACCTGAGGGGACAAAGATTCAGCTGGTACAAACTGGTTTGACTTTATTGACATCAGTTAAGCTACATTATTTACATCATCGTAGGATCTAGCTCACAAGCTTCAACTCAAACATTTCCAGACAAATAAAAAGAAGGATGCCAGGAGAATTTTTATGGCTTAAAAATAATGACTGGGATCCCACAAGGATCTAGGTAGCAATTTGTTAAGCTATGAGGGCAAGACCCAGGGGCAAATATGGGACTGAAAAGCATTTCTATCCAAAACCTACTGCCATACCAAATGAGCTACCTAGCAACACAGACTCCCTGGTGCTAATGAATTTAAACTTAGTATAGTTACATTACCACCTATGGCTTCTTTCCTACAAATCACCCAGATGAGGTCCAACTCAATAAAATGAAGACAACAGATGTTTCTGAGTTTGAAGCTGCATCCACTGTTCAGTGTTTTATCATTTTTACCCTGAAGTTCATCGCAAACTATGACTACTGATTCACTTACACAATTTCTTTCTCTCAGAACAGGATCCTCCTGTCAGTCTTTTCACCTCACACCTGCTCTGCTCTGCATCAGCAGCTTTGACATGCAGTAGCATGTTGGTGGAAAGGAAGAAAAAGGAGGAAACCTAACAAGAAATCATTTCTCTTTTGACCTGAGATTGTAAAACTTAGGGAGCATTCTGGCACTGTGTAAGGTTAATATTACAGCAAACAGTGTATCACAGCAGCAAGCATAAAGCACTATCTTTTTTTCTGTCTGTGAACTGAGTGGGCTGAGAGTTTTTATTTCATACTTCATTTACACCTTGCTGAGTGATGCCATAGAAATGGCAGAAGTTTCATCTCCTCCCACTTCTGCAGCAGCACAATATGTGTAACAGCAGCAGCTCCCACACCACTCACTGGAGGCTCAGACCTGATGCCGATCACAGGTTCATATATACTTTTCTTGTGTGACATTCCCAGATGCTAGAAAACATCATTTATTTTCTTATTAGAGCTTGTTGAAGAACAAACAGCTGACTGAAAAGCTGCTTGAGAATTTTAATCACGTAAACTAAAAACATTGCAGTTTTCCTCATAAGCTCTCCATAAGGAAAAATGGGAGAGCAAATTATCATAAAATCTGTTTAGAAAAATGCTGAAATGAAGAGGACAAGCATTTGGACGTAAGACAGACAGTCTCAAGAAGCAAAAAAGGGTAAAGTGGTATATCCTTTCTTTATCAGTATCGGTTCACTGAAAATGTAGTTAACACCAAGTCTGAAAATTTAGAAACCTTCCAAAGGACTCAGAGAAAACTCATGCTAAGCAATATCAGACTGTTAAGAACACCCAGTATCACTCACAAAAGGTAAACAAAGAGGACCCGAGTCCTGAGCAAGCCCAAGAGTCCTGCAAGGTGCTCAAGGCCATCACTTTGGTTGACAGTTTCAAAGGCAGGCACTAAATCAAACAGAGGTAATGAAAGGACACTGCTCTTGGGCTGAACTGTTCTTCAGTCTAAAACCTTCAAAAAGCGGGCAAGATGGCCCACATCATGGTTAGGTAATGAGATCAGGACCATTTTCATTTAAGATAATCAGTTTGAAACTGACTGATGTTGGTAATGACTGAGTACTGATACTGCTGCCAGCTCCAAGTTGTTCCAGATTTGCTCACAGTCCAGTTTCTACGTCAGTAGATGCATTTCTCACAAGTTACCAGAGCAAAATTTGTTGAGCAACACTCTGCCAGCAGTTGCAGTTAAGTGGCCAAGAGCAAAAGCTACATATTATCTGAATAACTTACTCCAGTATGCTGTTCATGTGAAATATTTTTTCAGCACAACTTTCTTGCTACCATTCTACTGTGGCAAAGGGGAGCACAACAGGATCGCCATTTCCAACACACATGTCAGTGAACCTTGTTCATTAAGAGGAGGGCTGACATATCAGTCTGTGTACATTACAGTGAAATGGTGTTTGTTGAGATAAGTAGCAGAGATAGAAGCTCTGTGAACATTTGAGGCATTCTTAAAAAATGTCATTTTCACGAACAGAATTACAATAAAAATCTCAGTGTCTGCATGAACAGATTATCTATCCACATAAAAAGTATTCTCTAGGTAAAACTGCTGCATTTTAGTTAGATATATTTTTCTCTTTTAAACTCATATTTAGTCTAAATTAACTAAAAGCAAAGGAAAAATGCTTTTAATTAAAAGCCCTAAAAAATCCTTAATTAAAAACTGAGAGATATTTTGACTATTGAAAAAATCTAACAATTCCCTACATTGGGAGATTTATCAACATTGACTCCAGATGTTAATTTCTGATTTCAATTAACAGTACTTTAAGGCATAAAAAATCAACTGTGTATCAAACTATTCCCAGCTCAGTATAGATATCAGCATATATATATATATGCAAATTTTGTTGTCCTTCCAAATTACAGTTGAAGTATATTTGCAAGCTATTGCAAATGACTGTAATAGTAACAGAATGAAGTACAGAGGATTTGTTCCAAGGCAAACATGCTGCAGATTTAGAAGTCCTGTACCCTAAAGGAGCCCTAGGTTTCATTTTCAGAACACAGCATTCCAAAAGCTAGTGATTCCATCACATTGATAATCACTTTTTTTTTTCCCCAAAATATAACTATATAGTTTGTCAGTAGCATTCTTTCTTGCAGAGCGCCAGGACCTACATAGCCACAGCAATACTCCCATCCTCACCCCTACAGGCGCAGCCACATTCCCTTCATGTCTGTGGTGAGAGGTATCTTACAGTATCATTGTTGTGGTCCAAAAAAGCCCAGAAGTTGCTCTGATACACTGAGTTTGAGTCTCTTGCCTGTAAAAGATCCCTGTTGCACTTTAAGACACAGATGTTGACAATGCTCTGAAACTTAAATTGCCTAAATCAAAGCCAGACTGCTGATAAAGCTAGCACAGAACCAGCAAAAGCAAACCGCGTATTAGTGAAAATTTGAGAGGCTGTTATTTCTGCATCTAGATTCAATTCAGCTGTGAAGCCTAAAACAAGTCATCAGAATTCCCAGGGCTAAGATCAAAGAAATCCTATTGATACATATCCCATGGATTTGAAAGCAGAAGCTACTACCTAGATAACAGGGTCTTTGCCTCCAGGACAGCTAGGCATTCCAAGCCACTCACTCATTGCCTCACCTGCAATGGCTCCCATTTCAGCACATAGAACGTATGACATGTAAAGAAGCAACTACCCCCAAAGAGTAATGTCAGCTAGTCATGTTCCTCCTACCATAACAGACTGGGAAAGGAATTGCACAGAAACTCACCAGATAGAAGAACTCAAGGACACTTCAAACAAGGAGGCTGACAAGATCAGAAAACTTATGCCACCAAGTGAATCAAAAGAGGAAAACATATGTGAAGTGGTAAAGGGAAAAGTATCCATGGAAAACACAGCAAAACATTTGAATGGTTAGCTGATGGGGAAAATCACTGTTATACTCCTATGAATCTTTAGTTTTTATGGAACTATTGATCACAGCAAGCTTTTTGGAGTTTGATATTTTTATGCAAAAAGAGTTCACAGCAACCTCGGAAAATAGCGGCCTAAGCACCCTGAATTAGATGCAGTGAATGCAGATTCCTGTAATTACCAGATGTTAAGGCCATAATAAAATGTTAAGTTGAATGGCCAGAGGTTTAGGCTACTGAATTTACACAAAAAATGAAAGTGAGCATGCCAAAGTTGCTTTTAAATATCAAGTCCTCCCTTATACATCAGTTGTAAAGAACTTGACTTTCTGGACATTTCCACACTCTTACAAAAGCATCAGGAAAGGTAATGGTTGATATTCAGGATGTTCTGAGATCCAAGGCCTTTTAGAACTCTTCTGCTTTCTCTTTTCAACATGAGATCAGTGGGAACACAGAGGATAGGTTTACCTTATAACACACAGTAACATTAACAGCCGCCAGATTAAGTTATTAGGCAAGGTGTCAGGGACAATACTGTAAAGTCAACGAAAGGCTAATACAACTGGAAAAGTTAAGAGGAAATACCTTGGGCAAGAGGGATCAGCTGAATTACAAGTAATCACCACAGGTTTGACATCAGTTCCAGTGCTTGCACTTCTGATTTATTCCACTCGTAATCCCTTTTGGTCATCCTATGTGTTTTACCTTCTCCAATTCAAAATTCTCCAATTCCTTATCCAATTCAAAATAAAACTGAAAAGCAGAAGTAGAAAAACTCTGCTTAACTCCAAATAATTTTTGGGAGCACTGGAAATACCTAATTTTCATATGTTCTTTTCTTAACTAAGCTCAACAACTAAGGCAAGGAATACATTGTAAATGGGGTGAAACACAACAGTCCTTTTAGTAGCAGAATGGAGAATGATACAAATGTGCTTGCTATGAACCCAAAATCCATTGAAAGTGTCACTAAAACAAAAAAAAAAACCCACACAAAAAAACAAAAAAAAACACCACCACACAAATGTGTACAGAAAATCTGAAATGGCAAAATATAAGATTCTCCCAGCAATGCCTGCTCTCTTGTATTTCTGACATTCTCATATCCTTGATGTGAACAAGCATGAAAACAAAAGGAAAGAAAGAAATACATAGCCCTGGAAACACCTATTATATAACTGCATGTGAAGCTGACAAAAAAAATAAAAAACCTTGATAGAAACAGACATTTTCCTATGAAAATCTTCAGTTTAAACCAAAGCCATTTTTATCATCAATAACAACAAATTTTCAACAAGATGTTGCGAACAGCTCATTTTGTCTTAGCTAATTGTCACCTCTTCACACACCCAGGAACAGTCAGGAATGGATGGCAATGAGAACCGAAGTTATGATGTTACCATCTGTGCCAGAAAAAAAATTGGGGGAATGTATTAACCAGAAATGCAATAGCAATAAATTACTTGCAGGCTTATAATTTGTCTGTAATATTTCATAATTTTGAAATCATGTATCCAAAAAAAAAAACCAAACTATGCCTGTACTGCCTGAATGGCACATACATACTCATATAAATAGATCTTGCGTCTCCTGTTTTATTCATCTTGTTAATACTTTTGAAGCTAGAAAATACGCAAAGAGTAACAATGCAATAAAACTAAGCATTGTATTTACAAAAGAATAGCATGTCTACAGTTTTTGCAAATCAATTACTTTCTTTTCTTATAAGGAAAAGTGTCTTCTTCCTACATAATGTGTCTTTTTATCTCAAAAAAGATACTCATTACTTCCATGGTATAAATGACTTGAAAACACAACTAGATCCCTGGACTACAATTTTAAGGTCATTGGCATAAAACATTTCTTCCATCTTCATAACAGTAATTTTCTGAAAGCTATTACTAAAATGAGAACAATTATATACGGTTTTAAAGCATTATATGTAAGAAAACTCCTCATCAGTGTCTAGACACTGTCTTCCATAAAATTCATGGATCCACATGTTAGCTCTGAATGATGGGTTTCACCTTTGGATCTTTGATTTAGCTGGCAGATGTGCATAATCTCAAACCATTGGTTAACTCCCTTGTAGCTTAACAGCTCTTCTGATATATGTGCCAAAACTAATGCAGCTGAGGGAGCAAATCCAGTTCATTAAATTCCCTCCAGATTTGGATGCTTTAAGTGGCAGCTTAGTAAGAATAAAAACTCTTCCTCAAGTCCAACTTTATTCCTCTTGCTTGATCCAGAATCCAGTTCTCTTTTGTTCCAAGGGTCACAAATGTTTGAGCTCAGACTTACAATTCTGAGGGCTTTGTTTATCAGAATCTAAACCAGAGGTTAGCCCATAATATTTACCTTTTCTTCCTGGAACAACTGTTAGGCTGGATAAATAACAACTTGAAGTAATATAATCAACGAAGTACAACAGAGTAAATGATGCAAAGCAACAGTTACATGGAAGAGCCACATAGTGAGAAATGACAAGGTACTTTGTTCTATGACAATCAGATTATAATAACTCTAATGATTGTAAAGGTTTATTTTGTGCTTTGCTCAGGTTCACATTTCAGAAACATAAACTCACATAGAAGACTGTTTGTGCATGAAAGAAAATTTTGTACATGATTATGCTCACATCAAAAAATAATTAACATCAAGCGCTCCCCTTGTCAGATATTGAAGGGCTGCTTAAAATTAGTACTCAGAAACCCAGAAAAAGCTTCTTTCTTGAGGCAATGAGTTTTACGTTAAATCTAAGAAAACTAATGATTATAAATAAATAGAAGTTCAGTTGTTACACAAAGGCTTGATCTTCACTATTGAGGACTGAATTAATATTCAGAACAACAGTTTAAGTCTCTCAACAGATGACTAGGCTTATGCTCAAACTTCTTTTGGTTTTGGTAAAGACTTCCAATGCTGGCATGCAACAAGCACACTCCAAACAAGGTACAGATGCATGGAATGAAATGCATTCAGTTCATCACCTCCTTTGCCCCAGAGGAAAGATCCTTCCCAGCAGTAGGTGCAACCACTTGCTTCTGGGGCAGCATCTGCAGCACAGGTTCGGTGGAGGGCACCAGTGCATGGCCTGGCCCCACTCCACTCTCTCCCCTTGCAGACATAGCCTGGCTTCTTGTGGCAAAGGTGTGAAAGTGAGCGGGAGGGCACACAGGAAAGTGAGAAGAGGGGGTGAGGGGGGGAGAGCAACATAGTTTGTTATCTGCTATTGCAAGGAAGGCTGAAGGCTGCTTCTGGTGAAGGCAGCTGGGGACTGGCTCTAATCCTACTGCAACATCAAAAGAGATGCAGGCAGAGGCCCTCCAGCTGCAGCTCCTGCTGCAGGGCCCAAGGCAGGAGGGATGACTAACTGGTACACACACACACCAGCTTAGGTGTCCAGTTCACTGGCATTGCTCCAGGGCAACTGATAGAAGCTTAAGAGGAATGAGGAGAGAATGAGAAACTAATCAGCAATGACTGAGACTGAACACATACAGAATCTGAACAAAATCTGCCTTTTCATGAGAACATTCTAACTTCAATTCAGCAAACAGGTGCAGCTTCTTCACACACCTTATGGGATCTGATTACTGTTGATAACCCCATCTCTGGGGCAGGAGAGAGCAGGCTTCTTGCCACCTCTGCAAATTATCTACTGTCAACTTTACTCTTTTCCATGGCTCAGGGAAATTTCAAGGAATCGTTTTATCTCTGTCCCATGAGTCAGGGCACAGATTTAAAGTTGGCTCAAGTCTTTGGAATTTGTGACTGGTGAATTCAGGAAATCTTGTTCCAGCAACCACAGATATTATCATAAACAGAAACAAAAACACCTTTTCTTGTTGTGGCATGGTTCTGATGAAGGTCTTTCCACTGAAAAATTTCCCTATGTTTCTGTGTAGTTCTGTACAGTTTCTATCATGCACTCATAAGAAAACATACTCAAAAGATCTTAAGGTCCTTTCCAACCCTAACTATTCTACGATTCTATGATTCTATGATTTTGTAAATACATGAAACAAATCCAAGTCTACCGAGTCTCTACTCTGCTGCCCAAAAACAACCAACATCAGGGGTGGACCCAGAGTAGAACAGACCTCTCACTAAAAGCAGAGCTTTGAAATACATGTTTACCATTTAAAGAGAGAAAATAAATTACTTTAAAATGTTTTCCACCAGCCAGGCTCAGTGTGTCATCCAACTCGTATAAAAATGGATGTACCTACACAATTACTTGTGCTCTGGACTCAGCTGCTTCATCTAGTAATTGATGCCTCCCACTCGCACACATTTGTTTAAGTTCTTTAGTCTCTTCTGCTACTTAGATTGTAAAAATTACATGTGTGGATGCATAGGAGTAGACACACACATATACACCCAGGACAAGAATGTTTATTCAGAATAAATGATTTGGCCTTAAAGCAAATGAATTAGCTGCTGGTTAATTCATAAGTCCAGTACCTATAGAATCACTGAGAAAATTAAAAAAAAAAAAAACAGAGATAATACATGTGAGTGAAATACCTTTTTTCTATCATTATTTCTCCAAACTTGAACAGCCTGCTTAACTAGGAAAGAACAAAATGTCTCAGCCATATCTCACTTAAACCACTAAAAAGGTTCATATGAAAAGCAGTGGGTTTATTTTCCAAGCAGCTCCACAGACAACTACTTCAATCTCATTTTGGAAAGTCACATCCTCTACAAATCCAAGATCTGGAAATATGAGGCCACAGAAGGTGTTTTCTTAATAACAGTCACTTTTCCCTACATTCATCCTTGATGTGACTTTCATGTACACAAGTATATTAACCCCTCAGTGAGATATTTCTCCATCTGAATTCAGATACTGAAACATTAGATAAGCACTCACCCCGCTTCCAGAGCACGGGTAAACAGCTTGCTTGTAGACATAGTCCATTTAGAACAGAGCTGAAAGTGCCAAGTGAAATGACTAAATATGCGTTCCACAAGTTTCATGTTCAAAGAACGCAATTAGTCAACAGCCACCATTAAGACAAACACGTAAAACTAGTGATTTTAACGTAGTTTTGCTCAATGGTCCTACTTATCACTAATACTTAATATTTTATAATGTCAAAGCAGCATGTGTGCCGGGTGTTGTGTAAATATGTGCAGATGTATCAATCAGCAGCCAGCCCCTGCCCTGAACAGTATCAATATGCTGCAACAGAGAAGGCAGACAAAAGGCAGAATCTCTGTGAGAGCACAAGGTGAGGAAATGCCCCTTGAAGGTTAAATTTCCCGATAGAGGAGTGCTACGTTAGGACCCGAACTAAGCACCGCGGTCCCCACTGACGATTACCAGACTGCTCTCACAGAGGATTTATCTCCATGCGACATGGCACAGCACTCGCTCTCAGACAAACGTCACGTTTGCAGTGGCTGCGGATGAACCACAGGTCCTGGCGGGGAGGCCGCCGAGCAGGGAGCCCACCACTGCTGCATTCACGAAGCCCGGCAGCCCCTCTGGCTCCCGTTTTGCCGCTTGGGTTTAGCGTGGAAGGAAAGGCGTATGAGCCCGCGGGTGGCACTGCCGCCCGCTCCCGCAATGGGGGCACCCGAGCAGCTCCCGGCGCAGGGTGACTGCGGCGCTCGGACGGTGGGGGGGGGTGTCACAGAGCACACACACACCCCCGCGTCCTCCCCCCTCCGCCTTGCACCAAGAATCTGTCGCACACCCTCAGCTAAACAGGCACAAAATATCATTAATCCAACGAAAATAAACTGTATTTTTTGATCTTCTTTCGCTCCCGGGTGCCAGATTTTCCGAAGTGTCGCAGGAGGGTGACCAGGAAACCCAGGCCGGGGCCGCGGCCGGGGCCAGGACCCTAGGCTGGGAGCGGTACGAGGGGTCACAGCGCCATCTCGTGGCTACTCGGGAGACTGCCAGTGCGCGCTCCACCTGCGATAGGTGCTGCAGAGCTGAACCGGAGAACTGGCGCGGGGGGAGCTTAGTGTGAAACCTCGTTGTGGAACTTTAAATGCTAAGTAAATGTAAATGTAAAATGTATTCATGATACATAATTTTAAAGTTCCTGCGGTTTCTTCCTCCATTTCTGGTTAAACCTGTTACATTTATTTATTTATTTATTTATAGCTATGTTGCAGTTTTATGGATATATGTTGTTGTTCTGGTCTGAGAAAATGCAAGATTTTTAGTTTCATGTTTGTGAAGCCAAAGTATGCTAAGACATCAAGCACATACACATGAAAAATACCAGTTTGTGTTGTCAAAAAAAGTTTCCTTTGTCTCTGATAGTAAAATGCTCTTATCCAACACTGCCTGCTTGTAGCCAGCATCTTTCCTAACAAAGGTAGTTTTGCGTATATCTTTTCTACCTTAGCGGAAAGGGGATGCTTTACTCCAATAAAGCAGTTTCTGAATTAAAAAAGCTGCTTGTAATTTTTTCTGGCAATGTATATCTTAATTTTCAAACTAAATTTTATTTAATACCAATGGTAATATCTGTTTAGGAGAAAAAAAAAAGAAAAAACAAAAACACAGAGGATTTTATTCTTTTAAAGGTAAAAACAAAAAAAAAAGTAGCTAAAATTAGGATTAAATACCAACAACAGTTAATCATCTGGTGACTACAATTTTGTAGTGGATCAGCAAGGACATACAGACCCGGAACAAGGACAAGAGTCACAGCTTGAATGCTAGACAGTTGCTTGGGGATAAGTGTAACAGAGTAAGTCCACTTTTGCAATGTACTGATGGACTACATGATATATCTTAAAGGTGCAGCCTTTGCTGATTCTCTCACCTTAGACTTCTTTGTAGTTTGTGAATTCAGAAGATGTGGGTTCCTGACGATGAACCTGGTTTTGGGTACCTTAACACTCATGTGCTAACAGAGTAGACATGACTGAGTAAGGAAAAAGCAGAAGCTTGTCCTGTCTAGTGTAACTTCTTCCCATTACAGCCCTGCTGCTACAAAGAATGCCCCAGGCACACACTTACTTCAAGGTATATAGTTCTTGAGGGTGAGGGGTGCCACAAGACCAGTTTCATTAAAGCACCAAAGACACAGACAAGGAGAGGAGGAGCACTAGACTCTTGCTCATCCTCAGCATCATGGGCCAGTCTGCTGGATGGTGGGAAAGAATCAGATTCACACAGGCACCACATATTCTTGCTTTTCATGTCCTCAAAGCATTGTTTTCTTTAAGAAACATTGTTAAACCCCCACTTGACAGAAAACCAGG
The DNA here is from genome assembly GCF_012275295.1 of Melopsittacus undulatus. NCBI lineage: Eukaryota > Metazoa > Chordata > Aves > Psittaciformes > Psittaculidae > Melopsittacus > Melopsittacus undulatus. The sequence continues at coordinate 41,600,435 of NC_047530.1, read as the reverse complement.
AAAAATCATGGTACCTGCTTATCTGAACTGACAGTGCCTTTGGCAGGGAGATACATTTTCCAGTTCCTCAAGAGGTACCCAGCCTACTAATGACCTGCACAAAGACCTATTCAGTGACTTGCCAGAGCAGTTCTTTTGCTGCCCAATAGCCATGTTCATTCAAGATCAGTCAGCAGGAAAAAAAAGGTTGGCTGTCTTTGAGGAAATGATAAAATATAGGGAGCTGGAGGTTTTGATAAAGCATTGAAGGGTTCACGTGGAATCAAATAGAAAAAAAATATTTTACTCAGAACTTCTCTGCCTGTTCCCTAGGCAATGAATCCTGGCATATTTGAAATTACTAACCCCTGAACACCAGGAGCACCTACTGTCTCAGAGAAAGATTTGTTAAGTTCCCCAGACAACAAGCACTGAGATGTGCATAACTGCTAACGAGATGGACAAACTGGACCCAGCGTGGGAAGGCAGACAGCCTACAGTGTACCAGCTGTACAATCACAGAGCTGAAAAAAAGAAAATGTGGCCTGTAAAGTGCATTCTACATCAGCTGGTATTAAGGCATTAATGAAATAAAAGCCCCTTTGGGCCCTCTTCACCAGGAAACACTGTTTTACCCCAACCAAAAATCAGAACTAATCAGACTCATCAACTAAAAAAGAAGCTTTCTCAAGGAAATCTCTTCCTTGGAAATTTGTTCTTTTTTACTGAAATATTTTGAACACAGAGGAAGAGTGAGACAGACTGTGCAAGATGCCATTAGGCTTTTGATTAGCTGAAGGAAAGAACTGATAATCTGGTAAAATGTTATCACCAGTAAATCTACATATGTATATATAAAAGTATATACATAAATGCACAGTGGACAGACATGTATATATGTAATTCATTTATACTTATGTAGTTTAGATATGGTAGTTTTGCAAGTCTATCACTGGCATACTTGATTCACATTAACAGCAAAGACTGCAAGAGCAGCACAATATGGTCCATCAGCCTGCAAGAATTGGGCTCCAAATCTTCTTCCTTACATGTTTCTGAGGACTAAGCAGTGTGCAGTGTATGATACTGTATGAAACTCAGTGTCACACAGTTAGATGCAGAATAAAAATAGTTATATTTCTAAGAGTTTTGCACAGTGTCCCCAGTGCTTAATGAATTCTGAGAGTTGAAAGCACAAGCTGCTACAGGCTGAACTAAAGAACTAGTTTTGCTAGTTTAAAGACTAGAACAAACTTACATTCTCAGTGGATCAATAGAGAGGTGATCATGTAAGGCACCCTGTCAAACAAGTTTCAGAGACAAGTTATTTGTAGATTATTTTCAAAGATAAACTGGAGGATATAGCAATCTACTCCTTGGCAGTTCACGAATGAAAGACACAAAAATAGCAAGCTAAATTTGTTGACTATGCTATTTGTGGGCCTTATTTTCCCCACAGTAATGCCATTCAGTTACAGGGATGTACTATATATACATATATACGTGCAAATCACATATGTGTGCATTTGTGTCCTTGCCCACGCTTTTATATCACAAAATACTTGGAGATCACTGCACCTATCCTTTTTTCCCAATATGATGCCTTTATAGGAAATATAGGCATCTCCCTATAGTCCTTTATTTCACTGAATGCATATATGTCTGAAAGCTTTTCAGGATTAGGGCCAATATGCCATTTTAACAGCAATGTGCAATCACACATGGCAAGTAGATCAGCAACTAAATGCTATAATGGCCTTTTGAGCAAGGGGCTGAGTCAGCCTCTTCCACAACCTGTCGTACAGGGTTTGCAGTCCAATTCTGTATCCCCCGTTCTGGTGCACCATTCCAGTGGTGACAGGTTTCTGGGTGACTGTTCTGTGGCTCATGATCAGCTGGAGGCTGGCAGAAGGAAGTGCAAAGAAGCTCTGCTCTGCAAATAACAGGCTGCAAAGAGAAGCCGACGTGAACAGACAGTGTAAATAAGATGGGAAGAAGTAGAATGTCTGCCAAAAACAACATGAGGCTTTAAAGGCCTGGTTTCGCTGCAAAAAGTCCAAGCCCTAGCTTTTCCACCTCTAACCGCATCACACTCAGTGGCAGCTGATCCCTCTTACTCCGTTCTTTCCCACACATCAATCTCTGAAAAAGGTTATCCCACATCTTTGTGAAGCTTTTAACAAAAGCACAATGAATATGATTTGAAGCAAGCTAAAAAGCACCGTGTTCTGAATACCACTGCTGCTGCCATTCCCAGCATACAGGACAGTGCCTTGTGGTTAGTACCATCTTGCTAGGAGGACATACAGATGAGCCAACAATCTTACATGTAATAATTCAGTCTTTCATCTTTTAGGGGTTGATCCTTTTTGAAATGCCCTGAAATATCTGCTTTTGTTTGTTTTTGGAAGGGTATGGGAACCATTTAAGCAACCAGACAAGAACTGGATCCTTGAAACAGACAAAAGGAAAGCATAGCATATGAGATAGGGTCTGCACTAGTACCCTACCAAACTCTGGAACCTCAGTATGAGCTGTGAGAGATCCCATTCACCTCCTTCAGTAGACTATTCATATAGTGAGGATGCTAATTGTTCAAATTAGCTCTAGGTGAGATTTTGGCATACCATCTATACAACTGAGAAGGTCTTCTAATTTGTTTGGATAGCTCCCAGGCTTCTAAAAAGCTCCTGCACATATGTTTATGAAACACCAAGAAATAGAAATATCGCACGGACCTTGTTTACTTCCTGTTACAGACATCTAGAGGAGACCAGCTGTCCAGCAACTCAGGGCTAAAAAAAGAGCACTACAGCTCACTGAAGAGAAGCGTGGGACACCCAGTGCCACTGTGACTGTGAGAGGAACCGATGCAGAGAAACCTGCTGTCATGGAAGTAAGGGAGAGGGGAAGAGCAAAACCTAGAGAGCTGCAGTGTAAAGAGGTGCCATGGAAATAAATACTGATTTTTTTTTATAAATACTTTTTTTTTTTTGTAATGCCAGCAAGCAAATCTGAAGTCCAAAGGCTTTTTTTTTTTTTTTTTGCAGTAACATGAGTATGTGCTGATTCTCATCATCACTGCACTGATGACCTGGAGACAAAGTTCACATGCCTTTCATCTTGTTAAGCCTTCTCTGCCCACCAAATGAAGAATTAAGACTTCTTCATATAATTTTTTCCTCAAACTTTTCTGGAAAGCTATTAGAGTATGCAGACATTATGGGTGATAGAACTGGCAATCCAACAGCTCACAAATCTTACAGATCTAGGCAGTCACCCCTGGTTCCATGCCTGGATTGCTTGGCACCTACACAGAGATTTAGAAAGGGAAAAAAGAACAAGAGGGCAGATAAAGATTTAAGTATGGTAGCCATTGATGTGATCTGATGTGGTCTGCCACTTTCTCTGCTGCTTTCGTAATTTTATATTTCTGCCTATTTTAGTGTTGTTCTGAAGTTTTGACTTTGCTAGAAAACTATGCTAAATAAAATACCATTTTTATGGCATTCTACATATTTTACATTTTTTATTGTGCCTATTTCTATGTAACAACAGATGCTATTGCTATTTTTCATAGCTTTCTTGGACTTTGGGGTCACATCATCTACAGGGATGCTATCTGGTTTTGCAGATTGACAAAACAGTTCATCAATATCCCAGTTCAAGAACCTTCTGGGAACAAAGAAAGCACCAGGCACCAATGCAGTATTTTTCAAGACTGATAGCTAAATAATTTGCAGTGTCCTCTGGTCTTCAGTCTTTCGGATAAGCTCTTAATTCTCATTCCTCAACTGCTGCAAGTATAAATGAGCGGTCTGAGTAGGCATATATTGATTGTCCAGACAGGATTTCATCAGCCACAGCAGAAGAGAGCTCAGTCCTTCAAAATAGACTGTGGCTATCCATGCCTAATACTTGGGTTATTAAAAGGAAATGTGCTTGCAACCAATGCAGAAAGTAACTGCTTTGTCTACAGGGTAAAAGAAAATATACCACTGTTTGTATCAAGATTCATGAAGATGAGATTCAAGCGCCATGGAAAAAAATTCCAGAAAACACATGATGGAAGAAGATGAGAAGGAGGGCTTGATGCACATGATGAAGATGAGTGTGGATCATGCTGGCTTGAACAGTCTGAGTTCACAAGGCAAGGCACAGGATACAGACACCCCTGTTATTATAGACAGGCAGAGGAACCATCTGAAATATTTGTCAAAATACTTCCAGATCATTTAAAAAAAAAGGTTGAAATTTCTGAAAGTTTCCACATTCATAGTGTCTATTTCTCTTAGACTTGTTTTTCAACCAGGATATATTTTCTTTTGGGTACTTTGTTGATTTTCCTCCCTTGTAAAGGTAGTGTTACTTTAAAACCCACTGTGATTCTCACTTTTGTATATTCTGTCTGATGAATCTCCATGAAATACAGCAGGATATAATGAATCCTATTACCATTTAGAGACAATATTGTGCAGACGAGCAAAAGGTGACAAGTTATCTTTATTGCATCGCTATGTTACTCATTCATGCCAATTAGTCTTTACTGGATTCATTTGGTGCAATAATACAAAGTGCATGGCATGAAACACATAAAGTCTATCTCTTAGACACAGTTCAGGAAGTCCTTATTATTTTCCTAATAACATTTCAGATAATGTCATGAACATCATTAGTAGCATCTCGGGGATGGAGCATATAAATTACTTTTCTTTAAATCCTGTGCAGTTATTCCTAAATTCCTTTTATTTTGAAGATAGAGGGATTCAGAAAATAAGGAGGAATGCTATACTAAGTTGATTGCAAGGTGATAAAGTGTTCATGAATACCACCCATTGTGTCAAATGACTCACACATCTGTCAGGTGTGCCACATTAGCCCACAGAAAGCCTTTTGTACATGTTGTGTCCTATTAAAAAAAAAAAAAATGCTTTGTCTTCTGATGTCAATCATGGTGATGGATGGGCCCAAGGTGTTAATGAGTAAGCTTTAAAAAATATTTATGCTCTGCCAAATCTCTGCATCACGTCAGTAGGCACTAAACTAGGCAGTTGGAACTAGCGGAATATTTAGAAAGGACAGCTCTTCTTCTGACTCATTAAAAAGAAAAAAAAATAGCATGTTTTTAAGCTCTCTCTACCAATTCTCTTGAGCCCTTTGTGTTTTTTTATAAACATGATTTAACAACATTGTATCAGTTTACCTAAAACAGATTAACTCCAAGTGACTTTGATACTTCTTCAGTTACACTTGCCTTTACATTTTGCTAAGTGTAAAGTCTAAAATCAATGAGCCAAATTCTTGAGTTACTCCAGATTTTTTTCTGAGTAACTTAGACAGACATCTTAACACATTCTGTTTAGTACGTGTCATGCAACACTTTCAATTTTATTCTGCCGTGGAAATAATATAACAGAAGAGTCTCTAACTGTGAGATACAAGAATTGTCGTTTTGGGGGAATCAAGTGTGACTCGCAGTTTGTCAGAATTAAACCCAGAAGAGATTGCTTTGACTGCCCTGTTGGATTTCCTGCAGAGCAGAGCCCAGCATGCTTCCCACATTTCTCTCTACCTACAGCACACCTCCCAAAGCAGTGTACCATCTTTCTTTCAAGATTGCACATTGCAGTGCACTCTCTCAATAATTTGTTCAGACGATTACTGACTCTGACAAAAAAAGTTTTCCCAGCCACAAGCTATTAAGCTAAACTTCTAGGGACTTGGATTATTTATGCCTTTGTTTGTTCCTCTAAAAAGAATCTACTCATAATTACCTGAACACTGGAGATGGGTAAACCGTTGGTGACTTTTGGGTTTGTGTGAAATGTCTCTTTTTCAGTATAGAATTATAGATTATTTCATTTTGACCAATTCTATAGTCATAAGGATTTTTTTTATCTTTAAAATTTTCAGGAGAAAAAGTACTCTTAAAATATAATCTGTTTCAATCATTTTCATCCAATCGTGAAACTTTTAAATTGATAACAAAACAGTCAGAAACAGAGACAATAAACACCCATATTACAAAACATATACTGAATAAATATTCAGATTAACCTCAATATGATTTTTCACGGCACTCAGGTTCTGTAGAACCTGCAACTAAAAGAGAACCTCAGCTAAACCCAGTACCGGCTTTCTGTCAGATTTCTTATTAGTGAGGCAATTAAATACACATGTTATATATTGTTGGGCTGAGTCATATTTCAGTGCAAATGTGATCAGAAGAAAATTGCTTTTTAAAAAAAAATGCTTAGAGGTTAATGCAGATAGGTAACTATCAGAATTAAAAAAAATACAATTGCAGAAAAAAAATACTTGTAAATAATTTCTTTCTCATTCTGGTGTCTATAACCTCTGTTATCTAGGTAATTTAACCATAAGACTAATTTTCAGCATTAAAAAAATTAAAGGGACTGATTAGAACTGGACAGCAAATACTTCTTCCATTCCTGGAAGAAAATTGAGATTTTTAAGAAAATTTCTTAATTAGTCTGGATGAAAAAAAGTCAAAGCCTTGAAAACATGTAGAAAACCCAATGAACTGAAAGGAAAGTCTGCATCAGTCTGTCACAGTGTTTGATTGTTTACTTTGTATTGAGTTTGTTTGCTCTTCTTACTATGTTTAGCTTAAAATTATAAATAAATCAGCTCTTGAAATTGGAAATGCAATTTTAATCTTAAAAGTCAGCTTACAGGATTTCACTAACATTAGACTTATTCCTGGAAGCTGAAATGAAAACCACAGTTTAAAAATATTTTCCTGTGAGTAGTGTCTTGTTTCAATGAATTATGGTTTACCAATAATAATAAAAAAAAGAAAGAATGCTAAATACATTTTCCACCCTCTCTTCTACAGGCTTCCAACAAAAAGGTTCAGTTTTACAGTCTCATTTTTGTAATATTAATGATTCTAATATGTTACCAAATGGAGTAGATTAGTTTTTCCTCTGAAGAGCATATGTTAATGCCAAGCCCTGAGTTGATTGACAGCAATGATGATCAAAGATGCCACCTAAATTGCTTTTCTATTCTTATTGCTAGCGTATTTCCCAAAGGACTCAAACCAGAGACTCAAGCTACACACCAGCATTAGCAAGACTGAAAGAAGCACTGAAAATGTTTCTGAGCAGATCCTCAACTAGTGAAACTTGGCACTGCTCCACTGACTTCTTGTTTTCACTCCTTCTCCTTCTGTCTCGCTTGTGCTTATGTGTGGGCTGCTGCCCTGCCTTAGACATTTTTTGAGGAACAGACTCACAGCAAGCAAAGCAGATAGATTAAATAGGTAGAAACTTTTATGCAACCTATAAGAGATTGAACAACAACCTAAAAATAAAACTAGGTACAAAATAATAGTATTTATTTCTGCCAGAACACTGGGCTACATTCTCAGCTGTTATAAACAAGGATAGGTCTATTGCTGAAAGGGGAGCTAGACCAATTGAAATCAAATTAAGGTCTACTTTTATTGACTCCAAAGGAGCTATACCAGCTAAAGAGGATCTTGCTTATTTTATTAAATTAATCAAAATTATATGTTACTGCATGTATGACAGTTTTGCTTTGTGAAGAGATGAGAAATGTCTCTGAAATGAGAAATCTAATTCTCCCCTTCATAATGTTGTTGTAAATCATCAGTAGGACAGCTTTAAACAACATCAGCACAAAACTGGTAGGGATGAGATAAATACCAGCACAAGGAAAACAGGAATTTCCCAGTCTTAAGCGAAAAGATCAGGACTTCACTATACTTTTAAAAGCTATGCATGAAAGTCTGTAACACCAACTGACTTGATATCTCTAACTTTTAACTGTCATAAAAAGATGTTTTTCTGTTACGAGAGAGGGATGGAGATCTCCAAAAACCAGCTTCATTGCCCAGCGTTTGCCTAAGAGCACAACAAATTTTTTTAACCTTGCTCCCAAAATTGACCCTCCCTGTGTGAGCACTAACAGTGTTGGACTAATGAGGGTGGATGTTTGTTCTGTCCTCTGTAATCTGAATTCTAATCATTGGCACAAGTGACTTGTGTATTGTGTGCCCGCAAGTAAATAAGAGAAATTAAGAAAGCTTGTGGTGCACAAAATGTGAGAGTTTTTGAACTAAAAGTTCTCTGTCACTACAATTCTTATTTTTGTTTTGCCTTTAACCTGATTTTAAAACTAGTTCTTGCTCAGGGACATCTTCTGTTTGTGGTCTTTGCTGTTTAGAAATTACAAATAAAATCAAGTTGAAAGCAGAGTAATCTCTGAGAAAACACATGCTCTAAAAGCTAAGGTAAGGTATACTTCCAAAACCAGTAAATCCTTTTCAAAAAATAATAATAAAGGCAGGAAAAAATTATCCCATGCTACTTGACCATTGGATTTGACTGGAACCCTTGGGGGCCTTGCTGCTTGCCCCTTTCTTTCAGTTTACATCATCCTAAACCAGCTTTGATTGAGCAAGTTCAGAAACTTGAGGTTCATCTCAGATGACCTGAAATTCTTTAACAAGAAGAGTAGAAGGAAGTTACCTCTTACTCATGCACAGAAATTGAATTTGACTCCCCAGCTTGCTGCAGTTGAAATTAGGAGATTTCTATGTCATAGTGGTTTAAACCTACTAAATATAGGATATAACTGTTCTATATAGCAGATGTTATATCAATAGGCAAGCTGTAAGACAGAAGGATTGAGTCACTTGGAGAGTGACTATCTACTTGCACTTGGTTATGCTGTAGATACTTAAGAAATCTATAAGAATGGTAAAACCAGAAAGGCAGATGAGCAGAAAGGAGGTAATGTATCACTGTGCATATGAGTGGGACTGGGGATTTTACTGATCTGCAGTGAAAACAATTTGTTTCATCACAGTATTGTGGGACAGGAGACACACAGCTGCTGAGTTCCCTTGCAATCAATTCTATAATAATGAGCACAGAAAAATAAACATTAATAACTGAAATAAATCAGTCAAGCGGATGAAGGATACTTTCTATGGTCCAGGGTTTTCTAAGGCAAATATGATATTTTTCAGTTTAACTTGGTACTTTTACATAGGTAAGTAAAATTAATTTGGATACAACTGACTTAGTAGTGGGAATAGACTGGATGTAAGGAAACCCAAGTATCTGGTTAAAGCTATTATGGTATTATAGCCTACAACTGTTGAACAAGGTGTCCAATATCTTGATAGAGTAAAAATAGTAAGGACAGCATCAGGTCAGATAAAGGCTTAGGAGGCAGAAGATGCAAAGAGGCACACCTATGAAAAGGGTCTCATTCAACCACTGACCATTTCATCTGAGAAATGAAGAAGTCAGTGGAAGGCCAAAGGACCTCAGTGATAAGAAAATTACCCAATTCACAGGAATGTGGTAGGCATCCTGTTGGGCTTTTAGCAGAAGGATTAAAAATAAGCCTCACCGTAACTGCATAAATTCTCTTCCCCAAAGAACTCCATTTAGTAACCCATGATAATAAGCTATGAAGTCTATTCATGCTTCTGGTACATCTTATGTAACTACTATTAGTTACAGTTATCTTTGCTTACAATAGTTGCAGCCCTCAGGTCTGAATCAGTCTTCTGATTTGAAATGCAAGTTCAAATTAACAATATCAGGGTCATAAAAGGAGAATTAGAGAGTGACTATTTCAAAACTCCATTCGTCAAAAGAAACATTACCAGTGCTATTTAAATGCAAGGAGATAAATGATAAAAATATCATTGTACGGAACAGAGATAGAAAACACGAAACACAAAATTTTGACAGTCTAAAACACAGAGATGGCATCACTGGAAGGTTAATGGTACCTAACTAAATATGAAAAAGCTGAAGAACATGATACAGAAAAATAATCTAGAATTCAGCAAGGCCGTATATCTCAAAAGGAGTTAAAAAATCAAGTGTGAAGTTAAAATCAATCAGCCCTTTTCAATAGCAGCCACTGTGAAAAATAAAGCCAAAAACCCAACACAGTATCTCCCAATGAGCAAATGGGAGAGACATTTGTAGTAGTCTTGTAGTAGTCTTGTAGTAGTTTTGAACTACACCTTCTCTGGGTGATCCAGCCTCTCTGTCCTGATGACTTCCTTTTAACTATAAAATAACTCAAAAAAATCAGACCTCAATTAACCCTAAGATTCAGACTTGTCCAGTATGTGTTATAGCAATACCTATTCTGTAGGAATCCCTTGATTTTTGTAATCATTGTGGTTCTGCATTCACACCTTTAACAATTTGTAAAAGGTAATAATTTACAATAGCATTCCTTAATCAAATGTCAAGTTCAGCACATTCTAATGTGTTGTATTTAATAGCAATCAAGACAGTTCATAGAAGACAGGGAAAGGAGAAGTAGTGATTGGTGAAGAAAAAAGTCAGCAATGGAAACCTTAGACCACTGAAAGGCAAATGTTACCTCCCACTGGAAAACACTCTTCCTGAACTGGTATGTACCTGCAGAAAATAAAGACAAGAAAAATTATTATTAATCAGGCCTTCATGAGAGAATGATATTGGCAGGCATTAAGAAATCAGCCAGCAGAGAAGAAAAGCATGAAGTGATTCCAAACAAATGAAGGTTGAGCTGTATTCAGCTGAACTATCTCTTTGCAAGGAGGAAGAGGCAAACTTGGAGCAAACAACATTTGTCAGTAATCAGGGCTTTAATGAAGGTTAATGGCTATAAGGCTTTTTTGCAATAACCACAGAGAGATAAACTGTATTCAGGCTTTCCAGGTATTTAGATTTCATTCAGGCTGTCCATGTTACAGGGTATTTCTCATGAGGGACTGCAGTGCAACCTGAACAAGTTATGTATGGGTTACAACTGATGCTACATATTTTATGACTATTTTCTTCTATTATATGTGAAATTTCAGGTTACACTCAGCTTCCTGACACTTTTGGACCATGTAACTAGCCAGAAACTGTAACCAGGGCACTCAGTGGAGTATATATCCCTGGTGTAGACATTATAATCTCTGAAGCAGGTAAAGTCAAACCCGTAAACTTGTGCATCACGCAGCATGCTGGAACAGTCCCAGAAGTTACTGGATTTGCACTCACATCACAAAACAATTATTCCTTCTTGCTTCTTTCTTGCCCTGTGTGATACTCAGTGTTCAGAAATAAATAATGGCACTTTCCCCTCCCTCCTCTCTCCCACTCACTTTGCCTTCACATATTAATGGAGAGATGCATACTGTCTTGGATCATAGCCACCACCATATAAGAACACCATCAGGTTCTATGAACAAAAATAGAACCTCATAATTTTTTTTTGTGTAAGAAGGTGACTGAATTATCACTGGTATCAGTAGATATGGGAACTTGCAGCCTATAAACCCTGATACCTTCTCCATAGTCTAGTCTTCTTGGTATTTTGTTCATATGCACACAATTTTTCATTAGAAAGATCTGCTCATTTCAAATTATTTTTAGGATCTGAAATGACCTCCCAACAGATGCACTAGTTGTCATGAACTCAGGTTAAACTTCAGAAGAACTTTGGGAGCTAATATTTCTGAAGATGTTTTGTTTCATCAGACTTCCATAGTCTTTCTCAGACTCTTCATCTCAACCCAGTCCTTCTGTATCTTATGACTTTTCTGAGAACCTTAGACTGCTTTCTGCTTCTTATTGTCTCTGAACCCTCATCTCTAATTTTTTTCCAATTTATCTGTAGTTTTTCTCTTACAGAGCCACTGTGAGCACAAACTAGGCATCTATCCATCTAATATTCTGCTGAACAGCATCAGGCAATCTCAGTGCTTCAAAGAACCAATTGCATCATGAATACCCACCTGCCCAAAAGATTTAAGAAACAAATTTCTTCCAAAATTCTTTGATTATTCTTCTATAGTAGCTCATATTCAGTATGATAGCTTTGAGCAAGCTTGAGCAGCCAATATAAAGGACAGAAGAATTGCTACCTAATTTATTAAGTTAAACGAGAAGCCTTATGATAAAGCACAAAAGGCTTGTTATTGTCAGTCTCAGTACTGCAAATGTGGTTTTCGGTTAGGAATATTCATCTCAGAAGGATAAACTTCTGAGGGTTCATTTTGGATTTTTTTTTTCCATGTGTCCTTCCCACTGCTTTGATTCTCCTCAATAGCAGAATCACAAGGTAAACATTCATAATCAGGCTACATGGCCCAGTGATTCTGAATATTTCCTGGTTACTTCACTTCCCAACTCAGGATTCACAATGACATTCATCAAAACTAATTGAGAAGTATAGATAAAAAGATAGCAGTACTTGGGAGGAGGGATCTCTTCACTGGAAAATGTCTTGGAAAATAATTTTCTAAAAAGTATATAAAAAGTATATGGTTGCTCCTCAGACATCAAGGAATAAGGCCACTCACTATATCTTGATGTTTTAACACACAACAAAATGTTCAGCTAATGCACAATGGAGCGACACCACACTGGAATAACACTATGGGTCAGAACTAATTCTCAGTTTCCTAACAGATTCATGAGCATTTTCATTGCTTTGTTTATAAAAGAAGATACACTGAAGACAATGTTCAGGAATTTCAGTGCTAGGATGAAATGATTAAAAAGTTGTGAGGTTCCATGCTCATTTTGCCTGAAATCTGTTGCATTACATTAGGCAGGTTCATGATGCACACTACATTCTATTGCAATGAATTTTATGGGACAGAGCAGTTAATTTTGCAAATAAACTACACTTCACTAAGAAAAAATAATTGAAAAGAAATTAGAGAAGTCTAAATAATCAGGTTTTGAATTTTTTTCTCATTTGCACTGAAGAAATCCACAGAAGTTTTGGTAGTGTACTATACCAGAATATAAAGTAGATGCAAAAGCAGCTCCTAACCTTTGCTTTAAGAACCTCACACTTCCATATTCCAGGAAAAAATACAGAACAACTTCTGCCTCTGTGATTTTAAAATTTACATTTTTGAGAAATAAACTACCCAACATTAAATATAAATAAATTAGCCTAATATGAAAAGACTGTGTCAAATTCAGGCCTGAAGCAAATAACTGTGGTTCCACTTCTGCCAATAGACTGTTTTGAAATTGGTGTACTGGTATTTTTATAGACTACTGAGATAATTTTTGAGCACACTAAATTAAGTGGTGAATACACTCCTAACAAAATGTTCCCTCCATTGAAATACAGGGAGTGGGCAGCTCATACTGTTAGATGAATGTGATATGAATTACTTTAAGAAGATACACTGACTCTGAAATTATCGTCAATTACAGTTGCCAAATTAAGAAAAAATAATGGACAAGATACGGAGGTGGGAGTTATAGAGATACAGTTACTACTAAAAATACAGGCAAAGCTGTAAAGGCATCATGACACACAGTACCTAATGATTTACTTATTATTCAGCATCTATTAAAATATCAGCTTTTTAAGAACTTATATTCATTTTGTTTCCTAGATTTAATACTTAGTAAATAATTTTTTCCACTGATTCCAGTACTGAATGGCTTCATTTAATGTATATTTCTACTGACCATGCATGTTTGTTAACTTGACTATTTTAGAACCTATCAATTTAAGCATCTCTTGAAGATGTGGAACTAATCAAATCCACAATGGTCAGTAATTCTGCTAGTTGTCCAGAATTATAAGCGTTATCCTTATGCTGCTGTCTGCTAAGGACAAACACAAATTTAGATTCTTCTGAATGGTTTTACCATTTCAAGATATTTCTTCTATTATAAAAAAATCCTTTAGGAAATAAAGCAAAATTTGTCACCAGTTTATTTACAGAAAGCTCTTTATTGTTCAACAGCACTATCAGGGATTTTAAAATACTTTCCAAAAGACTTGAAATAAAAAATATGCCCAAATTTTTGCAATCTCAAGAGTCAAAACAGTAAGCTTCTTGGGACAGAGACTATCAGATTTTATTTGTACATGGTCCTTAGCACAGTGAGACCCCAGTTTTTGACTGCAGCCCCTGAGTGATACTTCAATGGAAATAATAAGCGATAATAATAATAAAGTCTGATTATTAACTTGACAGGCAATTTTGGAATAATGAGTCATCAACTAAACTAATTTTTTCCCAATAAGCAATTCAGCCATTTCCTCTCATCACAGATAATATACATCTGTCTTCTATGCTGTTTGCAGAAATTCTGTAGATGTGCTATGTCTTCTCATGAGAAAATTGGTTCATGAAATGGAACAATTTTTCTCAGACTCATGATTTCTTCTTTATTGAGGGCCAAATTGAGCCTGTGTTCAATTGCCCATGTCTGGGACAGCAAGTAGTTACAGCACCTCCAGAGCAAGCTGGGGAAGAAATTGTGACTCAGAGAGTTCCAGCCCCTTTCTCAGGCTCAGCTGCCTACTTGCTCCAGAAAGAAAGTAACCTGCAAATGCTCTATAGTGTAGACTATTTACCACCCCTGCCAGCTCAGCTCAGATCTCTGCCATGTTGAGGGGTGAGAGCCAAGATTACTTTCACACCCTCCGCATGTGTGCAGAGGACATGAAAAAGAAAGGAGTTCTAAGTGAAAAGCCTTTATTCTCCATCCTGTGGCAAACGCAAAATCTATGGAGGCTGTGTGGAGACAGTGCCTCAGTAAGGACAACTAAATCTAGGCATCAATATGACCCTACATTAGCAGCTAACAGCATGTGATTAAGGAAACAAAATCCCTAAAAGTGGAAAAGTCAAATCCTTCTTCTACCTAATCAAAATGATCCTAAAATGTGGTGGGTTTTTTTTGGTTTGGGGTTTTTTAGTTTCCCTTTGACTTGGGACACCACCTGTAAAACCATAAGACCCATATACAGGGGTTAAGCATAAAGGAATGTTATATTGGCATTCCTGGCATGTTTCGCTGACCATATTCTGTGGCAAAGCAATAGCGTTTATAGCCTATTCTTTCCGAGATTTTAAAGTTACCAGTGGCAAATGAAGTGCCTTTGATAGCTTTTGTTTGTTATTTGGATCCATATTAATGACTAAATAAAATAACCAGTTGATTTGAACTTTCTCAAAAAAAAAAACACCTCTGATTATGGATCAAAGGCATGTTTAACAATATACACAGTCCTCATGCATTCACACCACACAATTTGATGTACTCATCATCTATCATATGCCTTATGATTAATTTGAGTCGTTATGAGTAACGTCTATCACCGTAGTCCTGGCATGAATAATTATTGTTCTGCACCCTGCTGAGATAACTCATTTCTGACAAAGATCTGCAATTTGATATTTGCATAAGAAGAAAGACGAAACAGGAATAGTTTATTAGAATGGTATAGTCTGTTCAAAATTTTCGTAATAAACTTTTTTACCTCTAGGAATTGATAACTACTTCAATGAAAAACATGTGAAACAGAACTCAATATCTTGGAGATAATGTCTTTGCAATTACCCCTAGATCTTTCCATCAGCATGTGGGATTTGTATATCAAAAATAGCAACAGGAATTTTAGAGCCTGCTGGGTTCCTGGAGACTTGCACTGCAAATAACAATCACAGAAACAAGCCAGATCATTCTGAGGAAAACAGAATAACATAGGCAGGATCAAAGGATGATGGAATTTAACACCAAAAAAAAAGTCCAGTCAGATATAAAGATTATGTAGACTGGAAAAAAAAAACGATACAGACATGCAGGAACTAGGAAACTAGTGAGCAGGGCTGGCACCTGCAAACCAGATTCCAAAGCATGATCCACATGGGCAAAAGAAACTTTCCCAGCAACTGTCTTTGGCCAGAGCTGCAGTTCAGACCCCATCAAGCAGTCTCACTCCTGTGTGGCATCAACAACTTTCTCCCTTGGGAGCATCAGTGGTGCTGCCTTGAGCAACAGTCCTGGTGAGAGCAGCACCACGGCTCACACACATAGGAGGGAGAGTAAGTTGACACAGACCCTGTTTGTGTCTATCATTAAGTCAAACAGGACCAAAAAACTCAGGTTCTCCATCATCTAGGCAGGTGTTCAATGCACTAGATAGCTATTTTTGTTCTAACTCGAAGAACATTTAAGTATGACATGTGAAATGAAAAAGAACTAACAGAAGAGACTGAGAAGTTCTCAATTTCAAAATACCCTACAGTCTGGCAATTGAATTTCTTCTTACCAGTGAAATGAAAAAGACTTATATTTTCTAGTCTTCCAACAGCAGAAGAGGGATTTGAGCCCAGGTTTCCCACAGGCTGTATGAGAGCCCTTACTAGTGTGCAAGTGAGTAAAGCAGACAGTGCCTTCTGCTGTGTGAATTTAGACTTCGAAGCCATAACAAGACATTCTGGCAGTTGGGGCAGGATGTCAGTTTAATACCATCCTGCTTTCTTTCCACATGCACATGTAATGAAAGAGTAGCAAAAAAAAAAAAAAAAAAAAAAAGTGGCAAAAGCTTCTTACCTTTAGTATCACATAAACGGCTACTCAGAAAGTAAGCATATGGGCCTCTTGCCCCTGCCTTGCTATAGTTTTGCTTTTCTTCTTTTTTTCCTTTTTTTTTTCCTACCAAACCTGCAGTTCATCAGCTCTTCTAAAACTTGAATAGACCAAGCTGTTTTAAACACATCCTCTAGTGATTCAGCCTTAGTATCATGGCTCTGGTACAAATTCTGCCTACAACTGTTAAGGAAAGACAGTTTCCTTCTTTCTTGGCGTGCCTCTACAACAGCATCCCTTCCCCCAAAAAACACTGCCTTCTTCAAGCCTTCTTCTTTTCTAAGATATGAACTTTTATACTAGACTTAATCCTTCATTTCAGTTCTTGTAAAAACAAGCCTGTTATTTTTCAAAAAATAAGTAGGTGTCCTTTTTGGAATTACTGTTTTATCCACTATTCTTCCAAAAATTCTTGTGTATCTCCTGTGGGGCCATATTTTCTGCCATGCCTGCACTACTGACTGATCAGACAAACTTCTGACTGATCTCCTTAATAGTTTCAGTTAGTTTAATTACATGCATTAATATTAGGAGTATCTGCATCTGTATTAATTTATTGTATTAAATTAAATCAGCATCTGTGTTAATTTATTGTCATTTATATAGTATTTCTTTCTCCTATTCTTCACATTAAGGTAAGCAAAACTATAAATGTCTCCCTGAGTTTGCAGCAAGCAGTAGTGCCTGTTCTTTTGATCTTGGCAAAGCACCAGTTCTGAGGTCTGAAGATGAACTATCATATTTGTGGGTAGAAATTTTTCATTTGTATAACTCCTGGAAAAGTAACTTGAAGAAGAATCCATTCCATATTTTAATGACCTCCCATGAACTTCCAGATAAGGGACTTAAAAAGAACAGCAAATATGTTTATTATATTTTGTAACATATAGGTAGAGTTTAAGGTTAAAAACTACCAATAGGTCACTTGATGTGTTCTTTCGTACCTTCAGCCCAATAAATGTACATTTGCATTGAGGTAATTACTTCTGTAATTAGACGACTCTCTGCAACAATTTGCATGAATCATTCTGTTAAATATATCTTCTCCTTTCTGAACTGAATTTGTCTTACTTCATCTTCTAATCACTGATTTTACCATTCCTTTCTCAGATTTCATTTTACTCAGGAGATTTATTAATGCTAAAAGCCAATGCCCAGGTTTTTTATTGATACATACACTCTAGTACTTTATTTTATCCTTTATTGTCCAGCATTTACTCCCTCTTTGATCCTACTGCTGTCCTTTTCCTGTTTAAAAAAGTCTCTTTCCATATATAGCACTGTTACTTCTATGCTGCTATTGCTAATACGCTGATAAAACTGCACTTGCCTTTTCACATGTGCTCAGGCCAGCAGTGATGCCTTCATTAGCTCAGACTTCCTTACCATCATAATAATCCATCAAATATGAGAATCCAATCCTCATTTTACTACCTCCCACCCACTCTGAGCTCAAAATAGCCTGGATTTGATAAGCTTCCAGGTGCCCTGCAAGGATGGGAGAGAACTTTTAAGCAAAGTTCAAGAAACGCTTGTCATAGTGGTGAAGGGGTAAAAATGAGTAACTCGAGATGTTTAGCTCATTGGATTTCTCCTGGAACAAGCTACTGAAATGGTGATTTTTGTAGAAACAGTGTCATACTGCACAACATTGAAGTGGTAAGATACATTCTTAAATAGTTTTACATCCAAGTAAAGTGAAAAGAACAAGATTTACCGAGTTGCACTAGGGAATTAGCCTTAATGTAAGTAGAGTTATGTTTCTTTTATAGCAGAGAAATGTCTGATGAATTTTCTATGATTTAAATAGCTTGGACTTTTTCCTTTTCCCCTATTCTACTTGTGCACACACATTTTCCTGCCTTTGGGCTTAAAATTGTCTGTCATTTTTCTTTCATGTTTACTCACTCCACAAACAAGGGAAGGACTATGATACATTTAATAAAATATTAAATTCAAATTTTAGGAGATTGAAAAAGCAAACAGCTTTCAATTCCCAAATCATGAATATCAACATAGCATCTTGCTTCACAGTGTCAAGGTTTGAGTTCAAAACGCAGACAAAGATTCCCATCCTGTGAATAAATTACTATTTGGAACGGAAGAAAGAAAAAGGGGAATGATCACTGGGTTACCAGTTCAATAATCCCACATCATGCCATCATGTTTTAATTCAGAAAGTAGTAATGATGTTTTTGAAGTAGGTATTCACTTTTGTTGCATGATCACTAATTATTACAATTCCAAAAATTTTTGATAGCATTAATAAAAATTTAAAAAAAAATAATAGATGAGACCAAAAAATAGGAACAACTTCATCATACAAGTATTCTTTAACCTACAATTTCAGACATTATTCAGAAACATATTTAGCTTGAGTGGGTTTTGCATTCTTGTAGCAATTGCACCTTCAGTGCCCTCGCTTGTTATCATCTAGTTTCTCATCACTAGCAAGCACAGGAGAACTTCAGCTCAGAAGTCTGATCAAGCTGAGTGTTGGAGAAGTCTGAATCTCCTCACTGTAGGCCAGATTTCTGCTTTTTCAGATCATCCCCACATTGCAGTGATGCTACTTTGGCATCAAAATGAAATTTGTTCATTTGTTTCAGTTTTCTTCATTCCAGCATGGAAATGAAGCAAAAGAAAGAGTCAGATGTACCAGCAGATTTTGCCACAGGGAAGGATTTTCTAGTGCCGATTCCATATTGATACAGAATTTTAAGTTTCAAAAACCTCAATGAAATATTTCCTTAAATTTCTTGCCAGTCCACTGTTGCTGCCTGACTGCTCATTTTCTACCCTTCTCAGCACAGGCAGTGACACATTGGGTAATCTGAAGAAGCAATATTATGAACTTGAACTACATACAGGCAGAGGGTCGAGTGACTTCTCTCATCTTAGGATGGATATAATGCATGTAAAAGATCCTCTTGAGGTGTGTACAGAAAAGAACTGGCATAACCCCACTATAAACCAAACATAAAAACAAATATTACTTTAATTTCTGTGTTAAAAAAAAAACTAAATAATAAATTGATTCCATCTAATTTTCAGACTTTAAGTGAGGTTCCTAAGAGGAATTTAAGATGTGCCTAAACTGTCAGACATGGTTGCACCAGCACTCTGTGCTGCAGGAAGCCCCCAGGGCTTCACCACTGTTCCCCTTGCTCTTGGATTTGCCTGGAAAATGAAAGTGAGCATGCAGGAAGAAAGGAAACATGGTGACATCCATCCAGAGCACTAAACTGAGTAAATGAAAGACTAAGACCTTGGAACATCTCACAATGTTCATCTCCAGTTTGAACACAGCTTCATTTAAGCTAGTCTTCCTCCATAGCCAAGAAAGAGAAATGGCTATCTTGAAGAGGCATTCTGATCAGATCTATGTCTAGTTCAGCTCTCGGAAAAATCCGCAACAGTAAATGGAATTTGCTCTTTGCCTTTCAAAAGTGATTTAAATGTTGATACAAGAACCAATGGTGTTTTCTTTCGTCATAAAATAAAACTGTATAGCAAAGATATTTATTTAGCTATCTCAACCAATTTGGTTTAGTGTACCTTGCATGCGTGTATGTATTTATGTGTAGAAAGATAAATTTAGATGTATATATAAATATATCTATACAATATCTTATTTCTATCTATGCAATATCTTAAATAGAATATAGAAGATTGTTCAGAAATAATTACCTTTTAGCTAAAAATATGAGGAATAAATTTTGGTGGTTCTAACAAGGAAACAAGTCATTTGGAAAACTTTATCTATGATAATATATGCTTTGACATTAAGCATTTACTTTGTGCAGGCAACACATTTCTATTTTTAATATAAAATGAAGGGGCTTTTTTTAAGATTTTGAATCATTCTAATAAGAATTTGCATATTTGGCCTATTTTGTGAAAAACTAACCAGTCTGATAATGTAAGGTTAGGTGCAACATAAACTGTAGCTCTTATGGTGCAGTCCCTGAACTGTAGCAATGGCAACAGAAGTTTAATTTCAGGGAAGTATTGATTTTGTCTTACTTTTTGCTATAAGCTGGCAAAGTGTGTGTCTTTCAATGGACAGCAGTAAACATGAAATCTCAGATGTTCCTAAACACTACAATTTAAACATACACAGTCAGATCAGAGAGAAAAGAAAAATCTAATCCTTACTAATTTCATCTGAGTTTTTTCCAGGCCTGAAACTTTCAGTCTAGCCCAGTCTCTGTTGCTATGGTAGGACCTAGCACCTGGTAATTCTTTTCTTATAGCCAGCAACAAACCCCTACTTAGGTATCCACCCGCTCAAGGACAAAGTCAAGCAGAGAAGAGTATATTGGAATCATTCTGCACTTGCTGTTCAAGAGAGTGTATGCCATGACAGGGGTCTGCTGTGCAACAGAAACTCTCAAAGCCTGAGGGGAGGAAGAAAAATAAATCCAAAATCCTTTATCTATACTCTTCCTTGATATTTATTTATATTTTCTTTAACCTCGCCCTATTTCCCCCTTATTCTGAGAAGTATTCACTCCCAATAGAATGTGTAACACATCAGTGTTGGAGAAAGCTGAATTTGTTTTTCAAATGAATCTTGTGAGGATACAGTAAAATTGCTCTAAAGCAAATCATTATTAATCAATCTGTACCATACCACAAGCTTTGATACTTTGTAGTTCTCTTGTGCTTTTGTTCTGCACCTACAGTTTAGTGTTGGAAGGTCTCAACACCTACACCTTTTAATTTTGCTGTGAAATGTTCTGCAACTTCACTTTTCTGTTATCGCTTTGTGTTTTGCAGGCAGAGTATTGATTTAATTTACAAGCATTCCAATTTTCTATAGCTGTACTTCTTCATTTTGCATCCTTTTTATATGAATACGTCTAAATCTCTAGAAAATTGAAATGCCACACTAGTAATACCTGCTTCTACTTAATATGTCAAAAATGTAGCTTTATAACTGAGCATAAAAAAGACGTTCAGATTATTGACATTTAACTGTAAAGAATATGAGACTGCCATTATTTACAAGCGGTTTATTACTTTCTTGTATGAATAGGTATAAAGAACTTTGTTAATTATATGCTGTATGAGTGCAAAAAAGCCTCTACTTATACATTTTAAATGCCCCTTTTTCTATATAATTACCTTTAAAGTAAGATGAGCATTGCTGCATTGCATTAAATTTATACTGTGATATGTTCTCGGAATGCGCTATAAATGCGGAGGTTCTTTCTTTCTTAATAGAATTTCACTTTTCCCATCTCGAGTTTCAATATTTCAGAGGTCTTTTCATTTGATTATACATGCAAATCACTTGGGAGACCTAATACACTTATCTAAAAATTACTCATTCCTGTATAACGAATTTAACAATCTCATCTGCAGTGAATAAGACTTTCAAAACTCTTTTTAGTTCCTCCACAGAATTGTTCTTTTCTCTTGAATACAGATCCTGCCACCCAGCCAAACTGTAACCAGTGTACTCTAAGGTCACAGGCAGATTAATGTTTATGTAAAATACAAGGTTTAAGCCACCTCTGAATATTATGCATCCTGGTTTGAAGAGGTCATGCTTATGGGGCTGATTCCTGTGCATGACTGACTTATATTAAGCTGGAAAAAGTACTTACAGGAAAATATTACTGTTGAGTTGTCAGTCATAGCTATGCCCCTCCGTTCTACCTCTGTTAAAAGAGACTTTGAGGTCAGATGCTGTCAGTTTCCCTTTTGTAGCAAGATGCCCAGACAAGACAGGCAGCACATGCAGGCAACGAGTAGTGTGACACGCAGCAGCTACTGCAAGTGTCACCAGTTTAGTAAGAAAGGCAGCCTTCTGGTGTAATGGTTGAGGGGGGAGGAGAGGGGTGTGGGAAAGCACTAAGTCATTTTATTACTATTTGGTGGAATTAATAGCGTTTCAAAGCAAAAGTAACAAGTATTATCCTTACACAGCTATCTTATTATTACCAGTGTTTGCTGACCAGAGATATGTATACTCATTTTTGCCACATATGTTTTGAGAAATATTTTCTATCCCCAGTATAAGGGAACTTACATGCTGTGTAAGATATTCCACAGAGTAAACAGAATTGTCCCACAAACCAAAGTCAAGCTGTGACCATGGGTAAATACAGCTAAGGTCTGCAAAACCTGGTACAGAAAACTGGAATCAAAGTGTAAAAGAATAAAATATATAAACTAATGGAATTTTATTCTCACTAGAGTACCACAGAAGCAGAAAAGCATTTCAAGGGAGTATAATCCAATAGAAATGTAGATTTAAGCAGGTAATATGCCTAAGCCAAAAAACTGAAGCTAGCTCCAGACTGCAAAAGGGATAAGAATGGCTAGATCTAAAAAGCCTGGAGTAGGAAATTGTTTGGTACTTAAAATGTGGGAAAATGGGAAAAAAAATAATGTCCAGTTGGCATTCCTATGTACAAATTTTCTGTGCATGTCAGGTAATATGGCATTATTCTTGAATTCCATTGCTCTTAGAGTCCTCAGATCATGTGAGGTATCTTTTTCTTTTTCTGATTTTTTCTTTGGAAAAACAGTTTCCAAACTTTATCTGATGAATAAAATTTCTTAACACATTTTTAAAGCAAATTATATGAGACACAAGAAATTTAAAAAAAGAAAATAAATAGCAAAAACAAACATTTTATTTATATAGATAGATATGTCACATATAGTTGTACTTCGTTATTTTAAGAAATTTCATTTATATGTTATGATACATAATTTTGGAAAAGACTAGTTGATCACACTGACATTTTAAAGTCAACAGGATAACTTACATCTTAGTGTACATGTCTCATACACAAACACTAATACAAAATTCAAAGAAGTGTGCATTCGTGCCTTCAGGAAAGATATATATGTATAAAAGATATAACTATAAGGATCAAAAATAAAATTAATCCATGAATAGGATAATGATGAAAAGTTTAAGTGCAGGACAGGAAAGAGAAAGGGGGAAAGAACAGTAATCAATTCCATAACTCCTTGTGATGCCACTGAATTGTGTACTCAGAATATCATTTTGGCAGTCTATATTTCACTAGTTACTCCAAAACCAAACTTTGCTTATTGACAGAAAGTTTTACAGATTTACTTGGATACCACTATATATGCTGTTAACTGGTTAACTCTGGAAAATAATTAGCCCTTATTTAGGAAAAACCAAAGTCAGTGGAAGTGACTTAGAAGTTTTCAACAAGATAAAGGTTTAACTTCTAATCTATTATGAATATGTATATATTCTATAGGAGAACATAGTCACTTTTATCAGAAAGCCTCATGGAAAGACAAATGTTTTGTTAAATAATTTGGGAAAATACCATCTTCAGACAACAGCCCAGTCTCTGGTCTCCAAGAACCTACCAGCCAGTACAGGATTTCCTATATTCAGCCCCTTTATCTCTTGTAAAAAGCACATGAAACATGACTATTTTTCTTTTTTTACAGATAGCTGGACACGTTTCTTTATGACAGACTGAACTTCATGTTCAATGGGTCTGTAAGTGCCTGCATTGGACCCTCTATATACATGCCATGTGACATACCCCTAAAAGCACAGACTGGTTTGTCTTCAAAGTCCATATAAACAGTCGTGACTGCTCTGAATTTTTAACCCTCTGTATATAGTGCTGCATGAAAGGGTTTGTGATCTTCAATAGTTTTGTGTATTATGAATTGTGGTATTCTCTTCTGAGATGCCTAACCCTTCCCATTCTTTTTATAAAAATCTAGTTGGTCAAAGATACATGTCTTCAGGCAAACAAGCCTTACTTCCTGGGCTTGATTTCATGTCTTCAAGGTACTTGAACTGCTCAGTGTGCCTAAAAAATAACAGAATCATTTTGGCAAAACATCCCTGTCTGACACTGTGATTATTTATTTATTATTTTTTAGAATCTTGCGTGCAGGAGATGGAGTTGCTTCAAAAACCACCTCTAGACAAAGACTGTGATTCCTAGGAATGATTCCATATTTGTCACCTTCAGATCCAATTGCAACACCCATCCTTGTAGTTTAGCTCCCCAGAATCATTGTACAGTGACCTTACAGGTGTGTGTGTGATTTA
This sequence comes from Melopsittacus undulatus, assembly GCF_012275295.1. Lineage (NCBI taxonomy): Eukaryota > Metazoa > Chordata > Aves > Psittaciformes > Psittaculidae > Melopsittacus > Melopsittacus undulatus. Next base: position 41,575,967 of record NC_047530.1, on the reverse strand, counting down.
TTAAAAAAAAAAAAAAAAGCAAAGAGAAAAAGAAAAATTAAAAATTATAATGCATGCAATAATTTCCCTTGGAGAAAGGACAAGAAAGCAAGAGTATCAGACTAGACTGGACTACCCCTTCTACTCTAAAAGCAAGCCTAGAGCCCAAAGCCAATGACTCTGCTTGCAGTAAGAGTTGGTGTCAGCAAGTTCAGTCTGGTTCAATAACAAGCTATGTCCTTTTGATAAGCTAAAAACCTAAATTATATTACCATTAATAATACTAAGAAAAACATCCCCTAGACCATGACCTGGGACAGCATTGGGCAGGGAATTGATTTTCTCTCAGAGAAGCATCAGAGAGAACTGAATGGAAAATTACCCCTGTTCCACACTTCAGCAAACTTCACCAGTAGCTCTTCTTTCACCTAAAGAACCCTAAGACACACTACCCTCTTCCAATTTTTAGGGAAGTTGTTTTAAACTTTTTTGAAATGAAATAAAAGATTTGTTCCATTTCCTTCCAAAGAGTTAGGATGAAATGGCTCTACCATGTCTAGATAGCTAACTTTACTTTCTGAAGAAAAAAAAAGTCTCTTAAATGAATGGAGTAAAAATACAGCACAAAATAGAAAACTGATTGCAATTGTAACTATGTAGAAATTATTGGTCTGTATTAGACTCTCTGGTGTAGAGCTATCACCTGAGAAAGCTCATGTTTTCCCCAAGGAAATGATTGTGCTCATTTACTTACCTGCCAATTTTTTCAGTGTTCTTTCTTCCGTTCTTTTTTTAAAAAAGTTCTGATGTTATCAAAAATTAATAATGTTTTACATTATGAAATAATTCATTGCAGTTGTTGATTTCCCATTATCCTGTGGGTTTTAGTGTGGGGTTACTTTTCTTTCTAAGTAGAAAAAAATTATTTCTTGGTGACATCTTGATAGGAAAAAAGGGGCTGTTAATGGGTGAATGAATGTCACTTGGTTGAGGGTAAAACAAATGATCCAATCATTTCTAACAGGACTACTTTCTGTTCTGAGAAAGTGCTAACAGAACTAAATAGAGATGATCAGAAAAATGAAAGAAGAGTACATACTGGGTACTTTTGACTTGCCTACAGCACATTGTACTTCTGAATTTATGGCAATTTGTGATAAGCTAGGATCCCTTCACATTAAAAAAAAAAAAGGAGTTAAAGTTATCAGTATATTCTAGAAGATACACTGGAAATTTCAACAAATGAACTGTAGTAAAAAAGAAATACAGAAAACCTGTTGATATTAGAGGAAATGGTTCTATAAGAGATAGAGAAATAGATATACTGCAAGTCTTCAGAACAGGAAAAAAGTTTGATAGTATGTGAGCACTTACAAAATGAAAATGAGAGATTCTAACAGGAAAGAGATAAAACAATAAAGGGATAAAAGAAATTTAAGAAAAAAATCCAAATTGCAGTTACGTTTAAAGAACCTCTAATAAACAATGCAAGTGCAAAGATTTCACACATATAATCAATTCAATAGAAGTTTTAAAATATTTAATTAATACTTTATTTGTATGCTTGTGTTTTGCTTATAGCATAAAATTGCTCACCGCTGCCTGTTTGTGTGTAGGAGTCTTAAAGGATAGTAAAGGATAATAGATTATACTGAGTTTAACATACTTCTAGGACACTTGTGCAGGCAGCCACACTTCCCTCCACCTCTTATGCTCCAGCTCACCGTATATGATCTACATTGGTAGCCACATCATTTTTGTACAAAATGTGACCCTGTTCAGGCCAGGGTAGCTGAACTGTCTTTGTATTCCAGTCTTAGTTGTCACTAAGATAATTTGGAAGACTGTTGTCACTCAGATGCTCATACTGTCCCTACAGGCTTTCCAAAGGTAGACAGTGAATGTGTCTCTGGTCCCACTTCTCCAGTTTATGAATATGTACTGCCTATCGAACTGATGTGTTATGCCTACATAGTGCCAAACAGTTTTATGATCAGTTTTCTACAGTTGTTGTGCAAGGTATTCTGAGTTAATGAATCAGTACAAAGTATCTAGTTTCATGAGCAAATTTGAGGAACACAATATTAGTAGTTACGTTAAGTAGTAACAAAGTGTAAGAACCAAGATGCTCATGCAACTTTCAGTAGGTGTCCTCATGACTAAGTTTTGATACTATCATTAATTTCAAAATCACATTTATTGTTTCAGAAGATGCTTCTTTAAGAAGTTGCTACATAAGACAGATAAATCAGTAAGATATCGTTATCTATAAAGGACTTTTCAGTTGGGGACTGCAGGTCAGTTAACTGAAGGAAGAGTAGAATGACAAAGGAGCTATCTATGAGGATCTATGAGCTATCACCACTAAATATTGCTATACAAAATTGTAATATCCCTTCCCTCCAGGCTCAGGAAACAGAAGAATCATACCTTCTCATGTCCTTTGTATGTATGGATAATCTTTTATTACACCTTTTAATGAACTAATATGTACAAAGGATATCTGCACTGTGCAATGCTGTTTGACACAAAGATATACCTTGTGTTCTGAAAGCTCCACATTATCACAGACCATGCTAACACTCACCATATGCTTGCTCTTATTTTCATATGCTGGCTGCCCTTCCTAGGCTGGTAAGTTCCCTACAAGCTTGCATGTCTTCTTGTGCTAAAGAGATTTGTTGTGCAAAAAAGGTGTAGAAGAATGTTGACTGTCCCTATGGCTACAGCACAGGAACAGGAAGTGACAGTGTCCCTGAGGCTTCAGTGCTGTGGGTTACTTTGGCCAATGTTTCTAAAGCAAAACCAAGCTTCTCTTTTGCAACATTTCCTTTATTGTTTCTTTATTTTTTTAATTAAAATATTACAGCTTGAATCCTATTTAGAACAACAAAAACTCAAAGGAAAACATACTTGAATGTTAAGAAATTGTAGGATTGCATCTTTCTTTGTAAGTATTGCTGTACTTTGGTAGTATATTTTAATCTAAATCACTTGAAAAACTGGCCACTCTACAGCTAATGGATTTAATTACAAATAATACTGTTCTGACCTTTCTCCGTCTAAATGTAGACATTTCATGCTCTAGCAACTGCGTTTTTAAAATTCACTGATGACATATTGTTATTAATAGACAAAAGACCATTGATGATGTCCACAGATCTAAAGCTTTTGATTTAATCATCATGTTCCCTTGATTAAGGAAACTGCTATTCTTTGGCCAATTATTCCTGCTATTATCTTGGGTTGATTTTCTTGGGCCATTGTAAAAATGTTCAAGAGACAAATTTTCATAATACTGGTACATTTGTGTGTTATTTGAAAATGTTGATTGACCCTTATTTGTGCTGGAAAAACAAATTATTCAATAAAGAACAGTGCTCTGAACTGAATACAGAGGCCTGGGAATCTCTGTTCTGCCATAGATCAGTTTGGCAGAACAGATCTATACAATCCTACGTTTCAGCAGAGGTTAATGGTACCTCAGGGTTGCTGTAAATGATGCCAAGTAAATACATTTCTGAAAGAACTATATGTTAGCTGAACATTGTTGTGCACTATTTGTACTAACAGCATGACATCTGTGCTATGACTGATTGGCATAGGTCTGTCAGAAAACAGCTTGAGCTTTGTCTCAGGAAAAGGTCTTTATATTTGGACTAGGCACTATGCAGGAACCCCTGGATGTGCCTGTACCTCCCAAAGCTCTTAATGCAGCAGCCTAGTGCACCTGAAAGGAAAAGATTTTACCCTCTGTATAGCAGCTCAGCTGGGTCCTTCAGGACTAAGAGGCCTTATCTGAGGAAGTTTTTAATCCTGTGCTGGCCTGTTAGGGTCACCTGTGCAATACAGAAGTTGTGTGCTTGGTCAAGCCTACAAGTTCTCTTTATTACCTTAAATACCAGAAGACAAAACAAAATGTTAAAAAAAAAGACAAACAAAACAAAACCTGTTTGTGGATTTCAGAAAATTTCTAAAAACCACCCATAAGATTTTGTCCCTTCTAAGACAGTGATGAAAATCCAAATCACATCAATGAAGACACCAGCTTTTCTATAACTACTTATGTGACTATGCCAAACAACCTATAGGTTGTAAACCCCAGTGGAAAGTTACATTTGCATCCTACCTCTCTACATGAGCTTATTTTCCAGTGAAATCTCTGGCTATGCAAATACATTATTTTTGCTTTAAAAAGCTCAGTAAGACTTTACAAGCTTACTCATTTAGTCTTACTGAGTTCAACTACATCTGATTCAAAGTCTTGTTCTTCCTGTTATGGACTGACATTCTTCTTCACTTCATGTATCTTGAAAACACCTCAGATCAAGTGAGTTTAGTCATGTGGATTTATTTAATATACTCCATATTTAGAAACCTACAGCTTTATTTTTGCTGAGTTTGTTCCTACATCCTGCAACTGACCCTACATCCTTCCAAAGAGAAATTACTTACTTTCAGTTATGTTAAATATGATCTATAATCATAATGCTACATTAAAGGAGATATCTATACATATACAAGTGTGTGAGAGTGTAGATGGGGGTGGGGAGGGGGGGAGGCATATGGCCTTGTCTTTGACAGAGATTCCTAAAGTGGTTGTGTTCTTGCAGATTTCCCTGGACATAATCACACCACTTCAGGACATAGCAGACACTGGCTGGAATACAACCTATTTTAACTAACAATTTTGAAATAAATATACAAACTGTTGTCCTAATAGCAAAATATTCAGTGGCCATGACATGCAAACACTAACCTGACTGCATATTTGCCATAATATACTGAATAATATTCCAAAGCTAGCTAGAAGTAGGAAAGTAACCTCATCATGAGATTCAGTCATAGAATCATAGAAATTAAACTGTGAATTAATGAGACCACCTAAGTTTTCTCACTCTAAAGCTAGATTACTTCTCAGTACATATATTTGATAATGCAGCCAAGCTTCTTCATATTTCCCATATTATAAAACCTTTAGTGATATTTTTCAAGTTACTTTTTTGTCTAATAGATTCCAGCCTTCAAGTGCATTTTAAACACTCAGTTTAAATTTTCCTGTATTTTATTTCTTCTTTCTTATGAATAAGTACCCCAAAACTATGACCTTAAAAGGATTTCCCTTCTACATATGTGAAAACTGTTACCACACTGCGCTTGCACACTGCTTAATCAAACTAGATTTATTCAGCTTCAGAATTAGTCCCAGATGATTTTTTCCATTGATCAAAACGAATTATCTCTTCTAGGGCTGGCTTAAAAACTTGAAAGTTTTACACAGATTTCTCTTTGGTAAATTTGCCACTTATTTCCCTATGAAAAACACTTCTCCAGGTTAGTAGTGACAGAAATTCATTATCATATAATGGCAGCTGGCATTATTACAGATTTCTTTCCCCTGTGGCATATGTTTTCAATACTGTTATTTATGATACAGCTTGAATGCGCTAACAGATAGTCAAAATCACGCAGCAAGCATGCAAGGTTCTGAGCCAGATGCAAATTTAAAATAAAGAAAGCATTTGAGTGTCAGTGCCATGATTCAAATGTTCTTTTCTCAGCCAAGACGGACTCACAACTAGCATATTTTGTTATTGTGCCTTTAGAAGATGTGTTATTCTCTCACTCCAACTGTATCAAAAATCTTTCTTAGTGGTATTTTCAAAGTACGTACAGGAATTAGGAATACACATTCCATAATTTTTTTTAATCTATTTTGTTTCTGAGGTACAATTTTGGATATTTACTTTTTTTTTTTTCTTCAGTCAGTCCTTATACATACAGCATTATTCATGCATCTGATCCATTGTCTGTCATTCCCACTTCCAAAACCTGAAATTTGGCCTATTTCAGCCAAAGCACGAGGTCAAAATCTTAAAGAGAAATTTTGCAAGTTTCACTGAGTTTGGTGGCTACATAGAGGACACTGAGACATATTTGTGCTGCACTAGGAATAAAGCATCAGTCATAGCTCAGCAGTTATCTTTTTTTGAGTCACCTCTTGCTATCCAGTCAGCAGGTATTCTGCCAGCATGTCAGTGCAAAAGTATCTCTGAGCTATTGAGAGCACATAATGTCTTCTGCACCGCTGATATCTGAAGACAGGAAAGACAGCTGAGGGGGCTGGCAAGTCTAATGGAGATGGTTGTAAAGCTCAGCATAAATGGACAAAACTGCTAAAATGGGGCAAAAGAAGGGATTCAAGAATACCATATGCAAATCCTCAGAAGATCACTATTATCTCTGCTTTTTCAGAATAAAATGTCTTATTATTTCTATTAAAACAACAGAAACCAAAACACAGGCAAGGAACCGTGACAATAAAATGACTCCTTATTGCAATGAATTCTGAACAAGAACAAGAATGGAAAATAAGCTCAGGATCTAAAAGCAAATGCATCTCTTTTTAGACTGTATAGATTGAACACAGCCAGCTAAGTCATCAGGCTATAGAATTTTGCAGAGGAGCTTGGAGGAGATATACAGCTATATGATATTGCAGTTAGTGTGATAGCATCTGAGGAGTCCATCTCAGCACCCTGCTGCGCTCAGCACAATGTACACACATAGAGAAAACAAATATTTTCCACTTCCCCTGTGATTTTGTTTTCACCCATCTTCTTTTATGTCTCCTCCATCTATACATAAGGATAATTCCAGGGGATGAAGAAGAAACTCTCATTCACAACAAACATCTAAAAAAATCCACTACTGTTAAGTCAGTTCCCTGTAATGGCTATTCTGGTGACAAATGTGCTAGGGTTTTAGTGCCTTAAGAATAAGATAACTGCATGATGGACCCCAGAGTAGTCTCAGCAGTATTCTGTCAACTTGCTGTCAATTTTCACTCCTTCTCATGCTACCACTGTCATGCTTGTAAAACCGGATGCTATGTTACTGATGCAGTGAGATCAAGTTGCACTGATATTGCAGAGGTTTGTGCGTAATTAAAGAGCACTGGACTACTGGGCTCCTGACTGGTAGTATCTAGGGGAGTAAATTTATCTAAGAACAGAGCTAAAGACAAAATCAGTTTGGCTAGTTGTTTGGTTGACTTGCTTGAAAGAAAAAGGAAAAGGTAAAAAGGGAAAAGAAAAAAAAGAGGGAAAAGAGAAAAGGTAAGGAAAATGTAAACAGAAAAGGGAACAAGAAAAAGAAAAGGGAAAGGGAGAGGGAAGCAAAAAGAGAAAGGAAAGAGGGAAAGAGAAAGTAGGAAAGGGATAGGGAAAGAGGGAAAAAGAAAGGGAAAGAAGGGAAAGAGGAAGACAGGAAAGGAAAGGGAAAAGGAAACAAGTTTGGTTTAGTCTAGAAAATAAAAAAGGAAATGTTAAAATTTTTAGAAATAATACACCTTAAAACCACCCCAGGAGTTCATACTACACATTGTTGGCTTTTTTAAATATAGCAAGACATAATACAATCTCTCAGTCAAGAAAATATTTAGAGACATCTTTTTCAAAACATTTTTTACAAGTATGGAAAAATTTATCCAAACACCAAAAAGATTATAAATCAAACATCCCCCCTCCCCCCCTAAATGACATGAGATCCCTTAGAAACAAGTGTTTTTCAGAAAATAGTATAATTTTAATCCCTGTTTATGTTTTCTGGGAGTTTGGGAAAACTTTTTACTAGTAAACTAGAAGATTCCTTGTTTTTTAACATTAGAGTCACACTTTGTATAGCACAGGGACTCAGTCTTTATAAGACCAGGGACCAGAATTACAGCCAGCACCAAGTATCTCTCAGGCTTGTAGTGTGGTTGTGAGAAATACATTCTCGGGAAACTTTCACTGTTGTATTGGCTCACAAATATCTCATTAGCTTCCCTTTGTCCTCTCTGTTTCAAGGGTATCAGTAATTTAGTAAGAACCTATGCCAACAAGACATTTCTAATCCAAAACATTATGGAAATCAACTGTAGCGGACTAGCCTCCTCCTAGTCTCCTCCAATTGTTGCTGCAATGTACGTTGTGAGTGATAAACAGTGCTTATCCCCAAAACTGGAGCTCTAGGCAGAACCTCCTTCCCCCTAGCCATGAGATAACAGCATGTGTAGCATAGATATGGGCTGGGAGACAGCCTTACCCTTACCTGGTAGAGAAGAAACATTTTATTCAGTTTGTGTCACTTCACCGTTAGAGGGAAAGAAAAAAATGGCAGACTAGTTTCAGACTGGATTGCAAAAAACAGGGCTGCAAAACCTTATTCAAAGTACTTCCCTGAAAAACTTCCTAGGAATAAGAATGCTCCACCCTCAATAGAAAATAGCTACAGCATGTTCATAGCTGAGGAAATGTAGCACAGAACTGTTTGTGATAAAGCAAAATATCCCTTTTTTTTCACCTTTTGCGACACCTTCCTTTTGTGCTCTGGACATTCTTAATGAAAAACAGGCACTCAAAAGATACATATAAGCTTTTTACAGTCGAGCATGAGCAAAGAAGCTATTCATAGAGGCAAATGCCCTGCAGCTCATTTGAAATACTGTTCCAGCTGATAGCAGAGCAGCATTTAGAGCAGGGAGTTTGTGTTTTGGACAAAACATTTTTTACAGTTACTATGTGATATGCCAAGAAGAGAATACAAAGAAAAGCAATGAGTGGAAGGCAAGGACAGAGCTGATGTGGTTTCATCAGAATTACTGTAATTACAAAAGTTTTCAGCAGTACCGTGCGCGTGGGTGCACAGTTCTTTATTGAGTTCCTGAAATATATCACCTGCACCCCTGAGAATGCTGACAGCAAGTTCAGTACTGGCAGGAAAGTGTGGAGACCTGATGCTGTTGCTAGCCAGGCTGTGATGCTCCCTGACCACCATAGTTTTTTCCCCTGCACTTAAACACTGTGTTCCAACTCCCTAAGTGGAGTCAAACCACCCAAAGTCACTTGCAGAAATGGGTCCATAGCAAAGCAATTAGATCCCAGCAACAGTTTTGCTGGCTCCAGAAGACTTAAAGCTGGGTAAGTGTTTTTCTGCTCTCTGGATCTGGACCCAGTTCTCATATTCAGGCTTAAATATGCTGCAAAACATTTCCAGAGAACGCTTCTCTATTTTTTAAAACTGTTTAGCCAAAGAAATGTAATTAAGAAAGCATGTTTGGACTTCACTTAGTTCTTTACTGGATTTCAAGGAAAAGCAAGCAAAAAAAAAATTTCCCAAGTCTTCCAGAGCAATAGAGCCAGCAGAGACCGTGTGACGACATTCGTGTATTCTGATACTGTCCATAAACTTCCCAAATGGGACAACTCCGTTTATTAAAATGTTATTCTTTCTTGCTTAAAGAAGCATTTGTTTAAGAGTAATGGAAAGTACTTCACTGGCATGACTTGATTTGTTGGCTGGTTGTTTTTTAAATAAGGAACAGCTTTTGTGTCATAAGTGTGTTGAATTGTCACAGCAGCTAACAAAGGAGTCATCCTTGTCATCAACACACTTGATTCTGACTTTGGTAAGTCATACAATAAGTTAGTAACATGTCAACTGACTAATGCATCATGGGATAAAGTTAGGGTTTTCTTAAATAGGTTGGGTTTTTTTTCTCTGTCCAAGCACTAAGGATCTTATATGCAGTTTCCATTAATGTTGCTACTTATACCATGAAATACCACTGAAATCAATGGGACTATTTATGGAGTCATTTCTTATTCAAAGGGCTTGGTTCTCTGATTATTTATTCTGGTTTTTCACCAGTGTTACTCTGCTTACTTGAACAGAGTTACTTCTATTTTAGCTGATGCAAAAGAAACTACAGTCAAAGGTGACAGATTTTGGCACTAAATCACTTTGCCTATAGTTGCTTCAAAATAAAGGAAAATAATACCTTTGGATAAGTGCAAATCACAGTTTAATAAAAAGCCCAATCTAGATTTTGTATGTTCAGTTGGATATTCCAAACAAAAATGAATGCTCAAAGGTAGCATTATTTTTGAAGCTCGAGCACTCCCTGTGTGCTTGACAAGCAGCATCTGTCTAGAATTAAATCTTGCCTCGCTGATGTCATTAGGAGACCTTAAACAGATATCAGATTTCATCCTGGGGAAGCAGGCTTACAACGGCTTTTGTTAACAAAGTTCTTTGTTTCCTAATGCAGAGGTGCCCAACTCATGGGTCATCCCAGCACATTTCAGTCATTTAATTGAGTTCACAACCGACTTCCAGCTACCTCCTGTCCCAAGTGCCTCAAAGATGTGGATGGAGACCAAGCAACAGATGAGACAGATAATCCTAATAGTTGAAACCTCCTATTTCACAGCCATCTTGACAATTTGGTCCTCTGCCCAAAACACAGGTGTCCTGATTGCCTGATAGGTACAAAGCTCATCCCCTGGCAGGGTGGGGTTCAAAAGTTCCCCTCTTTGACAAAGGCAGGGAGGCAGCAAGAAATTATCTACAACTGCTTGTATATGAGTTATTGCAGGAAACAAAAAGGCTTATAAGGAGCACCAGACTTATTGTGCCTGCTTTGTGCAGCTCTGTGTAAATGTGTGCATACTTTCAGATTTTATGCACATGTGAAGATCAGCTGTCCCGGCTATGCATGGTGGGTGGCATGCTGTGGCAGGAAGAATGGGCTCCACAGTCGTAATTGGTAAGCTTCTGATGAGCTGACTGAGCACAGTACACACCATGTAGCACTTTTCACATTGCCAAGTTAACAGCTATCACCAGAGGTAGAATTTAAACTGCTGGAATAAACAAAGTCAAGGGGAAGTATCTTGCTGAAATGTCACCTCCCACAGAGCTTGTAGAAAGCCATTACTATTGTAAAGATGCATATATGGGATTTCAAAATGTATATTATGCCTTAAAAGATATACTTCAAGAATGCAAAACATACAGCAAGGGCAAACAATTATCTTTCCCAGAACTTAAACAAGATTGCCATTTTTTATACATTGGAAGCTTCCTGGTAGCTTTCAGATGGTTTATTATTATACAAAGTAATCTGTCTAACTCAACTAAAATAGTTCACCAGAGGGGAAAAAAAAAAGTAATTTGTGGTTTAAACTTTATGGAGTTTTAACTTGTCTGCCTTACTTTATCTGAAAGATAGGGCTATAATCTCAGACAGCTACCAGGAGAATTAACTGCCTCACAAATTGGAAGCACTTTACCTATATGCTATGTACTATTGTCAGAGGTAGAGCTGCTCAAGCATTAACCCTGTGCCAAAGCAAACCCAGGACTGTGGGTCTCAAGAACAAATATCTTCTTCATTCTGTCCCTTCTTTCATGACTGTAAACATAAAGATACCTCCAGCTACCCTGTTTCTCTTAGGGACTGTGTTTCCTGAGAGAACACAGGACCCCTCCAGCCAAACCAGCTGGTTCTGCCAGGCTTTCGAAAGGCAGAGCAAAGGGCAGGGACAGAAACCAGGCAGTCCATGCAAAGTCAAGTCCTGTATGTTCCCAGTCCTGAGCAGGCTGTGCTGTGAAAGGGAGAGCTGTGCTGCATCGAGGGATCTGCAGGGCTTGGATGGATCATGGACCAGCTGAGTGTTGAAGTTTCATCTCTGGCCCTTTTCTCTGTCTTTCAGGGCCAGGGCAGAAGACTACAAGCCTAAAGCCCTCTGACAGCAGGTATCTCTTGTTGCTAATGGGACCTTATCTGGGGGGCAGCCCCAACCACAGAACAGGGAGGAAGATGTTGAAGGCTCTGAATCCAGCTAGTATTGTCTGATTTACTGTTTCGGGGCACTGAACAAAGACTAGGTAGCTAGGGAAAAGGGCAGCACATTGCTACCCCCAAAGAGAAAACAGATGGTAGACCACATGTTTCACAAAGGGTTTACATGCTGATACAAAAAAAAAAAAATGCATTTCCAAAAATAACAGCTGTAAGGATTGATGGGCTGCCATGCCCTCTCTAGGATTTTTGCTCTTGTTCTGACAGATCCAGCAGCAGGATGCCTTGCTGCATAAGAAGAATCAGCTTTACCTGAGGAACAACTAGAAAGGTGGTAGGGACTAGTGAAGAAAGGCATGGCTGCAGAAGCGCAGGTTTCTGGTCAGAGCGCTCCCAGCCCTGCTCTCAGCCCAAAGCACATCCACAGACACTGTCTAAGCCTGGGACAGCTCTGGCATGGCAGCCCCATGGCACAGAAGGACTGGCTGATGTATGGGAGCAGAACAAACTGAGCCATCATGCAACTCACTGTAGAGCATTTGCAGGCAACCATGGGCATGCCAGGAGTCATTTTTCTCTTGCCTGTTGCTAGCATGGATCACCCAAACTGGGGCACTGTTGCATGCAATAACTAGCAATAAAATAAATAGCTGGAATATGGGAAATTAAGCAATTTGAAGAAGATTAGGAGCCTGCAATAGGGAAGTGTTACCTTGGTATCAAGCACTATTCTATTTGAAATCCTAGACACACACAGTAGAATTGTATCCTTTTCTTAATTTTCCTCTCCCTCACCCTTCCCTCTCTGTCTTGTTGAGGTGACCCTGATGTATGCAGTGTATGTGATATGTGCATGTGAAAATGCTGTTACCACGACTGTGAAATCCCAAAGCAGGGTGTATTGCCCTGGCATCACTCCCCTCCTTGCACTGGAGGCTAGGGAGAGGCAGCCACAGTGATGCTAACAAATTAGAGAAGCTAATAAGCCTCAAAAGAGACAAAAACAGGGCAGGAATCGTTAAAGCAGCCCTCAGCCCTGCACCGAGGAGGGAAGGCGATACTCAATACCCAGGGAGGGAGGAAGGAAAGGGGAATCGGCAGGGCCGGGGGGAGAGCAGAGGCACCAGAGCTGTACCCTGAGAGACCCACCTGGGCTTCTGCCCTCCTGCCTCTTTGCCTTTTGATTGTTCGTTATCCCCAGTCCGAAGGAAAGAGGGGGGGGGGGGGGGGGGGGGGGGGAAAGAAAAAAGGAAAGGGAACAAAAAAGAAATGAAGGGGCAGACAAGTAAATGATTATTTTCCTTCGTGCTTGACTTGAGGGCTAGAGACTAATCTATTTAGCCCTTTCGTTGGTTTGAATTAATGTCAGAAGGAAGAAACGCACCCGGGAAAATCAGACAGGAGAAGGATCGCCTTTTGCTAAAAACGTATTTTCGTTACTCTGATTTACTTGTGCTTATTTTTCCCACGTCGGACTCCGACTGTAAGGAAATATACCAAGTGTGAAATAAACGTTTCGACGAAGTAAATAACTGTTATTACTTCCACCCGTCCATAAATACGGTATAAAAATAATAATCGATCACAATACTTTTCATTTCCCTGCTTGCATTTACTGAAGGACATGGTGCACCGAAAGTCGCCGCTGGCGCTGCCGAGGCGAAGCACTCTCGGAGGGGAGGATGACCCTGTCCGGGGGGACGGTCCGGCTCGATGAAGGGGTTTACAAGGTCACTTCCCCGCTAAAGAGCTCGGGAGGGCTCTCTGAGAAGTGGACCAACGAAGGGGCCAATTAGAAAAGGGGAGGGTCGTGGAGATGATCCCCAGACTGATGGCGAGGTCTAAATTACTCCCAATGGCGCGGGAGCGGTCCCCGGCCTTCAGAACCCCGCTTACCCCCAAGGGCAGGGTTGAGGTGGCACTCGGTAGGGTAGAGGCACACATGGGGTCGGGGGAGGAGACGGGGACCCCAGGGCCAGCTGGGGCGGCTGCCGAGGGAGCGGGGCATCTCCCTCCCTAGGCAGGCCGGCGCCCGACGTTCCCGACACGTGGAGGGGCGCCAGGCGGGAGCAGTTCCCCGAGGCCCTGCGCTCCTAGAGGGGCTGGAGGCTACCCCTGCAGCTCCGCGGCGCTGTTCAGCTCAGCACGACCTGCCAGGGCAGCGGGGCCCGAGAAAGCGGACCGTCTTCTCCAGAAGCCGGGCAGCTAAGGCAACACACAGCCTGGGGTGTGCCGAGGTACCCCCTTAAGGACACCCCCTGCGGTGGCACCGGTGTGTTGTCGTCTCCTCCCCCTCGAAGGAGCTAAGGGCTAGAGTCTGCCTCTTGTAACAGCCCTGGTAAAACTGGAACTTAAAACATACTGGCAGGCTTCTAACCACCCTCCAGAGAGGAAAGCTGACACTACGGCTGGGATGTGACATCCAGCGGACACCTTTCAGCTCACAAGAGACCATCAGTCCCGTTTTCCTGCCCTCCGAGGATACAGCACGAGGTTGTGGGTAATCTGGGGAATCAGGCAGCCAAACCTACCCACTGCTGAGGGAAGTGGGGAGACACATGGAAAGTCAAAAAAAAAAAAAAAAACCACAAAACAACAAACTCCAAACCACACACAAACAAAGGAAAAGAGGGAAATTACAGATCTCAAGTTTTCCTTAGTTTATCTGCCAAGGCTTCCAAGCAGGAGGGAAAAGAAGCCGTTGGCTTTTTGCTAAAGGAATCTGTGCATTCCCGACCGGAAAGAGGTTTCTATGCTGCCAAGCACCTCTCTTTCGGGTATGTTCACATTAGGTATGATGATCATAATAATAACAACAACCCTGAGACTTATGAGACAAGAGCACGTTTGACAGTATTTGAGAAATTCAAATACAGCTGCATCGGCTTTGTCTCTGGTTCAGTCACATTTATTTCCCCAAGCTAGGCAGACAGCCTGAGTGAAGCATGACAATGAGTTTTGTAAATAGCAAATGGAAGGGTTTGCTGGGTTGTTGGGTTTATTGTGGGGTGTTGGTTTTTTTTTTTCTTCCTCCCCTCCCTGTTTGATTTTACTCTCGATCCAAATAACCTTCCTCAGTGAATGTTTCAAACAAGAGAATGTGAGCGGGAGGGGACGAGGGGGGCTCATAATTGCAGGTTCCCTTTGGAGCTGGAATTAAAACGCTGACGGCGTGTGTTGCAGAGGAAAGGTGCGGAGGCAGCCTCCGCTCTGACAGCAGGACGGCTGTGTTGTTACTGCCAGAAAGCTTATTTACAGCCAAGCACTTGAGAGCAAACGCCGCTTCACAAGAGTGAAAGTTGTGGGCCCTAATCTCTATGCCCGAGGCGACAGGGTGCCCCTGGTGGGAGAGGGACACCGGAGGGAGAGGCATAGGACCAGGGTCCTGCTCCCTTCCCTGGGACGAAGCGTTCCGACACCGCAGCCGCGCAAGGAGAGCACCCGAGCGCGGTGCTGTCTCTGGGCAATTCCACATTCTCACCTTTCCTATTGAGATCTGCGAGTCCCAACGCGGGATGGAGGAGGGTTTGGGGGGAGGGGGAGTGGACAGCTGAAGATGGCTTAAGAAAGTCTTGGCCGGTAGAGCAAAGAGGTGAACTTTAAGGAAGCGTGTTTCGGTCTGTTACTCTTTTCAGGTTCAAGTGTCCTGCCCTTGAACAGACCCGTACTGCAGGGAAGGCACGGAGGATGGGGTAAAATGAGCCATTTCCGCACACCAGAATTCTCTGCCTTATTCAGGTCAGGTCGCCACTCCCTCTTCCACTGTCTCAGGAAAGGGAATAAACAATTTTTTCTTTCTTTTTTTTTTTTTTTAGAAAGTGAAAACCCCACACAACCACAGTGAGGGGAGGGAAAAAAAGGAAAGAAAAAAGAAAAAGCAAACCAAACAAAAAACGTTAAAAAATAAATCCAAGCTTGTTCTGCACAGACTGCAGTTCTTCAAAACTTTCCCTTCTTCCTTATCACAACCACCTTCCCGGTGGGAGAGTCGGGAGAACTTGTTTGTTTGTTTTGGGTGGTCTGGTAACTCTCAGCTTGCCGTTAGTCCCTGCCCTGGGCGCCTGTCTCTTCCCGCGGCTTCCCCGGGCAGCGGCGATCCTAGAGCGGGACCCGCGGCGCTGAGGTCTCCACCTGGTGCACACACCACCCCGAGTTCCCGCAGAGACCATTGTTCCTTGCTAAGTTGTGCTGAACGTAGAGGAAACAAATTTTCTTTGTCTCTCCTTGGCCTCCGCGGCTCCAGTGAAAAAAAAAAAAAAGGCTTCAGCCTTTTCCTGTGGCTGCCATTGCAGCCGCCACTGCTGAGGGAGGGCAGGAGCCGGACGCCGGGATCCTTAACTTTTCCTTCGAGGGCAAGGCGGGAGGAGCGGGAGGAAAGCGCTTTCGCTTCGGGAAGCCCCTTACGATGCCGGCGAAGCCTTTCCCCACTCTCCGCGAGGCAAGGAACGAGATTGTAATAATAGAATACAAACATGTGTTTTCTTTTCCATTAAGTCGATAGACCAGACAAGGTCTGCCCGGGGGAAAAGATGACTTGAGCTGTTAATGAGAGCTGACACGAAGATTTAAATATTAAGGTCTGTCTTCGCCAGCGATGTCTCAACAGTACTGCTTTTTCGTTTTCTATTTCTTTTCGTTATTTTTCCCCTTCCTCTTCAACTCTCAGGGCAGTGCCCATACCAGCCGTGTGCAATGCTCAGGGAAGACACCGGCCCGGGGGCAGCCTCCGAGAGGGAGGAGAGAGGGACCTTCACTCCTGCCTTTCTGCTTTGCTTTCATTGAGAGGGTTTGTTTTTTTTTTGTGGGGTGGGAGAGAGACGAAAGCTTTTAGATATTTTCTCTCGGTGCCCCATGTGTGCAAACACGTGGAAACGGCACCTCGAAGAGGGAGCACGCGTTTTGTACCTATACCAGTACAGCACAGAAAACTCTGGGGCGTTTGGAGGAGGGGAGGGTTATACAAAGGTGTCTGATCCTTGGAAAAGCAACGGGAAAACGCCTGTGGCGGGGCGAGGGTGTAATGTGCGTTCCCTCCCCGGACAGACGGGGGAGCGCCTTTCCTGCCTTGTCCGGTCCTGCCTGGCCCGGCCCTGCCGCCTCCCGCCGCTACTCGGCGCTGGCCGCTTTCGGCCGCTAGATGTCGCCGGCGCCGTTCGCATGTGGCTGCCTCCCCGCGGGAAGAGCCTCCGCCGCTGTCCTCCGCTCCCCTTCGCTCCCGCCGCTCCGCTCCGCGCCCGGCCAGCCCCGGGAAATGGCCAGGCACCGCTTGGCTTGGCACGGCACAGGCCTGCCAAGCTCTCCCTGAGCAGAGGGGAGAGCCTCGAGGGTCCCAGGGGTGGCAAGTAGCCACTGCTGGTCTCCCTCGATTGGCAACACCGGGGCGGGGCGAGGGACTGCGATCTGAGGGACTATTTGGTGTGAATTACATGGCAAAAATGGTCTTTGCGGAAGACACGGGAGGTGTCGAGCTGGGAATCTCAGTAGCGCTTCCCGGCCGGATGTGCGGAGTTCGTGGTTCGGAAGTTTGCAGAGGCCGGGGGAGGCCGCGGAGTGTTCGGGCGGCTCCGAAGTGATCAGAGTCCCACAGGCAGCGGCTGCCGGGCATCCCGGTCTCCCCCACCCAGGGCCCCGGAGCCGCCTGCGACAGAGGCAACGCACGAAACCGGCGGTGACCCTGGGAAAGGCTCCAGAGATGAGCATTTCTGTTGTGTGAAGTGTCCGCATTAGCAACCCGAACACGTAGGGGAAGGCTGACATCTGCGGTTTGGTACGAGGCACCCGAAAAATGACAGACCTCCTAGTTCAGAGGGGAGCCCCCGCTGCGGCTCCCGAGGGGAGGGACCCTCCGGCCCCCGGCTGCGCCTGCGAGAGCGGCTGGTCCCAGGGAAGGAGACCTCCGCCCCTGAGCCTTCCCCAAGTCTAAAGTAGAGAGACGACACGGTCCCTCTACTTGGGACGTTCACCATCATTTCCCAGAAGTGAGAAGACAGAAGGAGACCTTCTATGTAAACTTTGAGCCTGATTCCAGTGGGAGCACAAATAATAATAGTTTCCAGGCTTTTGTCCCCGGTTTCCAAAATAACACGTAAAGTTGAGGGCGCGCCATGGTCTTTTTTTCTCAGCCTTTGTGTCAACGCACCTCTGCTTTTGACTCATCAGCGCACAGTTTAGTCCACCCTGGATTTTTCTAAGCTCATCCAGATCTCTGGCCTGGGTTCGAAAGAAGTTAGAACTACTTTATTTGTAAGGAACCTCAGGGACTGGCGAAACCCCCCTGGTAGACCTTGGGAAGCCGGCTGTGAAGGCGCAGTCGGATCGTCAGTGTGCAGAGGCCACCCCCTCTGTGAGCACACACTCACACACACACACAAAACAGGGGCAGAAATATAGACAACTGCCGAGAAGGTAAGATAGGTAAGTAATAAAACCAGAAGGAAAAAACACAAAAAAAAAACACAACAAAAAAAAACCAAACAAACGACTGTCTGAATTAAACAAAAACAAACAAACATAAAAGGCAGCTGGCAAAAGAGGAGCCCATAAACTTTCCTCTGGCTTTCCTCTTATTTTCTGTAGTTTGAACTAGAGTGTTGTAGTAGCACGATGGAGGGCGTATGCCATCTCCGCGGATCTGTGTTAGTATGACCAAAGTATTCAGGGGCACTCTTTTTCTACTGTGATGGGTTTCCCAGCAAGGATTCAGAAAGGAACAACACGTCTAAATGCGACATTGAAGTACCAATCTATGGGGCAAAGGATGTATTGTGAGAACAGATGAGGGTATGCTTGGCACCGCTGATATTTATTGACATTACCCCCCAAAAAAAAATAAGTTAAAGAAACGTTAGGTATCGTGACACAATTGTTGCACAAACTGCCTTCAGTCAAGTTGTAGTTTGTTTTCAGGGCTCTTTTGCAAGCATTCTCCACACATTTGGTTTGGAGGAAGAGATCTTATTGGGCTGTTCTGCATTTTCAGGAACGATCAAGTCAAATCTGAGAGAAAATAGTCGTTTTAGAAAAAGAAAAAGTGCTGCTTCGTGAAGTCCATGTGCTTTTTAAAACGCCGCATCTCAGAGAAAAGTCCTGTGGTATCAGTTTCCTAGATTGTGTCAAATTATAACAAACTGAATAGCAAGAAGCAATTACTAAGGAAATATTGTGATCGGTGCTGTGGATAAAATCAGAGCCGGGCTTATAAAGTAATATTAACTATTATTATTATTATTATTATTATTATTATTATTATTATTATTATTATTATTATTATTATTATTTTAAATCAACAACTATTAGATTTGTACTAAGCCTAAAGGTCTTTACCTGTAGATGGCGTCTTTTGGGTACTGAGTAATCAATAATACTAAGTCGTACCCAGGAGACTTTATTAAGCCTTGGATGTTAAAATAATTGGTAATATTTTTTTTAGTTACGCACTTATTGAAAGTGAAAAAGCCTTGATTTATCGTAAGCAAAAGTGTGTTTCTCCTTCAAGTGAACGCAAATAAAAACTGTTTGAATAAATAAGTTGTTTCTGAACATTTTGTTGTCAAAGTGTTTAAAGTCCCCGTCATTTTTATTCAAACACTAACATGATTACAGCCAATTATATATTCACCAGTGTTCTTTATTTTAGAGTAATTGTACTTTTCACTAGTAAAACAGAGACATAATGGATTGCTACTGTTCTGAATTTTAAAGCCATTTTCTGTTAATCGATTGAATTATACGTCGTCTCTACTTTTTTTATTTCTATATTTTGAAATCCTATTTTCTTGAAAATTGCAGCTCTATTCCAGTTTTGTTGTTCCTGAAGTAACGAAACCTTCTGTAACATTTATAAATAGACCCTCGTCCTTTTTGGAATGTGGAAAATCAGAATTTCAGCCCTAGCACACCAATAGCTTTAGGCTCAAAATCTGAAAGTCCAGAAGAGCGCCTGAACCAGAACACTTGGCTCGACACTGTGTCCTCGTTCGAGATGAGGAGCAGAACATAGGCAATGACAACAAAACCTCGACCTGCATAGAAGGTTTGACTGCTTTATTGAGATGATTTGGTGCTCTTCTTGGGCTCAAACACAGAATCACAAGCAGTTCAGTGGCTAATATTTAGCACACGAGAACAGGTAAAGACGGGGACAAATACAATGACAGTTGCAACCCTCCAAAAGATTAGAGCGATTATCAGTATGTTCTTTTCGGTGGCAGCTGATGGGACGAAGCCCAGAAGTGACTTGGCTACCTTTGGCACAGACAACAGAGTCGCAGAGTGGTACATAAATACATGGAAACACCGCACACGCACGGAAAACACCGCGCCGCGTTATTACACCTCTCCTTGGGTGGTTGAGCTCTTAGAGGGTTGGGGTTTTGTTGTTTTTCAAAGCCGAAAACATTACTTTAATTTAGCAATTGTATCAACTATCAACGCGATGAGGTATGATCCGTGTTGTCGCCAAACACAAATCAAAAAATGATACAAAGGCTTTACAAGCTAATTTCATGTGACAAAACACGTGCCCACCACAACAGATAAAGTTGAACTATCGTTTGCAAACCCTGCGACTGCGTGAAAAGGTACCTCTTAGGTACGTTTAGCACAGTCGAACGCCGATGTTATTTTCCGCTATTGTGTAACATAAAAACGAGAGGAGTCGCGGGACTCCCGGGGGCTCACCGGGAGAGCCCTTCTGTCAAGCCTTGGCGGGACCCCATCCCGACTCTCCGCGAGAACATGCTTCTTGCTTATAACCCCAAGAAATCAGTCTTGGAAGGGAAGAACGAGAGAACGAGAGAACCAAAGGAAAGAAGGAAGGAAGGAAGGAAGGAAGGAAGGAAGGAAGGAAGGAAGGAAGGAAGGAAGGAAGGAAGGAAGGAAGGAAGAAAGAAAGAAAGAAAGAAAGAAAGAAAGAAAGAAAGAAAGAAAGAAAGAAAGAAAGAAAGAAAGAAAGAAAGAAAGAAAGAAGTTATCTACTACTATAGTTTTATTTATACTAACTGTTTTTATTTACGTTACTTACAACGTAAAATGACTTGGGAGCCTTTTCTTTACCCTTTAATTGACTTTTGAAATGAGTGTGAAAACAAAATGTAATGTTAGTATTCTGCTAGTAGAGAAATAGAAATTATTTACTTGATGTAGTTTCCAGAGCTCCGGCAAGATTTCATTATTTTGGTGGAGTTTATAATCTCCATTATAATAAATATTGTTTTCTAAAAACTCCCTAGGAAACATAACCTCTGAGTGTGTGTGTGAGTGTGTGTGTTTGTGTGCAAGCCTATGCGAGCGCCCCATCTAAAAGACGCAGAGGAGAAAACACACAAAGGAGAAGCATCCAGGGAGAACTCTTTCTTTCAACGTTTTTCCTCTCTGCATTGTCAGCGCGCGGAAAGTCTGTCTGCAGCCGCTTCTCTTTCTTGGTCAAATTGTTGTCGAGGCAAAACTACAAACCCCAGGCTTTAGCAAGGCACCGTCCGTGCTCGGTGGGAGGGACACAAATGGGATTTAACTTGTTGCCAGTCATTTTTTTTATGTTTGTTTGTTTGTGCTGGTGCTTTAAAAGCGAAACAAATTCTCGAAACAAAGGGGGGGGGGGAGGGAGGGAAAAGGAGGGGGCAGCTGGAGTGAGAGAGGGAGGGAGGGAGGGAGGAGGAAAACAAGCTCTGTATAAAAGACATATCATATGAAAATAATACAAGAACACACCCACTGATATCAAGGGTACGGTATCAGCTCTTCCCCAAGAAACTTATTTATAAGTCGTAGCGGTTATAATAATCTAACAAGCCCCTTACTATCACTCCCCCCTCCCTCCGCTAAAGAAAGAAAGAAAGAAAACATGGAGACCACCCTGCCCGATATAAAAAGTGCTCAGAACAATCTACATAAAGAAGCAACGCCCGCCAACCCTGCTCATGCAAGGGGACCGAGAAGCACCCAAGGTCTGGTCTGCTTCCCGGGCAGCGTCCTGGGAGCTAGAGCAAATCCCTTATCCCGGCACCCCAAGTAGGGGTCCCACCGCTGCCTTGTGCTGACTGGCAATGCCCCGGCAACGAGTCCCTGAACCTCCTCCTCCCTCCTGAGCCCCAAGCATCCAGAAAGCCCAAACGGGCTTTGCCCCACGTCTGGCCGAGCGCCTGCTCCAGACGGGTGTAGAGCTGTTCATGGCTTTTGTGCTATACCGGGCATTTTGCTATGGTTACAAGGGGGCCCCTTGGCGGGATGGGGTGGGGTGGGGGAATCGTAAGAAAAGGATGTCGCGATTTTGTAGGCCCTAAAAATTGGATCCGCAGCTAATCTTGTAGAGCCCGAGATCCGGGGAAGTCAAGGGTGCGGTGGAGGTGCGGTGCGGTACAGTGCGGGAAGAGGAGCTGCAGAGCGGAGCGGAGCTAGCAGCGCCGGGCGGGCAGGTAGGTAGGATGTGGGGGTAGCTCAGGAGCCCCCCTTCTGCGGAGCGCTGGGGTGAAACAACACCGGAAGGAAGAGTACACCGGTCCTTGTTCTGAAGAAGTCAGGATAGAAGGGATGGGAGGGGAGGTGGGAGGTTTTTCTCTCGAGTTACCGAAAAACTGCAAACCAGATACATGTGTCATTTGCCAAAGATTACGTTTGTAAGAGGCTAAAGAGCTACAACACCACGAAAATATTTTTATGAGTCAAAGAGCAGCTAGAAGTCTTCTTCAAGCACTATTTGGGTTTGTGGGGTTTGGGTGGTTTGCGGGGTTTGTTTTGGTTTTTTTCTTCTCCAGGTCTTTTTCTTGCCCTGTATTTTATTTCCCGAATCTTTAATTCAGTGTGATAACTCCGGCAAAAGCACTGTGTTGGCCAAGAATATTTTAACAGTAAACACAAAAGAAAATAAAATTATGTATTTAAACCTCGAGTACAGTCCAAGGTTTTTAACTTGTCCATTTTCTCCCTGCATTTCATTATTGCCGTCTACATAACTCTGTGGATAATTCTTAAGGGATATTTAATTTTCGGTTTGATTCCAGAATCAGGGAATGCTTTTATTACACAGGGGCACCTATTACCTAGGCAGGTGTGACGGCTCTCTTATGCAGACTGACATATAAAATAATAGTGACATTTAGGATCTAAGAAACCACACGTCTTAACGTTAAAGTTGGCAGCGAGTGTAAAAATATTCTGTTCTGAAAAATTCTGGCAGTGGCAGCTGAACACACCAAGTCTGATGGATGCTCTACGCTCTCGATACAGGCTCTCTGTGGATGGTATTCCACAGCTACAAGAATAAATAAATAAAATCTTCAGCTTTTAACTAAGGCGATTTAATTCAGACCTCTCCACCCAGCGTAGCCACCGTGGGAGATGTATACTCCAGTGTTTACTCGGATCCCTTTCTGCCACTATTCTATCTTGCCTTTCCCTTACGGCACCAGCGAAGCTTTCTGGTCCCCGCAGCCATGTTTCCCGGTTCCACGTTCTCTGCCCAATCTCCGCCCGTCCAAGAAACTTCTGAAAGTTCATCGGAAGGGGAGCTCTCTGC
Organism: Melopsittacus undulatus; assembly: GCF_012275295.1. Lineage (NCBI taxonomy): Eukaryota > Metazoa > Chordata > Aves > Psittaciformes > Psittaculidae > Melopsittacus > Melopsittacus undulatus. Next base: position 41,552,847 of record NC_047530.1, on the reverse strand, counting down.
ACCTCGGTGGTTAATGTCACTATTTTAACGCTACCTCTCCCCGAGCAGCGCAGGCTTCTCCAAGGTACACAGTGCCCGCTGGCTGTTTTTTATGGTACAGTGCAGCTTCTCAAAAGATCATCGGACGGAGAAATTTAGCTCTTCTTGAAACATTTAAACAACTGAGCAATTAGTTCTGAATGGGGGTGGGAGGAGGGAAGACTAGAGACCTTAAAGGGGGGGGGGGGGGGGGGGGGGGGGAGGTGGTGGTGGGAGAGGAGATACAACACAACTAGCCCGAAAACAACAGGGGTGGGGATACATGGGAGGGGGACATAAAATGTTTGTATTTAAAGGGTGCTTTCAAGGTCTTCGGCACAATATGTGCTGCTCTCCTTAAAGGGGCACAGAGTGCCAATAACCATTAGTCATCCAGCAGCGACTTTTCATTACAGATCTATCTTTAGGGGGTGTTCCCCGAAGTCTCCGGAGGGAACATAGCTGCGGATTTCAAACCCGGTCCGATTCCAGTCTCACAGTGCCTTCTGCAAGAGAAAGGGGAGATACTCACCAGAGTTTCAGGAGTGCGCGGGTAGCCCAAAGGTCTCTGCGGTGCTCCTTTCCTCTGCGGAATACTATCTTGCATCCGAGGCAGTTCCCAATCTATATTTGATGTTACCATTTATGCTATCTCAAACACGAGGCTCTCCCATAGACATTTTTTCCAGGGTTTTCAAGAAAATTTCTCTGTGCCACAATGTTATGATGGAAGGATGCTGAAATGACAGGCCTCGTAGACGCTTGTCTTAATCATCGGCTTCTTAATTTAGTTTTAGTGCTGTGGTTTTGTATGTGTGTGTGTGTGTGTGTCTGCGCGTGTGTGCGCGCAAGAGAAGCCTCTGACAACCTGCAGCTTCCTAATGACTGACGAGGCAGGGCTGCTGCAGCAAAGTAACACTTCCCTGGTGTGAAGACCTCTTACTGGGAAGTTTAGTTCACTACTGTTCTCGCAATCCTAATCGTATAACCTGTAACCAAAACCCACGGAAGAAAGATACAGCACGCTAAATAGACTAACTTCTAATCACCAAACGTTAGCACCACTACCAGCTGTTGATGATTAATTGAAAGCTGGCTATAGAGGGACACCTAAACTTAGATGCACAAATGCGGCTAGAAGGGTAGACCGTTGAACGCTTCTTCCTCTCCCTCTTTGCCTCCATTCATCCACCCACCCACCTTCAGTCCCATTCACCCCTCTTCAGAATGTTTGACTACCTCCTTCTCTTTGTTCGCACACCGCTCCGTCCCTACTCGCCGTGCCTTGGCAGCAGGGTATCTGTCTGCTGGGCAGCCCTTACCTTAATTCCCCAGGTAACCTGGACTGAGTAAGGTAGGCTTAGAGTCAAGGGGGTATAGACTTATATATGCATACATGCAGGCGTTTACTGTACCGAATGTGATATTACTGATTGCTAAACTGAAGTGTCCCGACTAGTTTAATGGACGCATGATGCCACCGAAGCGTAGTTATTAAATACCCTTTCTTCATGGCTGAAAAAAAAATCATTCATTTCTTAAGCTGTCAGTACATTTTAACCCCTTGAAAGAACCTGAGAGTATAGAGCCGCTACACCCCTGGGAAGAGGAATTGAAGGCTGGAGCTGGGGGGAGATTGGGAGCACTCTGTGTCAATTGAGCTTACAGTAGAGTCTGATTTCCACTGGCTTTTAATTTAAAATAATAATAATAAAAAAATTACGTGGGAGAAGAATGTGCGGTTGAAATTCTATCTCTACGAGTTATACTCCAGAACTGCACGAAGATCGCTGTCTGACCACTTCATCCAAGACATTTCAGCCCAGCTGCTCACCCCCACCGTGACCCCGGAGCTGGACGCTCTCCGCCCATCCCCTTCGTTCCTGGTGGCGGGTCCTCAAGCAGGCGGTAGCGCAGGTGAGCAGCTGCCTGTGAGCAGCGCCGGGTCCCCCCTGCCTACCCACTCGTGTTCCGAAGGGCTGGGACCGTGCTCTCCCGTTCCACTCACACGCTGCTCCTCCAGACACCTCACGAATCCTTCCCTGTCGCGAAGCGCTGCCCTGAGGGGCCTTCTGACAGCAACCAGAGCTGAGGGCCCAACAGGGCTCCACGATGTGCATAGCCACCACCGGAAGGGACGGGAGCAGGAGTCGTGGCCAGGGCAGAGCTCACGGAAGAGCTGGTATTAGGGCCGGAGTCCTGCCTTTCCAAGTAAAAAGTAAACCTCCAGTTTTATACAAGTAAAATTCTCTGCGGGGGGGGGGGGGGGGGGAATTAAAAAAAAAAAAGAAAGAGGGACTCTAAAGTCCATCAGAACTTATAATTGAATTTGCTTCTCTCACATATCCTTCTCTGTCCTGTAAACAGAGAATTAATCTTCATGGGCTTAGAGATATATACTACATATTGGACACAACATTTCCTTCTTTGGTAGAACTGTATATCCACCGCATTAAAAAAAAACAAGAATCCTAAGTTTGTGCACAGAGTTTTATTCTGCATCCGTGACAAATGACTGTATGTTAAATCTAGATCCTCAACTGTTTTAAAAACTTGCTTCTTTCTGTGCTAGCCCTTTGCTCCGAAATGCGATAGGATAAAAGGCTTATTTTCTTCCCTGCTGCATTTTCATCCCTGATCACAGAGCTAAGTAAACTCAGCTTTGACCTAAGAAACACCTCAACGCATTAAAATTTCAACAGGCAATGTCAGTGTTACATTAAACGAGAACTCCTTCATCTCACTGCAGAGCTGGGATTTGAATAAAACGCTCAATGTTAACAAACAATACACACGTTTGGCACTTTGTGTATTAAATGGATCAAAGAGATTTGATAAGGCACAATACACCATTTGTACAGACCTGATTGAGTTAATATAATATCAGCAAATTTTACAGCGAAATGAATCTGTTTCTTTTCTTTGTGTTTAAAACCAGCACAGATTACAAATTTTAATGATCTGAAAATGTTTGGTATACAAAATCATGCTTATTTCAGTATTAGCAAAAACACAAGAAATTTTTCAACACAAACACCCAGCTGTGTCTATTTTAAAAGCAGTTCAATGACAGCTTGCACTTATGAGCATGCAATCAGCTAATTTCGCTTTTTTTTTCTTCTGTGTTAATCAACACTTTCCTTCCTGCATATCAGAGTACAAATAGTATAGTTACTCCACATCAGTAAATGTTTACGTAACCTGTCCTTTCTCAAGAATCCGGTTACACCGAATCATTACATGCTAGACCGAGTAGGAAAATGCACTGGGCCCAGCCATCCTAATGGGGATCCTAGTGCATCGTAATGACACATATTAGTTAATGATCATCATAATCATAATAATATGCAGGAATCTTACCTTTCCTCTTACCCTTTGCCATGGTCGACTCAAGCCATATCCTCCACACTGCACTCTTTCTCGAGAATTCTCATGCATTGACTTCAGTGTTAAGCAATGAAATACTTACAAATTGACATGATTTTTTTAACCGCATTTCTAAAAAAAAAAAAGGACGTAAAAAAAGAAAAAATCAGTGCGGTTGATCATTGACTTTTATCTCTTTTTTTTTTTTTTTTGTCAGTAGCAACCTGTTATGAAATTGGATAAATAAATATAATTGTGGTAAGGTCATTCGAGGTTAATCCAATGCACAGAGTTCATGCCATTGCCAATTGCAATTGTTTATTACCGGTCCATTGTAATTGTTCTCCTCATTTACTCTCTCTTACACTCTCTCTGTCTCCCTCACACACGCACATCCACACACACAAACACATACACAGAATGCATATCCACACACAACCGCGTTTGCTGCAGAGAGCTCAAACCTGAATTTCCCCGGGACAGATTGTTTCAGCTGGGGTTGAGCTGCACCTATTATTTCTACGGATTATCTTTTTCTACAGCACGAAATTAAACTTTCGGGCACTGAGCGCGGCGCTGTACGTTCTGCTTCGGTTCGAGCGCGATCAGCACGCTCTCCATTCAATACGTTTCCCCTTCTATCTCTCGAGGGAGAAAGCTCCGCGGCTTATTTCGCTTTGTTTCAGGGCTGATTTTTTTCCTTCTCACGCTCACAGTGAGGCCCGAAAGGGTGCGGCAGTCGAACACCAACCCCTGGGCCCAGGGACTCCACCGCTCCGAGCCCGACTCTGCCACCACCTGCATGTGAGGGGAGCAGGCAGAAAGCGGCGGTGCCAGCCCGGTTCTTTTGCCCCTCCAGCATCCGAGTAGCGGACCCCAGACAGCTCCCCTCCCCCAGCGACACTACACTAAACCCCCATGGCCAGACACGGCTGGCCGGGCCGGGGGGGAGAGTCAAAAATCGTAATATATATATATATATATATCCTGGGTTATTAGTAGTAATATTTATTTTTTACACCTGACACGCGGCCTGCGGTTTCCTGACTGGAGAGAACCGGCAGCGTCAAGGCGGAAACGGGAGGACCCGCCGCCGCGCCGGGCTGTGGAAGGGGAGTCGGGGGCTAAGCCCGAAGAGCGAAGCCCAAAGTCCGGCTCTGCCACCAGAGTGGCGCTGCGCCAGCCCGCCGGGAATACGGGGAGAGCGCGGAGAGGAGGACAGTGGAGAGGGCTCTCCCGCTGCCGTGCCTTCCCACATCAAATGCCGTGCCGCGGGAGGTACGGGCCGAGCGGGCCGCTGGATACCGTCTTCCCCGGCAGGCCGCGGCCTCCGTCCCGCTCGGGCCACCGCCGGACCCCCGGCCAGTTTCGGCTGCAGGTCACCCCCACCGCCCGCGTCCCCTCCAGCTGATTATTATTTTTTCTTTTTTTCTCTTGGTAAAATAACAAACAAATAACCGGGGCCTAGAAAAAATAAATTTCCCGAGTGACTTCGGGGGGATCCGCAAAGTAGTACCTCCGCCCCCGGTGCGCCGCGGCCTCTTCTCCCACCCGGCCTCCCACCCCGCCTCCTCCGCCGCCAGAGGAGGGGGCAGAGAGCGACTGGGTAACTTTAGTCCACCGGAGAAACTAGGAAATACGAAAACCCGGCCGAGCCCGCAGCCGTGGGACAGGCGCTGTTTGTTTGGCGTGAGGGAATTTGTGTCGGGCGGCGGGAGGTTGGAGGGGGGCAGAAGGTGGGGGGGTGCCCGCAAATCGCCTTGGTGATGCGCCCCTGCGCCGGTATCCCTGCGCCGCGGGAGCCGCGGCGGCGGCGGCGGGGGGCGGGCCTTCGGCAGGCGGAGGGCGGAGCGACGATCCGCCATTGGCCGGCGGGCGGGCCGACGCGCGGGCACGCCGCCGGCCCTGATTGGGCGGCCGGTGGGAAAGGTTAAACCAAAAAATGTTTTACAGCGGCGGTGCGTGTCGGCAGCTCTGAAATTAATTGCGGCCCCGGCGGTCCGTACCGCCCGGCTCCGCTCGCTCCTCGCCGACCCGCGGCTGCGGCTGCACCGTCCTCCCCCCTGCTCCGCCGTGCAGGGGGAACCGGCACCATGAAGTAGCTTTTTTTTTTTTTTTCCTTGTGTGTGTTTGTGTGTTGGTTTTTTTTTCTGTTGTTGTTGGGTTTTCAGAGGGTTGGTTTTTTTTTTCCTTTTTCTCCTTTTTTTTTTTTTCCTCCGCTCTGACTCGGTTTAATTTTATCTGATTGGTGACTATTATTGTTACTATTATTTTTTTCCCTCTCCGGCGGTTCCTGTCCTTGCTACATGACTTGCCAGTGCTTGAGACTGCGGTCCAACTGCGCTGCCGCTGCCGCCGCCGGTGGTACCGCCGCCACCGCTGCTGCTGCCGCCGCCTCGGCCACCGCCGCTCCGCGGGCTGCTCCCTCGGCCGCTGCAACTTTTCCCCTCAGACTAGTGTGTGATGTTGGACATGGGAGATAGGAAGGAAGTGAAAATGCTGCCGAAATCCTCCTTTAGCATAAACAGCCTGGTGCCCGAAGCCGTCCAGAGCGACAACAACCACAGCAGCCACAGCCACCACAACAGCCACCATCCCCATCATCACCACCACCACCATCACCACCACCACCACCCGCCGCCGCCGCAACAGCCTCAGCGAGCAGCCGCGGCCGAGGAAGAGGACGAGGAGAAGGGCCAGCTCCTCCTGCCGCCCCCCGCTGCCGCCGCCGGCGCCCTGGAGGTGGCCAAGGCGGACATGCTGGCGGGTAAAGGCGACGCGGGCGCGGCGGCGGCGGCGGAGCTGGAGGAGAAGGAGAAGGCGGCGGAGGAGAAGAAGGGGGCGGCGGAGGGGGCCAAGGACGGGGAGAGCGGGAAGGAAGGGGAGAAGAAGAACGGCAAGTACGAGAAGCCGCCGTTTAGCTACAACGCGCTCATCATGATGGCCATCCGGCAGAGCCCCGAGAAGCGCCTCACGCTCAACGGCATCTATGAGTTCATCATGAAGAACTTCCCCTACTACCGGGAGAACAAACAGGGCTGGCAGAACTCCATCCGCCACAACCTCTCCCTCAATAAGTGCTTCGTCAAGGTGCCCCGGCACTACGACGACCCGGGCAAAGGGAACTACTGGATGCTGGACCCCTCCAGCGACGACGTCTTCATCGGAGGCACCACCGGAAAGCTCCGCCGGCGCTCCACCACCTCGCGGGCCAAGCTGGCCTTCAAGCGGGGTGCCAGACTCACCTCCACCGGACTGACATTTATGGACAGGGCAGGATCCTTGTACTGGCCTATGTCCCCCTTCCTCTCCCTTCATCATCCCCGGGCTAGCAGCACTTTGAGTTACAACGGGACCACCTCCGCCTACCCCAGCCACCCCATGCCCTACAGCTCAGTGTTGACTCAAAACTCCTTGGGGAACAACCACTCCTTTTCCACGTCCAATGGGTTAAGTGTTGATAGACTAGTCAATGGAGAGATACCTTATGCCACTCATCACCTCACAGCAGCAGCTCTGGCCGCCTCAGTGCCATGTGGCTTGTCAGTTCCCTGCTCCGGCACCTATTCCCTAAACCCCTGCTCTGTAAACCTCCTAGCAGGACAGACGAGTTACTTTTTCCCCCATGTTCCTCACCCTTCAATGACTTCTCAAAGCAGCACTTCAATGACGGCCAGGGCAGCCTCCTCCTCCACGTCGCCACAGGCGCCCTCCACTCTCCCCTGTGAGTCCTTAAGACCTTCTTTGCCAAGTTTTACAACGGGACTTTCCGGAGGACTTTCTGATTATTTCACACATCAAAATCAGGGGTCTTCTTCAAACCCTTTAATACATTAACATCCATGGGATCAGACTGTAAGTGAACATTTTACACACATTTGCATTGTAAATGATAATTAAAAGGAAGAAAAAAAAAAGCAAAACAAAAAAGTCCAGGTATTTTTTATTAAGTCCCCCATTTTCTGTACGTTTGTTCAGTCTTTAGGGTTGTTTATTATTCCACCAAGGTGAGGAGTGTCAGCAAGGTGCAATGTGGGGAGAATACATTGTAAACTATGAAGTTTGGAAGACAAAATTATAGTAGAATGTGTATCTAAATAGTGACTGCTTTTGCAATTTTTTATTCAAATACGATAAGTCTAGCAGTAAAAGCCGCCAGATTCTCCATGTTTGCAGTATTATAAGTTATCATGGATATGTCGGTGGGTGCAGACCTTGAGAGGAAAAAAAAAAGAAAAGAAAAAAACCAACCAAAACCACAAACCACTACTAAATTTACGAAAACTATAGAAAACTTAAAACGTAATTTGTATTTAAGCAGAATTAATACTGAAAGATGCCCGAGAACTACATTTTGGCCATTTCTTATTTTAGCCTTTTCTTTACTGAACTGCTTTTTTGGGGTTTCTTTTTTTTTTTTGTTTGTTCGTTTGTTTGTTTACTTTTAGACCAAAGATTGGGTTTTAGAAAATGCACTCAGTGTACGAAGTAATTTAAAAAACAGCAACATTATTTCAGTTTGCAGCACTGCCCGTTCAAATGAATCAGAAGGGGACAAAATTAATGATTGCCTTCAGTTTGTGTTGTGTATATTTTGATGTATGTGGTCACTAACAGGTCACTTTTATTTTTTTTTCTAAATGTAGTGAAATGTTAATACCTATTGTACTTATAGGTAAACCTTGCAAATATGTAACCTGTGTTGCGCAAATGCCGCATAAATTTGAGTGATTGTTAATGTCGTCTTAAAATTTCTTGATTGTGATACTGTGGTCATATGCCCGTGTTTGTCACTTACAAAAATGTTTACTATGAACACACAGAAATAAAAAAATAGGCTAAATTCATATATACTTGATAGGTTTTTTGTCTCTTTTATTAACTAAAATTAAAATGTCAGAGGCTTTAAAGTTACAGGGAGATCAGAGCACTGCGTATTACAGCAGTCCACCATTTTTTACATGCTCCTTTCTCCCCCCCCACCTTTTTTTCCTCCCTTCCCCCATCATACTGTCTTTAACAGCAGTATTTTCAAATATAAGGGATCAGGGTATTTCATTGAACACTATGGACACTGTTGTGATGTCCGTTTTGGGGCAGAACTCTTACCTAGTCTGCTTAAAAATTGTTAGTGCGAGGTAGAGTGTCTTACTAAAATCTCTGCTTTAGTTTGAAGATGCTCAAAATAGTGTACGTATATATGTAATTATATATACATACATTTTAAAATTAAATATTTGTGCACGCAATAGAAAAAAAGGTATTTTTGCATGATTGCATGATTACATAGATACGTGTTGTTCTTGCAATCTCTGAAATGCATTCAAGAATTATTTTGATGAAAGAGATCAATTTCGACTCTATGATAACTGGAGATCTATTAACGAGGAACGTGTATGTGTGTGTATATACATATACATATTAGCTCTCATAGAATCAGTTGATCAAATTTAGAAAGCTATGGTACGTCTGTGTATAAAATACAGTCCTTATTTTAAAGGAACACTCTTCCGGAAGTATCTATCCTATATGTATGTATAGACTTTTAATGCTGCAAACACTTTGGCTTTGATGTTGCGAAAGCAGGGGTAGTTTTTGAGCTGGAAACCCTCTCCCCTGCCCCTCTCGCCCTCCGGACGGGGAAGGAGCGGGGGGAGGTGGGGAGCTGAAGCTGCGGTACATTGCGGGAAGGCAGCGGCGGGGGGGGAAGGCGGGGGGGGGGAAGTGTCACGTGACGCTGGGCTTGCATACCGATGTTTAAACGCTGGGGGGGGGGGGGGGGGGGGAGGAACCAAACCAACCCCAAACCTGTGTTTAGCTTAAATGCAAAGTTTTGAAAAGGAGCTCTTTTTCCCTGTCATGCTGCCGGCGGCAATGCTCACCGGAGCCCACTACCTCCAGGCTCAGCTGCCTGGAGAATCAACCTATTAGATTTACGGGGGCAACGCTAGGACTAATTTTAAGAAGCATTTAATCCTAAAAAAAGAATTGGTTTCTTGATGCGTTTACGGAAGCCTATAACAGCCGCAACTCTTGAAAATAATTAGAAAAGTTTTTCAAAAGGTTTAGGAACTAATTGGATCCCGCAGTGAGTCCGCAGAGGACAAGTTGTTCATTTGTTACGTTTGTGTAGTCTGAACGGGGCTTCGCAGCCGTGCAATAAGCCTGGCACGGCTCACAATAGGCCCAATGAAAAATAATCTCTCAGTCGGAGATGTTATCACAAACGCTTTAAAAAGCTGATCTTAGAAAGACAGACAAGAGGAAGAAAAAGAGGCGGGGGGGGGGGGGCTGGAAATTCTGGGGGGTGAATTAAGAAGCAATAGCAAATCTGAATTCTTGCAAACAGAATATTTGTCATGCTGAAAGAATCAGGGGAGGGAGGGGAAATATGAAAATATGTAGTATATAAACAGATGCAAGCAGATCTGAAGGAAAGACAGTGGAGTGAAAGGTTATGGATGAGAGATGGGACACCCAGCTCTGTCTGTGTGGGGGAGAAGGAGAGAAATCTCTGATATTCTTGGCTTTCACTCTCACTTCTGCAATTCAAAATTAATCACCACTATGAGAAAAAAGGTTGCTTTGTTTGGGGATAAAGAGATGATACCACCACTTGGAAGTGCCTACTGTCCCTCATATTCTTGACTCCATTGTATTAAAAGAAGTTATAGAAAAAAAATCCCAAAACACCTTTACAATAAACCTATCGGAAATAATAAAATTAAATAGGTGTGATTTAAACTCTCTAAGCCTCGAGACCCCATTCTGTATACTTGTGCCTAAGCAAATTAAAAGAATGGCATTTGCTGCATCTGACAAAGGAAATGATTTATTATTTATCACTCTCAATTGGCTGTATACCGTAGGAAATCCAATAGCACATACTTAAAGTATTAGTTGGCAATGCAAAAAAAATCCACTGTCAGTGTATTAAAAGGAGGAAAAAGAGAAGTCAGGTTGGAGGAAAGCACAATCTCGCCATGTCAGAGATTGGGGTTGGCTAACAAGCATTAATTAGATAAGCGTGATGCATTACAATTCCTGAAAAGGGTAGCCCTGATGTACGTCTCTCCAGACTTCGTTTAAGCAATGCTCAACTCGCTCTCAATGCTCTCCTCCTTTGGGTTCATTGTAGTAAATTGCTGCCTAAGCAGTTCAGGTGCTACAGACTTTCCCCTCTTTCTCTTACACTGGGGGAAGGGCTGGGTGTTGGTCTGGGAATTTATTCACGTTTCCATATATATACCACCAGCAATGAGACTGGTCTTGTAAAGTAAAAAAAAAAACCCAAAAACCAAAAACCCAAACCAAAAACGAAACCAAAACCTAACAAAAAAAACCCATAAACTCCCATGGATTGTAGCAGGACTGCCAAGGCCACAAATATGCCTTTACCTTTGCCTGCTTCCCAGCCAGAGAAGCCCTTCTGCTGACTGAGGATGTCTTTTAGGCTAATCTTTGCATAAGCTCTTTCTGTACTGAATGTGAGGTGTTGGAATTTGGGGGGTGTGTGTGTGTGGGGTGTGTGTGTGTGATTCTTTATCTTCTTTTTTTCTATTTCTTTTTTTTTGTTGTTTAATCAGACTATAATTCTGATATCTAATACTTGTTTCCTTGGTGGTTTGCATGGCAAATCCGCAGGCTAAGCTTTTAGGATTTTTTTTTTTTAATTTATTTAAACATGCACATTCCTAGAATGCTGAGGTGTCTTCTCGTCATTTCTTTAGCATTTCCTTATTTAGAGTGTTCATGGGGGACGAGTGGTCTTTATGGAATTAAAGAGCTATTGTTATATTCCTAGTTGATGTTTGAGGTGATTAACTTTGCTCGCATAGATCGTAGAAGAAATCTGCTCATCAAGAAACCTCCAATTACGACTTTAAAATTGTTTCTGCAAACGTGTTTGAGGGATAATAAACTGTAACTCGAATCCACAGTGCGATATTGGGCCAACCAACTTTTGACAAATTTAAAATATTTTTCTTTTGTTTCTGTAAAATAGCATCCGTTACGTAGAATGTATTCTTACAAAAAGGGTTAAGAGAAAGTGAACAATAATATATTTTGCCTTAAATGGTACAAAACTACAGTTTGGGGGAGTGATAATTTTTAATCCGGTACTTAGAAAAAAAAAGTTTAATCAGAACGTCATTTTGCTCTTTATATCTTCTGATGATGGTTATTAAGATTTATGTCAGAAATTATGATTCAGGTGCACACCCGCACTTGTATTAATGTGAAGTCTCAATCCCTACGAATGCACTGTTCACTCAAGCAAAACTCCCACTACACTCGTGTTACGTTTTGACTGAATCACATCAGAGTTTTGCTTAAGAAAGATCATTGAGCTAGACTAGCTGGTTTATTAGTGACTATATTCTTTAATTGTTCGCATTTTTGCTTAGGATGGGGGGAAAGAGGAATTAAAAAAAGAAATAAAGAAGTCTTTCTGTAGATAGTCACTGCTATGTACTTCATGGTACAAGCGTGAATAATACACCCGCACAAGCACGAAAGTATATGCTCATATGTATTATATGACTACAAATTCAACTAATGGTAAAAAGTATGTATACAGTCAACCAGACGCACACACAAGCCTACAGAAGTGTCTGCCCATGCACTAGTGTCTATAGCAGCTTCTCGGCAGTTTTGTGCACTGAGAAGTTCTTGTTTAGAATTCTCTCCCCCCTCCCCCCCGCCCCGTGGTGAAGGTGCCTGGGTAAACGGATGGAAAAGTGGCGGAGATCTGGGTTAGAAAGAGGTGAAGGTGAAGATCATTAGAGGTTTTAGGGCTGGCTGTGGCTGTTTTGCTGGGTTTGTGTGACTGTGCCCAGAGGGCGGAGTTCCTGCACATTCCTACCTCACCGGAGAACCTGCCCTCAACTCCACTGCAGCTACTCCAGAGAGATGGGACCCTCCAGAAGAAACCTGCCCAGCAATCCCAGCAAGATTCCCGCCAGAAGGGTAGGTGCACTTCAAGGAAACCTTCTCTACCTCTTCTCCTAACAGGCAGATCCATGTGATACGAACAGAGATGACAGACTTCTGTCTGAACGTACCGTTTCCCCGTGCCCCCCGAGAAGCAGATCGCCCGTGCAACCGAAGCACAGCTTCAAAGCACCAGTTACACAAAAACTGAGTGTGCCTAACGTTAGGATTCTTTTATTTTCTTCTTCTTCTTTTTTTTTTAAATCCTTTTATTTATTTTTTGGGGGGTCTCTTCCTCAAAGTGTTTCCTCCCCCGGCCTCTCCCCTCCCCCTCGGGCTCTTTCGTTTCAATCGGTAAGTTGGAAGCTTCTTCGCCGGTTTAAGCAGTTCTCATGGTTCATCTGTAGATTTTTAGTCTGTGTTTGCTAACGTGCTTTTTGCTTTCTTGCCACAAAAGCCAGAGAAAGTCACACGGTTGCAATGTTGTGTTTGCCTTTTTTTAAGATGCCAGGAGAAATTGCCTGTACCTGCAAGAAAGGCTCACGATGACACCTGGGGATAGGAGTCCTCCGCCGGCGCAGGGTGAGTGCGTATTTTGTTCCTCTTTTACACCCAGGAGTCAAATAGCTATGCTCGTGATCCGTGTCCTCTGGTAGCAGGGAGGAAGAGAGAGCCGTACCCGCAGGTTCCTGAGAGTGCACTGCCTTTTAGGTCACAGCTCGGAGTAGAAATATTATGGGGGTTAGGCTAAATTCCCCTCCACTACGCTTTCCTGGATAAAATTTGCTCCTTGTTCCATCTCTGCTATGTGTAAGACGGTTTTAGTATGGGGAGTATTGGCGGATTCCGTAATGAATTATTTCCCAAAAATCTGAGCCAGTCGCTTGAGAAAAAGCCGCGGGCTTCTCGCACCTTTTGGGGGTTGTGTAAAGAGTGCTCATATCCCTAAAGTCTCAGGAAAGCGGCTAAAAGCCAAAAATTCTGCGAGACTAAGGACAGAGACCTTGTAAAGAGCCGTACATCTAAAACTGATCTGGGTTTTGTTCTGAGTGCTTCAGCAGAGCAAATGGGTCTTTATAACAGACCACGGGCAAAGCTCCCTTCTACCGGCAAGCTCCAGGCACTCCCTTTGTCTCCCCACTCCCCAAATTCCGTGACTGCGTCCTCTGTGTGTGTGTAAACTTACGTGCTTAAGCAGAAATCTTGGGATAGGGGCGGAGGTTTATAACACTGGTTTGCTCAGCGTGACCATGCTGCAGGGGGGAGGGAGCAGGGAGGCGGGCGCGTGGGCAGGACCCCGGGACGGGGCCAGCCGTGGACAGGCCCGCTCGTGTCCTGTTGTCCCGACGTGGCGAAGGGAATGAGCAAAGGACCGTGTCCCACCGGCGGATGGCTTGAGCTCCCTAGCTTCTGCCATGTGTAACCTCAGAAAAACAGTTCAATTTTTAATACACCGCGCATTAAGTTTTCCGCGGTGCTGGGAGCTTAGGCACCTCAGCCCAGGGGGGAGCGGTACCGAGCGGCTGTCCTCTTCGCGCCGCAGGGAACGGCGCGGGTGCGAGGCAAGCGAGTGTTCACACGCGCACAGCACACGCAGGCGTCAGCCCCTGACAGCCCCGCCGCCGTGCTGCTGCCGCCCGGATCACACCCGGTCCGGGGATGTCCCGTGGGTGGGTCCCGCTGGGGGGGGCTCCACTCCCTCTGCGCTGCCGGGACCGGTGCCCACACCTGCGTGTCTCGGCACGAAAGGACCGGAACTGCAGGACAAGCGCTAAGCCGCCCTGCCCGGCCACGCGGGTCCGCGGGGCGAGCTGGGGACCGGGCGGGCGGAGGGAGCGGCGGTGGTTCTCGCGCCGCGGGCTGGGGGCGCTCTTGCCTAGCGGGAGAGCGGGGCCATGACCGATCCTCGGGGTCCCGCCGCCCGGCGAAAGTCGGCTCTTCCCGGAGCTCCGTCCGCGCCCCGGCAAGCCCTGACGGCCTAACCCCGAGACCTGTGTTTAGAGGGCTCGGGCTGTGCCTCCGCCCTTTCCTTCAGAAAGGAGCGTTCTTCTGCGTGCAGGCATCGCAACCTGGTAGCCGCCAGGAGACGCGTGCTGCCGCAGGGGAGCGCGTTGGACGTCCTCTTCCTGCGAGTTAATGCAGGATGCTCCGGTCCAGGAGCGGTATAGTAAACCCATCCGCCTCTACCCCCTACTCCGCTGGGGCAAAACAACCCAGCGAAAACTTGAAAAAATAAAACCAAAGGAAATATATCAAACCGCCAAAATAAGCAAATAATCAAAGCAACTACCAGCAGTTTTCAAACCCCCATCCTTCTCCCCCCCATCCTTCCCCCCCCCCGGCTTCTTAATACCGTGTAACAGAATACAGTATCAGGCCAGCGAATTAGACTTACAGCGAGAGGATTTACTATTCTCAATCGGGGAAATGAATGCAAAGTCCGTTTCAAATAATTATCTCTAGGGAGTCCTCCGAGTGTATTTGGGGTTATCCGTGATTTGAGAGGAAAGACTAAAAGAGAGGCAGACTGAGAAAAGCCTACCATTGTCACCTTATCCTAAGGTGAGTAAAGCATCCCTGTAAAGTTAGCTGTAAAGAACTGCTTAACCTGAGACGAGAGGTGAAAGCTCTCCTAGCCCGGAGCCGCCTGACCGGGGAGCCTGAATTTCGAGCTACAAAGGCGGCACGAAGCCCGGGCTTTCCTGGGTTTATATAGTTTTCCTCCCGTGGGGAATTCAGAGCTCTTCACAATTGATTTCACAGAGGCATCTTTTTCAAGGCGGTAGGCCCACGTGAAAGGAGCCCTTCCCCTTCGGGGGGCTCCGGTGCCCAGAGAACGGAATTTGCAGCGCCCGGGTGTACGGGAGACCTCGCCCAGCTCCCTGCTGCCTTGAAGGCCCTCCAGGTTAGGTCTTCGTCCTGCTCTGTTCGTTAGCGGAAGGAAAAGATCTCGTAGCCCCTCTCTGCCTTCCCCGCCCCCTTCCGTGGTCTCTACCCAGAAATTATCTGATCGCAGGTATTTAATATTAGATAGTCTGTTAAATTAATCATATCCAAGAGAAGACAGGTATCTGCCAAAAAATCTGGCTGAAATCTGGCTACAGAATAAAAAACCAGTAGTTCTTTCTCAGCCCTGAAGTCGGCTAAAAAAAAAGAGGGAGAAAGAAAAAAATTTGCATTCTCATAAAAATAACTAAAACCTCATTGTGAAGCACTGCATGTCCCCAAAGGCTGTAACTTTTTCGAATTAAATAAGGGTAATATTCACCGATTACCAGACTGTTCTTTTGAAACAAAAATCTGGGTGATGCTACGATAGAACTTGTGTTTCCCCCCCCCCCCCCTTTATGCTCCTTGCACACCCAAACACACTCGCATCCCTACACCAGCGTATTTCCAAATGAGGATGCCGGCTCCGAGGAGACTTTTCACAAGACCCTGAACGAAACAAAGCTGGGACAGATGACTATGAAGTCTATGAAGGGATGTGGTTAAGCGCATGATATAACTACTTACATATTTATCATGCCCAGGCTCATAGGTAACTTTTAAACATGCTAGTGATAAGTAAATTTCCTTTAAGGCTTCTGAGCTGCACTTCCGATAGCGGGTGCATCTTGAGGCGAGAATCACAGTGGTACAAAACGGCAAGGGTATTTTTATTAGCATGTAGTGCACACACACACTCATATGGGTCTTTGAGAATACGGATGAGAATTATGCAAATAAAAATCGCATTGTTGTTTTATCAATGAACTTTTCCCGCTATATCTCTATAGCTGTACACACACACGTGTCTACACACATGTGTGTATGTATGCACGTATATGTCTGCCTTATCTTTTCTGAATGTGAAAGTGTCCTCTAGCATTCATCAGCAAAGGCAACACTGCAACTCCTTTCCTTGCTTGCTTGTTTATTCTGTTCTAGCAAAGTTGTTTGTTTTTCTGGGAAGCGTGAGCTGCTTTTAGTTATGTCATCACTATGATTTGCATTTAGGCGGAAGGGTAGGACTTATTAGCTCTATTTTTATTATTAAATCAGTAAAGGTAAAAGTGCTAATAATTAAATACGGATCTCTGATTGCAGGTTGGAACAGCAAAATCGATTGTCTCTTCACCAATAAGACAAGTGTTGAGTAGCTTACTATTGATTAGTATGTTTATTTATGCATAACTTTAGGTATTTGCTTACATATTTCGGGTTCTTTGTCTGCTAATTATTAAACCAGATTGATTTGAAAGAAAGAGCTTAGACTGGGAAACACACTTAACAGATCCATTCTTAGCTAACCTGATAGTGGATTATTGCAATCCAATAAGTTTAACAAATTACTTATACGTGTTTGCCTTTTGAGCAATTAGGAAACCGTTTCAGATTAAAACCCCTTGTTGCATTTGGGGTAGCTTTTTTTAAATAAAGGGGCATTCTCTTTAGATGTTTTCCAAATGAAAAATGATTTTCTGGATCCGCAGGGGCTGAACTGGAGTCGATGTGTGCTTCGCCTTCCGGGCCCTTGGCTTCCTTTGTAAGTGTAAAACACCTTCCCAGCAGTAGCGTGGCCCCTGGGGGTTCCTCATAGATGGCATTTAAGAATCAGGGGTAATCTGAGTACAGAAAGCAGGAATCGATATATTAAAAAAAAAAAAAAAAAAAGATCGGCATTCAAATACCGAAGTACTCTAAGGCACAAGTTGCTTTTTGGGTTAGTGATTTAGTCGGTTCAAAAGAAATCATCCCAGCCCTTCTGCTAAGCGGTTTGATTAGAAGCTTTACCCTCCCAAGACCGCTGAACATTTTGATATATTTTTTAACACACTTTTTATATATATACATATATTTTCTTTCTCCCTCTCCGAGACTGGCATTTTCTTCTGTGGTCGTTTCTAGGAGGGCTCGGCTTCATCAATATTTTGTCTCTCCCGCCTCACCCCTGCTGGCATAAGCACCTCGGCGGCGGAGGGCGAGCGCAGGACGGGATAGCTGGCGGGGGGCGGTGTGACAGCCACCCCGCAGCCTCCCGGCCCTCCCAGTCCCCTTCCGGGGCGCAGGTCCAGCCACCCCCTGCCCGGAGAGCGGCGCCGCGAGAGCCCGAGCTACAGGCTGGGAAGCGGCACCGGGACCTGGCGGGAGGTGCTGAGCAAGTGTCAAGCCCTTCTTCGTTCTTCATTTCTTCCCGCCTTTTGCTTTCGGCAACTTTGTCGGGGAGGGTGAGGTGGGATTCCGCCCTCCCACCCCCCACCCTTTTACCTCCAGCAACTGCTGCTTTACAACCTGTAGAGATAAGGCGGCCTCACATCAGATGATCACCGAGATAAGTAATCTCTCCCCTCGGCCTGTGGTATAGCTGCCCGTATGCGCTTGAATCTCAGAGCACTAAGTCTTTACTGTGAACGAACGAGAAAACACTCGACAGGTCGTGAATAATCGTTTTAATGAGTGTGTAAAAGCGTGCGACGGGGTGCACGGAGCTGTCGGGTTAAACAAACAACTTGTACCCTGACGAAATCCGATTGTTAAAGTGCAAAGTGGTGTCAGTCCAATTTCCATCCCAGTTCTAAAAACCACAGATCTAAGTCGCGGGAGTCCAATTTTCCCCATTAAGAAAAATAACAATATTTTCTTAACGTAAGTGCGATCGTCCCTAACGTTAGCCTTTGATGAAAGACAGACCAGTTGCATACCCCAGAGATACCGAAGTTCTGCTATTATTTTTTAATTATTTTTAAAGACATGAGTTAAAAAGTATGTGCTTGACATTTTCCTAGATATTATCAGATCAGTGCGGTAAATATTTTCCTACTATGTGTCTCCCCTCCTCTTATGTTTTTTCTTTTCTTTTTTTCTTTTTTTTTCTTTTTTTTTTTTTTTTAACATATCACTGGAGGCAAATGTCGAATTAATTGGATCTCAGTGACTGAGGTTGGTAACTTTGTATTGAGCTAAGGTTATCTCTGTCATAGTGCCCAGGTGTTTACAAGACATTTCAAGCGTTTCTAGAAAAGGTAGATCCACAGAACACATATGATGGTATTAGAAGGGGGTTACAGTATCATATTGTCCAAATCCAACTTATCTTACTCCTGTGCAGGAAGACAACTCTCTGTAGGTCTGTATCAATTTATTAAGAGACTACAAATTCAGGAGGATCATTCTGGAGGGTATTTTTTATTAGTGTTAGTATTATAAGTTAGTAATGGCATATATTACTAATGTTTATCGTTGTTAAAGACTTACTGACCGACCACAGGTCTAGTTCTCTCTTGTGAAAAGTCATTTTCAGATGCGTCCTCCCTTTCTTTGAAAATACCGGTTTGAGCAAAGCTAAGCAACCCCAGCTGGAAACCAAAGCTTTCAAAAATTCTTTACTCTTCCGTTTAATACTCTAATTTTGAAAAATAGTGTGGCAATGGAAAGTAAACGGCATACCAAAATGTATTGCTTGACTGTAGACATAAGGAGAACCCAATGCAGTTTCCAATGACACAAGTGGCAAATTTGCTTTTGGTACTGGTGGAAGTCGAATCTGACCATTCGTGAACTGGATGAGAGTAGCCAGATGGTTTTGGTCTCAAGCCAATCTCCAGCGTTTTAGCATTTTAGCGTTTTGGATTTAAGACAAAATTGGTTTGTTTTTGTTTCTTTTTTTATTTTTTATTTTTCCACTAAAACAATTTCGTGTTGTGCTGTAGAAATGATGTAGACATTGAGAATGAGTATCTGTGAATTTCGTGTCCCTGAGCGCAGCAGGACTGCCTTTGAGTACCTTCCTGTGAAATCGGTGGTAGAAAGAAAAGAGAGGAAGAAAGCAGGGAAGAAGGGAAAAAAGGTAACTCAGCCCCGCTGGAGCTGGTAGTGTATCTATAACTAATGAGCCACCCGATCGTATAACAGTATTTAACAAGCATCTGACAAACGTTCCGGGCATTTTCAAACATGGCTTTGTTCAGACTATATGCCTTGAAACACATCTTTGCTCGGATCAGCCTGAACGCTGAAGACTGTCAAAACCGAAATGTTGCTCCCACTGTTTTCCTGAACTCCCTGCGGGCGAAAAAAAAGGGTGTAGGCTCAGCCCCACGGAGGGAAGATAGAGAAGAATGAAAGACAAAGCGCAAGAACATGTGCCTCCCAAGCACAACAGAACAGGAGGCTGCATCCTGGGAGCAAGAAAACAGTTCTCATCCCAATGATAGGCTAATGTCCTCCTCCTGAAACGCAATTTCCTCTGCAGCAAAAACCTGCGGAAAATGGGCACGGTGAAGTGTAAAGCCCTATCAGTTTCCTGATGTAGTTCTGCTAATAAATAAACTTCTAAATGCTTAGAACACTCTATCTGTCACATTCACGAGATAGGTACTGTAAATTCCTGTTGCAAATATACAAACAGAGATGCAAGAGGTTGCCTCTGTTTTTGTATCTCTCTCTCACAAGAAATGCACTATCAAAACATTAATTATATTTGAAAGGGAGCAGATTATTTGTTTGAGAAAGAATTACATTCTTGATTTTATATTCCACGCAGATCTCTCCTCCTGTCTGCTGAGAGGGTTGAACTGTAAATATGTCTCAAATGATGTACCCCTAAAATGTAGGTAGGTGTGTCATATTAGAGAGATGGGAGATAATCTGTAGGTGCTTTTAGACACCTCTGTGGGATGGGTCGTTAGGGAATGTCGAAATCAACACGAAATTGCAAACCTAACACATGAAGAACATACAGCCTTATTCTCTGACAATGGGAATACAAACACACATAGACACTCAGAGTTGAACCTAGATAGTTATTAAATATTGTGACTCACGGGAGTCACGGGAGTTTGGGTCTGCATTTCTTTGTGTGTGTGTATGCGTGTGTTTTGGGTGTTGGTTTTTTTTGTTTGTTTTGTTTTTTTTTGTTTGTTTTGCTTTTGTTTGTTTTTTTTTGTTGGTTGATTTTTTTTTTGTGTGTATGTGTGTGTGTGTGACTTTTTTCTTTGCTTGGTTTTGTTTTTTTTGTTTTGTTTTTTTTGTGCCACATGCACACCTTGTGGTAGCCGGTACTGGAAAAGCTACCAACGGTGTAAGTCACAAGCCAGCACCTAAAGATTATATCTCATTTCCTGCTTTCAAAAAGATTAATAATAGGGTTAAACAGATGCCCTCATACTTGTACCTTTTTTCTCAAAAAAATTGGGATCTGCTGGGGCTTAGTTAGGAGCTCCTGCAAAGCTGTCTGCATTTCCCACCATCCACCAAGCAGTCGTTGAGTATTTCCTAACTTACCTCCAGACACAGTTCCCTATCTCAGCAGCACAGTTCTCCAGCATTGCAAGTATTTTGGCAGGGACTGATGTGAACAGCCCGGTCAGAAAGGGTGCCTGGGTCAGTCGTGTCGTGCTTGGGGAAATTCGCTGCTAAATAGGTACCCTTGGCTAGGGCCCCGGGGAAGCTGCCTTAGAGGCAGGCCCTGCAGAGGCTTTCCTGTATTTCTGTATTTCTAGAGCCCTGGAAAAAGCAAGCCATGGGGCCTGAAGGGCGGTCGCAGGGAGCACGGGGGGGGGGGGGGGGGGGGGAGAGTGGGGCGGGCTTTGCTGCCTGCGGCTGTGCCTGGGATGTGCTCTCTCCCTGATTAGGTATCTGTGGAGGAAGAAGGTGACGTGACGAGAAACGCCTGACAGCCAAAGTGGGGAACTGTCCAGGAGAAGGATCCGTGATGAATGAGGTCTGAGCGGTCATGATGCAAAAGCAGAACAGGACAGTGTGCTGGCATCAAATGCTGGGTTTTGTTAGTAGAACCAAAAAGAAAAAAAGGCGGGGGGGGGGGGGGGGGGGGGGGGGGGGGGGGGGTGGGGGAGAGAGCAGTGGGGGTTGAGAGGAAGAGATCGGAGAAGTTAGTGGCTGTCTGGAGTGTAAACATGAGTCCATCATTCTCGTCGGGAGAAGGGGAGGCTGCTTTTGCCAGACGCTCTAGAGCCCAGGCGAGGGGCAGAGGCGTCACCGGACAGCTCCGAACCACCGGCGCGAAATCCTCATCCAAGGCGACTCGAGAGACAGTACTTTACAGAGTAATCGGTCCCGAAATCTCCCAGGCAGATATCCGAGTTTAAGCCAGGCTTCTCGGTAACTGCCGCACAATCACAGGGAACAAGATTTGCCCCGGAGTAGGGGATCGGATGGGGGGAGGGAGGGCAAAGTGAGAGAAGCGGGATGACATAAACCAAACCCCACTAAAAATGCAAACACTGTTTAATCCCTTGGGTACCTTAGTGAAGGTCTCAGGCTTCTTCCCCTTGCTTGTCGGGGAAGGCTGCGGTGGCCGAGCCTGTAACTTCTTTCATTGTTTTGGACCGTGCACTGTATTGCCGTAATGCCAATAAACGCTTTAAACGCGTCTCAGGAGCGGACGGCAGATGCGCCGGGCTCTCAGGCTCTGACGAAACGCGGCCTGGCTCGGCCCGGGGCTACGGGTCGCTCCTCACCTCTGGGAGCTCTTGGTGCTCTTGGAAAACGCGGATGGCTGGGTGGAGGACACTCGCATCGGGCTCTGGTTTTGCTTTCCTAGGGGAAAGGGGCAGTTTGGCTTGCAAAGGGTCCCAGAGGCAAAGGATCTCTTTGTTTCAAAGGGGTCAGGATTTCGGAACCTTAAATTTAGCTGCTGGAGACATCCCTGGCAGAAGTTCGATCGACTTACTGGCTGCCTACGAGGAGAAGCAGCTCTCCCTGTCGTGTAGCATGCCCCTGTCGCTCTTTCTTCCAGTAAATACGAGCAGATGGATGCAATTAAACCTCGACGGTCCTCACGACCGGACACCGATACAGGGTGTGAGAGGACCGGCCTGTGGTCTCGTGCTCACCCCCAGCAGCTGCAGCAGGGAGAAGGAACCAAAAATGGGTGCTCCTAGCTGCCATGTCCTACCTACAGCAAGGGGAGCACGGCAGGAGCCCAAAAGTGCAGAAGAGTTGGAAGCGTTAAAATTTCTATGTAATATTATTAATAATCATAAAATCCCAGAAAAACAACGGCTCCCTTATAAAGGAAATCTGAGGAGCGCAGTGAGCTAAGTGGAAGCTCTGTTTCCAAGGCAAGGCAGGATTAGTTCACTGCACATAATAGCCAGTGTGTAGGAATTGCAAATGAACATCACCAGCAGTGCTGGAGTTACCCTTGTTAAATTAATATCAAGCTGGCCTCTCTGCACAACGTGCAAATAACAGGAGCTTCTTAGCTTTCGAGGGGAACAAAGATTTAAATTTATATATATATATGTATATATATATTTCCCCCTAGTTTTATGCAAGAAACTCCTCCCCGGTGTGGCCAGTCAGCAGTGCAGGAGTTTTGGGTAACGCCTGAGCGACCTGTTTTTCTGGTTAAAACCCCATCGATAACCAACAGCAGCAAAACCCCAAACCAGAACCGACGCGGGCACAGGCACGGGATAAACATGGCTTCAGGCCCCAGGTGACTCGCAGCCTTGCCGTGGGCTGCTCTGCGCCAGCCGCGGGCACTGGCCGGGACCCCCGGGCTCGCCCTCCCCGGGGTCTGACCTCCTCCGGCTCCACGGAGCTGGGGACTGTAGCCACAAGCTCCCTCTGTGCCCCTGCAGGCGCATTAGGCCCGTAAGGCTTCTAACCCGTTATCAGGCATGCAAGGGGGAGAAGCAATACATATCTCCCCCGCTGCAAAGAGGGGAGAGAATACTGTGAGCTTCAGGGCTCTTTCAAACACTTTAGGAATTAATGGGGGAGAGTGGGGGTAGACAGGGAGGGAAGGGGCTAGGAGGATAGATGCATTAAAAATGGTAAAATAAAAACATGATATGAAGATATATTTACTGTCAGCTCAGAGCCAAAACATTTATGCTCCCACGCCTTTTTTTTTTTTTTTTTTTTTAGCAAATCGGAACTTAAGTGATGCATTTTAATTATTTTAGGAAAATAAGCAAGAACGGTCTTTTTTTCAGAGTCTAAATAAATAGCAGAGTGTTCTGTGCTGATGATGTCTCTGGCTCGTGATGGCCTCATCTATGCAGCCACTACTGTGAGCTCTGAAATCCTGGGAAGAATGGGGTGTTACTGGCAATTTCTGAAAGGAACTATCCATTATTTGTGGGGGTTTCCCAAACGGAACATGCAAAGAATTTTCTGACAGTTTGAGAGGTGAAAAGGGGGCCAATATTTTCTGAAAGCTGCAGCTCAGAATGTTGGGTACCTAAATCTCATTATTGTTTTAAGAATGAGATGAGGAGCGATTTTCCTTATTTTTCAAATAGTTATTTCAGCTCCTTGAAAGTAGTGGGGAAAAGATACATATTTTCCTGACAAAGAAGGAGCTGGATGCCTTGCAGTTTCTCAGATCAGCTTTTTTCTTTTTTTTTTTTTTTTTTTTTTTTTATTTCACTGCTTGATCTAATCCCTGACAACTTTCTTTCTGCATATAATGTGTCCCTAATATTCAACAGATTGCAGAGACCTTCCTGAAGTAGGCTGATACATAGAAGACCAACTTTTTATTTTGGGGAGGGAGGAGGGAAATGCTCCCTTCATCTAGAATCAGAAAATATCTGAGTGTAGTCAAAAAAAAAAAAAAAGAAAAAACCAAAAGCAAGTAAGAATGTTGCAGAAAAGAGTCCCTTTAAGTTCACATTTAAATAAAATCATGAACCAGTGCATAGCAATTATAGCAAACACTAAAGTGCACACACTGGCAATTCTATAGCAGAAATATTAGTCATAATCTCCCTGTGTAAAAAAATTGAAGCAATAATGAGTTTCAGTTCTCTGCAGAAGCACCTAAAGCATTTAAGGCCAACAGGTCTTAGTCAACAATTTTCCTTTCCGACAGGACATACCTCTACATCTTTACTAAAGCTCCTCATTATGTTTCAGACACTCCTCACCTCCACACCAATTTCCAGTTTGGATGGCATACATTCTGTCATTCTAATGCTGCAGCCAGTTTCTGTCAGCTTAAAATGAGCTCAGTGAAAGTGCGGAGTACCTGTAGGCAAACTCTGTTCTTTCTCTTTGTGTATATTTGTACTGTATCTTCAAGACTCACCAATGAAAGTCATTGCTTTGGAGGCTATGCTGTAGTCTGGCAGGTGCAGAAACTGAAAAAAATCAAGAACTAGGAAAAGTTACATAGTTTTGGTTCATTATTAAAGCAGAACAGCAGCACTGGTGACAGCTACATAAGACGATACTGAGAAAAGAGAAGAAAAAGGGAAGAAGGCCTAATAGCAGTGAAGCCAAGTAAGTAGATGTGTTTTACAGAGCAGGGTAGTAGTACTGATTTCCAGACTCCATAACTGCTACCCCAAAGATGGAGCAGGCCACAGCTTGTAGTACCCAGACAAGTGATGTCAGGAAACAGTGCTAGTCTGTAGGTGTCTGAGCATTGTCTTGGTTTTGCAGCACATGAAACCGCCTTTATCAATGTCTCTAAGAGTTTTCTGACACGTCTATGCCTCTAGAAGCAAAGCAGGAATGTGCTTGCTGCCTTGTTTTCATGTAGGTCATAAACATGTCCTGACTTTCCCTGTACCCATCCACCATGACCTCCTCGAAACTCTGATGCAGTGTCATTGGTTTACAGAAAGAAACTTGGGCATTAGGACTTCCATAAGGTGGTGTGTGAGCAGGGGGGTACAAGAAGTGTCTGGGAAGAAGGTAGTCCAGCTGCCTTATCCTTCCCAAAGAACTTTCCTGCGTTCTCCTGAAACTCAATAGAGCTCATGGCACCTCTGTTTTCTTTTCTGCTCCTGCAGAGTCCATTGAACCTTTGTCTCCTTTCTTGATGGTCCTGGATTATCAGTGGGAGAAATAAACTAACATTAAAAAAAGGTAAAAATTAGGTTTGAATGTTCTCAAAATATTCCTCATTGATGGGTTGGTGGAGTCTGGTGAAAAGATTCATCAACTAAATGCTGGAAGCCCCATGAATCTAGCCATTTTTGCAAACACCGAGTTTGAAAAAAATCTAGAAAACAATGCAATGTGAGGAACGTCCTTTCATTTTCAGGAAATGGATGGTCTATCATAATCTTTGATCTGTATGTTTTAAAGTTTCTAGTTTCAAAAAAACATAAACCAAATTAGCATAACAGCTTGGGATCCTCATTTAAAAAATCAGTTATTTCAGAGTTTTGGGGGCATCATATTTAGCTGAACCTGAAAAAGAAGCAGCAATGTACAGTATTGACAATACTGAATAATGCTGACTTGCAGAGTATTATAATTACATTTCATAAGTAACATATTACTCCCCAATACCAGAGTTTTTCAATCTGCTTTTAAGGTTATTGATTAGGCATTCTCCTGGCAACTAGAACAGGACCCTGTATTCACTTTTACAGAAAAGTCCTGCTGTAGGACCTCTTAATTAGTTACTAATGGACTTTCAGGATCTGTATAAATTGCCAAAATCATTATACAAATAATCTATTCCATTTCTTTTTATGACCTTGATCTACTATTGAAATAGAGAAAAAGCACTGCTCCCCTTGCCCATATCTAGCTCTATGAAAATAATCCTTGAATCTGAACATATGTACTTGGGTTTCACTTATGAGGGACAAGAGGTCTTTGCCAATTGCTTAATTTGTTTTGTTTAACGGTTCATTGATAACAATAAGTCTTTTGGGGTGGTTTCTGCAAGATGGTTGAACTCAGCACCTTGTAAGAATTTCAAATGTTCTCTGGAACTGGTGGGAACTGGTTTCATGTACTTAATAAGATGTACACTTGAATAACTTGGACAATGGCTTATAGATTGCTTTGTGTAATTGTGTATTTTTCCATAAATAGGATCACCCTCCATGCCATGCAGGGACTTGAATATCAGACATGCATGCCATAGAAAGCCTGTTGTAAGAGAGAGTGGACATTCCTGTACAAGGACAGAGGAAGAAAAGTTGCTTTTGATGCATGGATGGGAAGAAAAGTTGCTTCTCATGTGTGGCTCTCCTTCAAGGTGATAAGTTTTCAAGAATGAGAAAGATGATCATGGTTTATGGCTTAGCACTGAAACAAGGCTAGTGCTATCAGCATGTTCCATGTTATGGTTGATCTCAGCTTGCTGTTTTGCTTTGCTGTTTGCTTCATGCTTATGAAGTCATAAGTATGAGAGGACTATTAAAATACTGCAAATCCTGAATAATATTCTGTTGCAATGAGCTACTGTAGAAAAGATAGTATGTTGCAAGGGCAAAGAAACAAGAGAGAAATCCATCTTTGCTGGTCTTGAAAATAGAGACTGGAGTTCATGGTGTGGTATCTCTCCTTTAGTGAGAAGTACACCAGATTCATGGCAGGTGGCTGTTGCTGTTATTTAATTTCTTCATGTTTCTCATGGTAACTTCCTTACACAGATGCATGACCATATGCATGCTCGGAAAAACCCTTAATGGTGAAAGTCCCTTCTGGATCCCTAGATATCTAATATATTAGTCTGCCATTCATCTATGAGTGCTCTAACTGAAGTAACATTTGGCATATTTCAAACTCCAGTTGTGGACTGAAGGTTAACACTTAGAAATGGAACACCAAAGACCTGATATCTTGTTCTAATACATATTTTAAAGTGTAGAAAATATTGCTGTCCAAATAGACAAAAAAGTATCTCTGTCCAGGTCTTATATAAATGTGGCTGGAATGGTCTGTTTTAGGCTGCTGCATATTTTAAAGCCTAAACTAGAAGAAATAGCTTCCAATTTAATAAAAGTACTTTGAAAGTTGCTAAGCAACTTCTAGAAACCTTGCTTTTTAAGAACTTCAGTTGTTGTTTTATTTCAGGAAAAGGTTGCATATTACAACCGAAGTTCCATAAATCAACAGAGAAACATGTAATGGAAATGCAATAGGACATTTAAACATTTTCTCTGCAATTAAAACCCTTTAATTGTCTTGTGAAGTTTCATCGAGTATTCTACAAATGTTATTTTTGTAAAAAAAAACTTCAACAGATTATTGACTATGCAAAGAACCAAAGGAAAAAAAATTAAACAGGTTTGTCATATGGTATGTGTTTATCTTAACCTTTCTTCTTCAAAAATCTCATCTACTAAGTACTTTTATCAGACACTAATTATACTCCTCCTGAAAAGAATTTCTCCAACACCCTTCAGTGCCTACACTCTTTAATCATATCTCATTACATCTACCTAATCCATCTCCTTTTTTTGCATTGCCAAGGCTCATTAATAGTTTTAAAAGCCAGTCCTGGATATTATCTTTCCTTTCTATAGAAATATAAATAATACCATTACTGTTGGTATATATTCTTAAATTTCATAGGCATTTATAATTAGATCAAAGTTATTTGGCATTATTGAAATTTTCTCTAAAAATAACTTTAAAATGTGCAATAGAATAACAGTAGAAAGTTGTAAGTCTTTTCCCAAATGGTTGTTTTTATAAGCTGTTTTAGCAGTGGATCAATAATCACTTTGAAAGGAAGCGATCCTTGACTAATGTTTAGCACATATTGTGCTTCGCAGATGTTTTATGGGCGATACATATACCACCTTGTAAACAGTGTGGGTAGTCCAAAGAATCTCTACATGATCATGAGAGGAAAAAAAAAAAGAAAGATGGCCTTCCATCATACCTATGCTGTATGCGTGCCTTACATCACTGCAGTATGAAAAATATATAGAAAATGTTTCTACTGTGGTATCAGCTGAAGTGAACTGATCAAAGTAGAACAAATAATTGATGTGTCAATTTTTTTTTTCCTGTCTGCAAACAGGCTATAAAGCTCTCTACTACTTTTACCCTTTAAAGTCATTTGTAAATCACTTTAGCGGTAATCTCCAGTCCATAGACGCCCTTCCCTTTTGGCATGAATTTTTGCAATTTGCAATTTACATTGTATTAGCTAATTAAGTAAGCTATGTGATTTTTATGTGGTCTTATTTTCAGGATGTATAGGTTTACATTTGGCCAGCTTACCTCAGCTGAAAGTCTGAGTCGTGACACAGAAGCATGCCAGATGATTGTTTTATTTTCAGAAATTATGACATGTAACAATCGTGGTTTTGAGGTAAAACCAGATTCCAAATTTTGACTAGGAAGATTGCTTTTCCCCAGATCTGACCAGAGGGACTTCTTAATAGTTCATTTTATTTTTTTTTATTTCCTTTTGTAATGAGGAATATGATTGTATTCTGTAGGTTATCTGTGAGACCTTTTTAATATATTAAACTTATTGCTATAGGAAACTGTGACAGTTGATCTCAACTTTTGACACATCTTAGTTCTAGGTTTTGACCTCCTAATATAAAACCTAAATTAAGATTTCCTAAACTCTTCCTTTCCTAAGATCTGGGGAAATGTTTTCTGACATACTTTGGCAGAGGGAATGCATGTTCCTTCAACCTTTTGTGCCCTTGACCGTTGTAAAGAGCCATGGACACAGTTTGCAACAAATGCTTGTTCACAGTGTAGTTTCCTTTAGAGGCAAGGGAAAGCAGCCACAGCTTCCTGAATTTTAGGGATCTTAGGCTGACCAATAGCAAATTCATATCACCCTTGCACCTATTCAGTGGCTAATTGCAAGTATAGGGGCAGGCTTATGGATCAATTCAGTTCCATCTTCTTATTCAGTAATGGAAAATTCAAAATCAAATAAATTCTTTTTATGCCTTAAATCAAAAACATTTGTAGAAGCCAGTATAAATGTAAAATTAAAATATATTTGAATGCAATATAACAGATATGTCATACACATACAGTCAATATAACTGACATACTAGCTGAAATGTAATTGAACACAATCTTCAGAGTCATCTGTGTATATGGTACTGTTTTATTATAAGTACTGCTTCTTTTCTCTAAAGAGCTCATTTATATAGGCCAACACAACATATGTAAAAACTGTAGATATAAAATTACAATCAAGTAGAATTTCCCTTGGTGACTATTAATGAATGCAGGCTGAAAAATATTTTTGTAAGTATTCCTTATTACAGACCTATTGTATGGTTTGCAGGAAGCAAACATAAAATGTCATACCTAGCACTAACCTAAAGGCAACATTTTATTTCCCAGTTTGTGAAAATATGTATGGTTTGAGATATCTTTTTGTTCCCCACTGGAAATAAAATAGAACTCTTTGGAACATTTTTTATGTAAAAAAATTGCATATATCTATTTTGTGGCCAAAAAACCCCAGATTTGTGTGTGTGTGTGTGTATTTCTCTTTCCAACCCTTTCTTTGTTTCACTCTCTCATTAAGAAATGACTAAATAGACAAGCCAGGATATTTAGAATATTCCCATTGAAAACTTCATTAAAACTGACACATTTTTATGAAACATTCTGGCTTCAATGGAAAGACATATTTAGAAGAGGGGAAAAAAAAGTAAAATAAAATATAACTAGTTACAAATGCAGTTAAACTGGTATTTGTATTAAAATTTGAATTAATATTTACATGACAATTTTTCTAGAGATTCTTCAGACCAAATCATTTGAATACGCCTGAGTAATGCCAACAGCTCTTTACCCAACAACCAAAGCTCTTGAAAGACAGGTAAATCTACTGCACTAAGAAAGGTTTGAGTGCCATAGGAAATGGGAAGCTGTGGAAAGGTAAATAAGAATGGCTGATACAAAGCTGATCTTCCAAGCTACACACATGTTCACAACAGGAGTTTTCTCAGAGTTTTCGGACATGATCAGTCAATTTTGGTATTTTTGTAACCTACTTCCTCAGTTTAAATAATAAGGGATTCAGCAAAATCATCATATCTTGTCACACAGAAAATGCAGGAATAACAAACTATTGTGAAATCCCATCTTTCTAAAATAAGACTTATTTTTTTTGTTTGTTTGGCATTAGAAATTTGTGGAAAGTAAAGGAAAATACTTACCTATAATAAGAAACATTTATAATTCTAGTAAAAAACATCATACCTTCTTTGCAATTAGAAAATGAACTCAGTTGCTGCCTTTAGGAGAGCATGTTCTACTAGTATGAATGGAATCTTAAATTAATGAAACTTCCTTATATATATTATTTTTTAATTCCAGAATGATCAGATTTTTTTTTTTTAGAAATCAGGATTTCTAAGCCATAGCATAAAACATCAAAACCCCAGCAGAAAGCTTACCACTAAGTCAAAGATACAAGCTAAAGTTTTAATGTTACTTCACAGATCTAAATCTACAGTTATCCTGTATTTAGGACAGTTAAGAAGTTATTCTACATTCGTAAGTCCATTTACCTGCTTGCTGTTCAGAAATAGGATGAATCATCACAAGGCATTTAAGAATAGATATTTTATAGTTGTGAGTGTTGCAGACTACCAAAAGTGAAGTCTCCAAATGTTAAGAATCTACAGTATCTATGTGCATTTTAATAGAACAAAGTTAATGGATTTTAAAGTGCAGACTGGAGCATAGGAAGTTCCACGTTAACATCAGGAAGAACTTCTTTACTGTAAGAGTGACAGAGCACTGGAACAGGTTGCCCAGGGGGGTTGTGGAGTCTCCTACGTTGGAGATATTCAAGGCCCGCCTGGACAAGTTCCTGTGTGATGTACTCTAGGTTACCCTGCTCTTGCAGGGGGGTTGGACTAGATGATCTTTTGAGGTCCTTTCCAACCCTTGGGATTCTGTGATTCTGCGACAGAATTTATCATGTTTCTTGTAAAGTATGTTTGTTCAGATGTTAGCTAGCATTTCATCTCTCTTTTGGAGAGGTATTTGGAGAGGTATTTTGGGTTATATTCCCAAGGTTGCTTCAGTGCAAGTTATGAGCAAGACAAAAGCCATAAAAGTGGAAAAAAAAAAGAAAAGGCCATAGTGGGATGTTTTTCAAACATATTTGCAAGGGCTGATTAATGAGAGTAAATACTTGTGAAGCTGGCCAGGTACTCTTTGAAAAATGGGTCCATAAAGGAGGCTGGCACCATGGGACAGATACAAAGTCATACACAAAAGCAGCAGTGTCAGAAAACTGCAGCATAACTGATGCAACAAGAAGTGCAACAGAAGAGACATGGCATGTGATTGAAAAGTAGGGTGGTGTTGGGAAAAGCCTCAAAGAAGCTTTACTTTTAAGTGGAAAGTCAGACTGAAGGAATGCAAAGAAAGGAAATTTTCCCAAAAGATGGTGAAATAAGTTGAATAGAAATATGGATGAAGTAGGTAATAATCAGTGCAATGAAAAGCAATGGAAATATTATATTTCTAACTGTAGTGGTGCAGAGTAAAAGGCAAGGCAAGAGGATTGCTAGAATTAAATAACTGTAGTGATTTACTGGGAGAAAAATGGACAAGAATAAAAACCCAAAGTGGCGTTGTTGGTTGAATGCAGGATGAGAGTAATCTTTCTATGTGAAATGGAGAAATGGAAAATATACTGCTTTCTCTGTCTTGTACTGCTACTTATAAAATGCCTAGATTACCACTGAAGAGCATGGTTAGGCACTATAAAATGACAACATATGGTGACTTTCCTGAAATCCTTATTATTTAAACTGAGAAAAAGGTTAGAAAAAAGGTTAGGTTAGAAAAAGACCAATATTGGCTGATGATCATAGAATCAGAATCATAGATGTCATAAGACTCTGAGGAAACTCCTATTGTGAACATGGGTGTAGTCTGGGAGATCAGCTTTGTATCAGCCATTCTTATTTACCTTTATGGAGCTCAAAGGATTGGAGGCTATCCAATTATCCAAGGTGCACGGTGTGTGAAAGGGAGTGGATGCTACTATGAGCTCACTTGAGTACAGGGAGTCCTCAGGTTTAGTTATTTTGATTATCAGGGAGAGGCATACAGTTTGCAGAAAAAGGCAGTTAAAATTGTTGTTAAACTTCTTTGAAGGTAGAAAGAGCAGCCACAATTTGTTGAATCATGCGAATGACCAAAGCAATTTCATATCACTTCATGAAGATAGATGATTTTCGGTATCATAGTTTAAACAGAAGTGCAGATGAGGCCTTTGGGGTGATAGACACAAAAGCCAGGGGCTGACTTTTCTTGTCAACACCACATGTAGACTGGGGATCAAAGGTGTTAATAGAAGCAGTTTCCTTTCTCAAAAGATAAGGAGGTAGATCTGGATTCAGGAGCAACTGTAAAATTCAGCTGAGTATGAACACAGAGAGAGGGAGAGAAGGGCTGAAACAGAGAAGGGGAAAAGTCAAGGTCTGAAATGACAGCGGTAGAAGCAGAGTCATTGGTTTAAATGTGTAGCTTGAATCAGCAAAGCATTTTAGATTGAATAGAATGACTTTCTATATAGAAAGATACATTGCAGAAAAATATTAGAAGGTTACAATTAAGAGTTTGGCTGCTAGTTTTGTTGTCTCTTCCATCTCCTGCAAACCAGTTGTTTTCATTTATCTATTTAGTGCTGTCTGCTAAGGCTTGTGCAAAGCACAATAGAGGCTGCTCTTCTTTCTCTTCCACAAGCTTCAGAGGATATATTAGCAAATGTGAATGCTTGCATTTGATTTCTTCATATCCTTTGCAGAATGATGTATCTTGATGGGATACGTCATAGATGACTCTAAGAAAATCTTCTGTTATCAAGAAAATGAAATATTCATCTTTGTTAACCCATATACATTACCCCCCTCCCCAGTAAATTAACAATTCAAAATCTTGCACCAAACTTCATTAACTTTCATGAATAATTCCACTGACATCTAAGCAATTTCTGTGTGAGAGGATAAGGCTTGTCCTTTTATACCGCACTTACTTGTATAAAGGTAAATAAATTAGAGGGAACTAGGCTGTTGTCCACATTTGACAAAGGAACATTGATGTACAAAATTGTTAGATAATACTTTTGACAGTTATTGGTGTTTTTACATAACTTAAACAATGTTCATGTTCAACCTAATTGTGATGGGAAATATTCTTAATGAACATTCTACAAACTGCTAGATATGCTGAGATAATGATACAATAAACTAGGATACTATACTCAAATCCCAGAGGAGTTTCATTAACTACAGCAGGAATAATATATGAAGATTTTTTTTAAGAAGAGAAGCATATAGTCTTAGACAGTGACATTTTTGCCCTTCAGGATATGCCTAATTTTAAGTTAGTTGTTAACAGAAATATCACTTCTTTAATTACCACAACTTGCCTGTGGACATTACTTAGCTATTTGCCTAATGTGTAGCTAGCCTTGGAGTAACCATCCCAAATACCAATACAACATTACCTATGGTTATTCATCAAAGCTGTTAATCACCTGTTAATTTTTGTTCTTTGGTCATACAGTGGCTAAATCTGTATTTTCTTTAGTACTTGAAGTCATGTCATGTTGGAACTTTAAAGATGATTAACATTCATTGGCAGATAATTTCAGATTGTATGTAAGTTGGTTTAAAGACATTTCTTCCAAAATAGTTGTTACATTTTTTTTATGTTGCTGCATTGTGGATTTTTTACTTAGCATCTGACATGTTTTCTCAACTACTGCTTTTTAATGAAAACACAAAAATACTCGGGGGAATGTGATAAAAGCAAAAATCTATGATCTCTGCAAGGTAAATGACAGTATGGAAATTGTCACATCTGGATCAAAAATATTTCATCTGTTTACCTAAATAGATGTATCTAAACATGGGTAATTAGGCTTGTAGTTCAATGTATGTTTCCTTTAACAGCTTCTGCTTTCTCAATGCTATTTTCATTTGGTCATAAGCACTTAAATTATGCATATCTTGCTTTTTTAATTTCAAAAAAGCAACAGAAGATTTAAAAAATATTGGTTTTGTATCTCATCCTTTTTCCTATTAACACCTTGTAACTTCTTTTCTCTTAGCAGAAAATCATGATAGGATGCACGGAAATGAGTGAAACTGTTTTCAAGACAGCAGAATAAACCCCAGCAACAATGTCATTACTAGTGATGTTTTAAAGAGTATTTGTTATTCAATGTAGTCAATGTATTAAATGAAACTTTGCTCTTTTACTCATGCTGGTAAAATAATTTATACTAAACGGACTTATGTGAGCAAATCATGTGAGCTTAAGCATTGGTTCTCTGTCTAGCTACAAAAGCCAGCTTCTAAAACATAGAGAAGACTTGCTATCACACTTTTGTAGAAACATAGTATTTTAATTCAAAAGTAGCAGTAAACTGTGGTTCAGTTAAAACACTTCATTGTAGAAATAAACAGCTCTTTGACTTCTGTTTAACTGATTTTAATTTGTTAGCCAGCTTGTGATTTGAAGCAAGAGTTATGGGAAGATTTACTTTGTAAATTGCATTTATTCACTTTTTTACAATAATTTTTTTATTATTAATTGTAAATACAGATACTTAAATATTTTTGTTTCAGTTCTAGTCACATGTCTTGCTGTGAAATTAAGATAATCATACCTCCTTGTTGAGCTGAAAATGTTTCCTTTGAATTTGGTCACAGGTCCTACTATTCAATTAATATAATCATACCTTCTTCTGCTGCTGAAAATAAAGCAGTTGTTTAATTAAACATGCCAGTTGTTTATAATATAATGTTTCAGAAATACTTGTTTGAAAGAAAGGCTAAAGATTTATATCAAACATTTCAATCTGACAAGTAAATTACATTTCCTCTACCATAAAGAAAGGTAAGGCAGGAAAATGGTTGCAGTATCAGAATAACTGAGGTTGTTGCACTGAGGAAAAGCACACTTGTTCTCATTACTTGGAGATATGATATGCATCAGTCTACAAAGGTGACCTTTTACACTCTGGAGATTAAAGCTGAACATTTTACCTTTTAAAATAGGGAAATAGACATTATTTTGAAATTCTATATCTATTTTAACAGGT
Source organism: Melopsittacus undulatus (assembly GCF_012275295.1). Classification (NCBI taxonomy): domain Eukaryota; kingdom Metazoa; phylum Chordata; class Aves; order Psittaciformes; family Psittaculidae; genus Melopsittacus; species Melopsittacus undulatus. Next base: position 41,517,755 of record NC_047530.1, on the reverse strand, counting down.
AATCAGTTCAGAGATGAGGAAAAAAGTGTGAGATTTTCAATTAAAAAGTGGACAGAATGTAGTATGTGTGCATCATCTTTAATAAAAGCAAAAACAATGTTTTCTCTAAGGGTTTAGAAAGGCCTTCTTATCCCCACTTCCTTCCACACCCTCAAATTGTGATACTGTGTGTCTAAGACCCAAAAGATACAGGCTGCAGGAACTATTTTTTCTGTATTGAAGCTGGCATGATTTACAGCTTATCCCATTCTGTAGGTAGGTTTTCCCATAGGATGTTCTAGTGCTAGAAATTAAGTACTCCATGGTTTCCTACAAAATCCTGCTTCTGGTAGCTGTGATGTTGATTATCTGGCTGGTGATCTTCAAGATTTTATTGAAGGACTCCAGTGGCTCTTTAGACTGCTGATACCTTAATCTAACCTGGTTGAAATTAAAACATATTTTTGAAGGGGAAAGGGCTTTAACTGGTCTATGTAATCAGGATGTGCAGTCAGAGCTTCTTAATCCCTCCCTGTCTCAAACCACAATAAACAGATAATAAAACAATTAAACAGATCATTTGAAGAGAAAGGAAGGAATAGTATCAACCCATCATACGAATCTTTTTCAAACCCCGAAAGACTACTGCAGTTTGCTTTGATAAGCCAGCCTAGGCAAAATGCATGGACTTGTCATTGGTAACTGAAGGAATAGAAAACTTAACTTCTTTCATCTTGTAATTAGCATAATAATAATAAAAATGTTAGCTGCGATGTTTTATGCCTACACTTTAGCATGACTGCGCAGGTGTGGGACTTTTATTTTTCCCTCATGAGCTACAAGAATAAAGATGGGTATGATTTTTGCAAGGGTGAAATAGGTTGTCTGTCAGTTGGGTTTAGGCGACAGTCTGTCTGCAAGCCGTAAGATGATCTGCACAGTGCCAGAGGAAAGCAGGCAGAATTCCTGGCTTGCAAGCATAGATATTGATCTATCTTAGCCACCTAAACAATGCCTCACCTGTTTGCCTTGTCCATACCTTATTTTACGCAGTCTAATGCTTGTTTTGTTTGACTTTTCTTTTATTTCTGTGGATCTGAGCTTTGATACACTTTGGGGAGTACATAAACACAGTGTTGTACTTGAACATCACCATCCTGTGGAGTACTCTATTGGCTCTGGACCACCCTTCCCTGTATGAGAACAGCGCTGTTATTGAAAATTATGAGTAAGCAACTAAGTAAGTAGACCACATATGCAAGCGTTTGATCTATCAGACTAGTGTCCAATGACATTGAATGTGAGATGCTACTAATTACTGCACTACATACTCCCAGTTAAGATTTCCTAAATTGGAGTCAGTAAAAGGCTCTATTTTTATAAATTCTTTTTTTTTTTTTTTTTTAGCTGATGGTTACAAGATAAGTCACCACAGCATTTAGAAACCTATCCACTTATTTTGAAAACAACTGTGTTATTGTGTACTGTCTCAAGCAGGAATGAAATAGAAAACGGCATTCATTTTCCCAGTAAACTATAACATAAATATTTTACCACCATTTATTATTAGTTTGCCATTTCCTGCTGACAGCAATTCCAACTTTGCCAGCAGGCACTGTGTCTCACAATCATATTGTGTTTGGAACAAAATAAGACAAACATAATTTCTTATAAAATAAATGAACAAAATTTGCAACAAAACCCCTCTACTGAAGCTAAATGAGCATTTCTTTTAAGTGCTGACACTTGGTATTATTTAATTTGCATACAGCACATTTCACTTTTACTGGAAAACAATTAAGTTAACGAAGAACTAAGTCATCTGTACTTTCAAGGATAATTGAACATTACTCGATTTAGAACAGTTTTACGTTAATGCTATGAAGGAGCAGCCTACATCATGGGAAGTTTGTCAGTGGTTTCAAATGCAAGCATACTTTTGACCCAGTGACATATGAAGTGGATGGATCAAAATGAAATGCAAAATGGATTGTAATGACGCTTATGTTGAGCTGATAAAGAAATACTTTAAATACAAAGCCTGATACTGCGTCTTTTTCCTTCTATGAAACATAGTCCTTTTTCATAAGATTATTTGAGAATTTAGGGCTAATAAAGAGGGAAAGTCCTTATTTCTTATTAATTTTCTCTTATCTATGTACTTTATCTCAGGCTCTAGGGTATTTTCCTTGATGCAGTGAGGCAAATAAAGAGAGACTTTGGTGCTGGGATAGTACCCCAGTCTTTCACAGGTGTGTGAAAAAGCAATGAATCTATGACTTTGGGCTTACATCCCAAAAGCTTTGAAGACATGCTTACTAACCTTGAGAATGTGAGGTGTTTGTTTGTTTTTTTTTTTTTCATTTAGACTTATAGAGTAGAAGTAGATAATCCTTTTGGATTTCTGATGTAGAAAATTACAAATAAAACTCACTGCACAGAAACAGAAGTCTTAGATTTAGAACTAGTATTCCCTTAGAGGTAGGACTTGGTCCAACTCATTTATGCCTCATGTGAGCTGAGTTTGATTTAGATACAAAAACCTTGAGTGCGTTTCCTTTCTGATTTTCCCCCCTCTTTGTTGAGCTCAATCTTACTGAAGGTGTCCATCTGATAATAGAGATAACAAAAGTCTGCGGCTTTCTATGGAGTACATGCACCATGTCCAAAAAACTTTCCTGTAAAATTCTGCAGATACCCTCCAATCTTTAAATCAAAGAGCCCACCCTTATAGATGAACGGCTGGTTTAACTTCTCCCTGCTGATTCATTCTTTGGCCGCTCAGCTGGGAATATCAACTGTGATAGTAATTCTTCTTCTTTAAATAAATTGAAAGGGTGACAAATTATAGTTGCTGTTGAGAAATTTTGTAGTCAGAAAAAAAATACAATTTTAAAATACATTCCTTTAAAAATTTAAATAAGCAATACAATTAGCCAAGCACTTACATTTTATTAGCAATAGCAAGTAAAATTAATAAGTAAATTCAATGAAAAATGATTATGTGTCACAGTATATAGTTTTTACATTGACATTTCACATAATCTGACTTTGCTGAGAGGAGAAATCACTCGTCTGTTAAAATTACTTTTTAAAAGCTGTCAAAATTGGAAAACCTGCTGTCAAAAATATGATGAGAAAAGTTTAAAAATGGTAAAGTATGTTGACTTAGACAAAAAATATTACCTTTAGTGTAGAAAACTTGAATATTGTATCATTATCTTCTACAAAGATGAAAAACGTTATCTTTTTCCAAGCTGGCCATTTTTTTTTGGTTTTACCTTTTAGATTTATGTTTTGCATTTACATTTCAATATGAATGGGACTTCATCCAATTTATACTGTAACAGAAGCTGAAAGTAGAAGGTATTTGGGCATTCATAGTTTAATTGTATGTTTGAGTTTTACTACTATCAAAAATGTCCAGATTAATAGCCCTCCAAGGGTGAAGTCTGCTGTTCATCTAATGCTCTGGTCCTGCAAACTGCTGTGTATGAGGACCCCTGCAGTGCAGTTGGGCTGATGCAAGGCTGATGGACTTCTAGCAGAAAGAGGTCCATGCACAGCACCATCCCCAGACTGCTACAGGGGTGGAGGTTCAGCATCACCAGCAATCACAAACCCTGCTTCTCCAGCATGTCTCTGTCCTGTTCAAGGACAGTTTTGAAGAAGGTGACAATTCATTCTCCACTCACACACAGTCTTTGGCCTCTTTGTTGAGACTGCCAGCAAGGATGCCAATTAGTGCCATTCAAAAAAGCCCAGATATGCTGTGGTAATAATGAAGTACAGATTTAGAGGGATACAATCCAAAATCATAATTAAATGGAAATGAGACAAAACAGAATCTGAAATAAGATTTCACTAAGAACTACAAAAGTACATCTCTCAAAGTACATGTAATTTTTGATGGTTACTTTTTCAGCCATTGCTGCCCTTAATAGTATACAGCCTTTAATCCTGCACTGCCTTTTATAGTACATTTTCTCCAAATCACAGTCCCTGCATACATATAGGCAATACTGACTATGAGAGGAAGTCGTGGAGTTAATTGTAATGCCTTTACCCCAGTTTTAAAGGATCCAGCTCAGAAGCCACTGGACTGGATGTGGGGGAGGGAAGGTAAGCAAATTATTTTTTTTCCCCTTATGAGTGTTTTATGCAGTCTGGCATTATGTTTGTGATGTTTCACTTTGTCAGCAGTGTGAGTTGAAGGGAATTAAGTACTTGTGCACTTAGACATCATTCCTTAAAGTGCAGCCTAATTTAATCTTGCTGTTCAGCCTGAATTTAGTAATTCTTAAGATATTTTTTTTTTTCCAGTTTTAAGAATGGCTACTGAAAAATGCTAATGACAACCTGGCAAAACATGTAGGGAAGCCATTTGTATAAATGACATTTCCACTCAGTTTATGATCCAAAGAGGCCCATGTTAACTTTTTTGTGTTCCCTCCTGATCTGAGTAGCTCTTTGCCCAGAAAGCATTCTTCCTCCCAGTTTTTCTATGCAAACCATCCTTTGCAGTCTTCCTCATAGAGTCTTTCTGGCTCTCTAGTCTTCTTCTGCTGCTTAGATACATAGATCATGTCCTTCTTTCAAAATTAATTCCCACTGTGTTGGCTCAAAAAAATCTTTTCCTACCTAATCCAGTAAGCAGTACTGTCTAAAGGCTTGAATGTGCTTTGCTATGGCTCACAGGGACCACAGAATTGCTTAACAATCTTTAAACTAGGTTGAGCAAATGAAGGTGGTTTGTGTTTTTTTTTTAGCAAAACGAATGGGAATTTAGAGTCAGATGTGGGAGGCTGCATCCCTTGCATTTTATAATCAGCCTGACTCACTTTAGGCTGTGTGGGGGCTGCTCTTTTAGTTCATGAATACCACCACATCAACACGAGATTCTTTGAGGTCCATCTATCTGCCTGTGAATCTGAACTCCCACATTATTGCTTGAGTATCTGAATTCCTCTAGTGCATGTTGTCCAAGCCTCTTGGTGCCTCATATTGCTCTGTAGGGGCAGGAGGAATAGTTTAACAGTAGCCTAACACCTCTAACAAGGAAGCAAGTCTATGTTATCTGAACCTGTCTTTAAAATAAGTCTAGTTAACACAAGTATTGTTGCCATTGAATGGTGATTAAAACAGAAGTATTTTGTCTCCACTAGTTACCTGCCAGATGCTATTTGACTTATGTCAACGTTATTTTGCTATTTGCAGAGAAATAAATTTATCGCAATGATAATCCATGTTGTATCAAAAGAGGTTATACACTCATATGAATTTAAGGCCTGAAATTCTGGCAACAGGAACACTGCTAATAGATAAACTCCCTGTAAATTCTGAAGACAACAACATACACAAAGACCCCCATTAGTATTCAGTGAAAAACTGAAATAGCATAAATGAAGGTTAGTTCTCCCAGCAACAGCACCAGTTTGCTACACAGAGAACACCTTGTAACATTTTCTGGTTATTTTTGGTGTATTCTATAGCACAGAAGAAAGTAAGCCTGATTTACTATGGTGCAGTACAGAATGATATGTCATTGCTCCTGAGAAGATAAGGAGATGTTTTTTTTTTAATAAAAATTATCTGAGTCTACTCTCAAAGGGAAGAATTTAAGGTAGAATCTATATGGACCTGGGGCATTCTGGGCTGATAATAAACTGTTACAGTCTGCCCATACATGACAAGGCAACACATTAGAACCTGAAGCTGAGACAGGATAATAAGGAAGGGAATCAAAATCAAGAGAGAAGTGAGAAAGTACTGTTTGCAAACTGAGGACAATTTTTGTTCATTGTTGGGAGGACGTGACCGGTATTTAAAAAGCACGGGTATAGAATTCACTCACTAAAAGCCTAGTAGACCCTTCCTTTATATAGGAGGTGATCAGATATCAGAACAATCTCAAGTACTCTCCTGTAAATTATCAGTCTTGCTGGTGATCCTTTGGAAAGGTTGGGCCATGCTGAATATAATTGTTGTAAGCAGAAAAGAAAGTATATGTAGCTATATGAAGAAGCTGGAAAATATGACTGGGAGGCTCTCATACCACTAGAATATTTTGTTGAGGAGGTAAACAGATGCAAATAAGGGATAAGAGGAAAATTTTGCTTGGGCTGTTGAAACTCACAGGCTTTCTGGAGAATGTGTCATTTTTAGCTGACCTTTATGTGATAATGATCCAGTTTTTATCACAAATTTATCATAAATATATTTTGGCAGAAATATTTTATGATTAATTTATATAAACTCTTTTATTAATTTAAACAGATGACTGCAGCCATCTTGTATTTGTTACAGGTAAGATTTTAATTAAAATTACATTAGTTAGGGATCTATTAGAGAAAAAAATACCATGAGTGTCCCTTGATCTAATAATTAGGAGAAAAAAAGAGTCTCTCTAAAATATCTGAAGTCTATAACTTTTATTCTTATTATTTCCAACCTCCAGGACCTTGTATGAGCAGATTTCACTTGGATGAGTGCTGTATGTCATTTCATCAGCAGACTACTGGTTCTGTTTTTTGATCATCCTAATCATCTCAGTCACTATATATGGGAAGAAAGAGGAATCCATGCTTATAAAACCAATCTGTACTGTCAGTAGACCATCAGATTAGCCAGAATGCACTTTTAAAGAGCAGAGAAGCTAATTAAGACACAAGTGAGATCTATAGTACCTCCATGGAAACTCAGGCTCATTTATGAACTGCTGCTGTTTTTATCCTTGTTATACGTTTTAGGTTAAACAGTGTTTTTAACGGCAGGTTTGTTCATCACTAAGGAAATTGAACAGGATCATCAGCATTAGTGCACCAAGGAAGGAAATACAGGCAGAAATGTTATATGGCTGTATTGCAATACAACAAAAGGCATTCTCACAAACAGGAAAAAATCACATTTGCTGGGTTAAAAAAGACATCTATGCCATTTTCCTATTGCTTAGAGAGAGGCTGGTCTATGGCCTGGTCAGTCCGTGTCTTACTAGGGCATTTACAGACTAAGAAATCCCTTTCCCCCCTGGATTATGTGGCTCCAACGATGTTGCTGCAGGGCATTCAGCAAATCAGTGTCCTTTCTAACCCAAATGGTGCTAAGCAGTACTTGCAATGTACACATTCTTTAACTTAAAAAACTTGAGCAGAAACAATTTTACAATAAAATTAGCATAATTATTGATTTACCATGCATCGTATGCTCCAGGTTAAGTTTTTTAGCCTTAATGCTTACTGTGAAGCTAATTCAAAGTAGCTCACTATCATTGTCATGTGTGCTATGGGATTTCTCAGACATGTTTACTGCAGATCAGAGCACAGCTGATAACTGATTACTTTGTAACATTTTTTTTTTGTGTTTCAAAGCCTTCCAGATTCTAGAATATTATGCACATACTTGAAATGTTCAAGAGCTACATAGTGGGTGCATAAGTCATAAGGTTGTCCTTAAAAATATAATGCAGCTGAAGGGAGAGAGAGAAAGAGAACATGAGAGAAAGAGAGCAGAGACAGACATAGGAATAGAGGCAGAGATATTTATGGGGTTTTTTTGGTCACAATGATTCAGACCATAGATTCAAGACCTTTTGCCCAACTAGTTTTATAGTACATGGAAGGGAACTTTAAAAAAATCAGGAAGATTTAAGATTCATAACTTCCATAACTTTTATTCTTGTTTTTAATAAATCATCAAATTATCACAACAGTTTGCAACAAAATCACAACATTCAGCAATGCTGTGTTATTTGTTTTAGGGAACTGACCCTCAGATTACTCTTGGAAATAAAACTAACTTAATATTTACCATGTTTTTAAAATGAAGGTTGTTTTGCACAGATTCATAGAGAATGGAATCTTCCTTTAAGCAGCATTGCAACAAACTTACTTTCGATGGAAAGAATTATTCTCATGTCACCTTCCCATATGGTGCTCAAAAGGAAATTCAGTAAGCCATTCCTAAAGGACAGTTCTTTATATTCAGATACTGAAAGAAATGGAATGGTTAAGAAAAGAGAATGGAGCTTGTAGTGGGAATGGCTAGAATGTGTGCAAAACTCATTTTTCTCATAAGAGATGTTAAAAATGGAGGCTGTGTTTATCTGAAAGTTTTTAAGATAGAAGATTTTGATTAGTAACCCACTGAAGAAAACTATCAGTAGTTTAAAATCCAGCTATAAGCAAACTGCAGCCACTAAAGAATACATTGCTTATTCAGTTCCTAAAAATATCATCCCCAGCTCCTAATCTGTATTGCATCCCAGTTGTTAGAGAGATCCTGTCTGCTGGGTAAGCATATGACTGGAATTCACTGAATACATTTGTGTGCTCATATATTTACTTGGATGTTTTCCTTTTGTTTTTTATTTAATTGTAATCAGTGATGAGAGCAAGCTCTGCGGATGAAACCAATGAGGAAAGGATCTTGGACTTTACTGCTTTATGCAACCAAGAAATAAATGGTAAACTATTAAAAATAGAATTATACTCTTGACAGTTTCTCCTGACCAGTTTCTGGTGATAACTCCTGTAAAACTCCACAATAAATTGAAATGCTGAGTTTAAAAAGCTCCAAATTTTCCAGACCTATGGGTTCCATAAATCTCTCAGGAATGAGTTTGTACTTAAATTTAGATAAAATTCTTACAGTATAATTTCCCTTAACTTTATAGTGACAGTAGCGGTGACATACCAAAGTTATAATCAGTTCATAGCACGATGTATTACCCACTCTTTCAACTTTGCTATCATGAACTTTTGTGTAGGAGGATCAAACGTTGGCTATTAATGGTTTCTGAAAGAGGCAAATGAAAAGAAGAAATAGGACAATCCTCTCTGGTATCTCTCTTAAGAGGAAATCAGCAAAAGGAAAGCCTTTTGGTCAAAATGAATACTCTGGCATTTTAAAAAGTCATGTGCAATAAAGCATTTCTGAAATGTCCTCATAGCAAAAGGATTTTAACAAATGAAACAAGAAATTATAATTCCCTATCAAAAATCTGAAGAGGGAGGGAATATTTTTGCTGTGTGCAAGCTGAATCAAGTTAATGAGGCATCTAACACTGCGAAAAGAGCGTTCTCTATAAATAAATCCCGTCTGATTGGGATATATTAGTCTTCTGATAACATTCTATAGCCTACAGATGCTTTGAATAGAATGTGTATGTGTGCAAATACTCAGATCCATTGGAGTTACTGTTCTCCAAATCCTTGTCCATCACACATATTACAGTCATTTTCATATTTAAGCACTGAATGAAACCTCAGTCTTACTCCACTGCCCAGTTTGAATAGGTAAGGCTCAGCAGCTAGGCTCTGTGAAAGCTCTGGAGATCGCATTTCACAGACAACGATGTGGCTAAAGAGCAGCTGTGTAGTCAGTGGAGGACTCTTCATCTGCTTGCCAGAAGTAACACTTGTGCTCCCAAGAGCTTCAAAGTATCAAGGAGTAAGGCTTCATGCAACAGACTACTTTTCCACATCACTATGCTTGCTATATGCTGTGTCATTGAGACTCTGTGGTGATTGTAAAGGCAGCATGGGCAAACAATCAGGGGAAAAATTACCTGATGTGAAGTTACAGTGTTTGGTAGCTTTCTCAGAAGCAAAAGCATGTTTACCAGTAAAATCTCTTCATTAGAGTGACATTTAATTTCTGTGGAGAGGAAAAAAAAAACACAGCTTTTTGTTGTTTTGCTTTGTTTTATCCTCCAGGGAATTTATCGGTCTTTCTTTGTGAGGTATGATACACTTATATTTCCTTGAAATTGTGTTGTAGTTACCTACGCATGATGTTTCTACATTTTCCTAAAGGATTTGCTTCTTTGGAAATCTTGTCTATACTCTCCCCAGTTTTGAGAACAAAGTAATGCTTGTCTTTGGAAAAGGTGCTCATGTCACTTTGTTGTGGTCACCCAGTCTTTTCTAATAAGAATAAAAAAAAAAAAAAAGAATAAGCTTCAGGAAAGATAACCCAGAGTTTTAGGAGCATTATGTAGCAATTCAAAAGCCTTAGAAGGATTTACTCTGTAACAGTTTAGAGCAGTAGAAATTAATACTCAACATTTTAATGCCATGAAACACTTGAAATCAATAAAACATAACTAGTAATGCGATCTTGAGAACAAATTTATAGCATTTTTATTTTCATATACACATTCTTGAAATATAATAATGTTGCTGTGGTTAGTGTTTTTTTTTTGTGTGTCCCCAAGGCTGGACAGCAGAGAGTTTAATTATCTTTTCAACTATGTAAGAATATACTTGGTGGTCAAATTAACTCTTGGATAAAAATGCAAAAGTTCATACCAGCTTTTAGTTAGTTATTAAGAACTGCTAATTTCAGATCACAAGAATTTTGGGAAAAGTAATTTTTAGAATTAAATGATATCATGCCTTTTAGGATCTAGACCACTGGATTTGGAGTGACAAGACTTAGAGTGAACAGTGATCTATCTAAACTATATCAACATGTCTAGTTAGCAAAACACAGTTGTCCTGTAGTTCAGGATAATTTGGGTTATTTTGTAATAATGTTGCATAAAATTAATGCTGTGAGATACAGTTTGCCTTTGCTAGTTTCATTTGCACTCATTTTTATAGTACACAAACTCAAATCAATATGCTGTTTAATAAATCAAATCTTAAAACTCTGTGATCATTGCCATTATGCTTTTTGAAAAGACCTCCCTGAAAAGCTGATATCAATCATTCTTGTCTAAGGTCTGAAGCAAATGTAACCTGCAAAGGCTGGTAGCTGGGCTATCTGCCATCATTGCTGGCAGCATAAAGGCTCCGGATACAGCCTTCTAATAAGAATATGGAGAAAAATCTGTCCTGTTTTAATGTGTGTTAAGTTTCTGAGATTAATTCATGTTGCTATGTATGAAAACAGTGATCTAAACTTCAAGGCCTATGGATGTCTTTCCACTACCATGTCCTCTGGACAGTGAACTCTGATTTTCCACTTCATGTAGGACCATCCCTGTTTCTGAAGAACGCCCCAGGAGGGAGATATTGGTCCATTGTTAAGAGGGCAGCGGTCTAGGACAGAGATGTTTGTTTTGTCACATGAACATACAGTGCCAGGACAATAGAGCCTCAGTGAAGACAGGGGTCAAATTACATGAGGACAGGGTTAAAATACCTTTATTATGGCATAAAAGGACACTTAACAGTCATGCAGAATATAAGGAGTGATGAACACTTCATATTCAGTAGTTAGCTACATGATTGCCAGAATCTCCTAGGATTTTTTTATATTTCTTTTTTGTAGATGAAAGGATTGTACAAATTGTTAATAGTTGGATAACAAATATCTAAATGGAATACCAATGTCTGTTATGAAGCAAACATGAACCCTTTTTTTGAAGTTATCACTGGAAGAATGAAGTAAGAGCATGTGAACAAGAATAGTTATTTTAATTCAACATATATCATTTGCATAAAAATAGTGACATTATAGAACTGTTCAAAATATAACAGAACAAATATAAAAGTGCTTCTTTTCTTTTTATGCTAACAGGTACTGTTGTCCAATAAAACCCCAACAACCCAACCTGTCAGGGAAAGTATACAAAACTGCTTTTCTTTTGAATGCATATTTAAAATGAAGGCATGATGACAGCTTTCATTTGAGCACTGGACAATTTATTTTTTTTCAGAGTTTGCTGCTGTTCATGCAAAATAAGTTGCTGTGATTGCAACATATGTATTATATGGCACATATGCTACCTCTTAGATAAAAGTGTAACTCTTGTGGTTCCTAGCATTTTTCTAAGGACATACAGTGTTTAACAGTAACAGATCTTTTTATAATATTTTTGCCATGTTTTTGGCAACTAAATATTTTTTCTTTAACCTTTCTCATTCATAAGTTAAATTTGTTGTTAGAGAAAAATGGAGTGTGGAGGTAGAAAGCAACAGTGTGAATAAGAGAGCAAGAGTGTTTTGACTGGCAGTTTTCTCTTTGGCTACCATTTTGGGTTTCTTTGTTGTAATGCAGGAGGGCAATAAATTGCCAGCTGCAAACAAGGGTCTGTTTAGCTATGTATTATACAGACAATCATATAAATCAATTATGGGTTAAAATGCTGGTGTGGCACTTTAGGAATTAGGAATAAAAACTACTGTTAAGAATAATGTGGGTTTATTGTCTAATTTCTGACATATGCAGTAGAATGTATATCTTTTATATCTGTTTGATTATGTTTGGTCCTTAAATCCTTCTCTGTATAAAGGCGTGAGCTTTGAATTATGATATACTGAAACATATTTTCACACACATGATCCCAGCAAAAAGACAAATAACTAAAACTCCATCCGCAATACCAATGATTGTTTTTTTCCTGTGAATGCTCCCATAAAACCAGTGGAACAAAACATATGAATGCCTTTTACTACATGTGAGTGAGGAAAGAAGTGAGTCCTGCTTTGGGTTTGAACACAAAGCAAGCTTCCTTTAAAGGACAGAATTATTTGTTCCCTTCATAAATCCTAAGCGCATGGAAGTGGACCTTCAGTCTTCTCCCTCCTACTCCCAGAAATGATCCCTTTATACTGGTAGTTCATAAATATGCAGTGAAGCCCATCTGTTCCAGCTTGTGATTCAAAATAGTATCTTGTAATTCTTTGTAATGTCTCTGGGTCTGATCACAAAGGTATCAGTGGCAGTGATAAAGCTACCATTATCCTCAGATGTGTTGGCTCAGGATTCCTGAGAAGGTTTGACATGAGTATTAATCTTTATTGGAAGGGATCCGGCATCCCTTTCTGTTGCCCATCATTCAGGAGAGTTCACCATCCACAGGGCACTTCCTAGAAACAAGGCTACCTGTGCTCCTGGAGAAGGGGGCCCTTGTAAAACTTTTGAACACTTGCATAGGGATGGTTTCCTCAGATCAGGCCAAAGCATACAATTATACTGTCAGGTTCTATCTTCAGATGGAGATGACTTTTTAGGCAATCTGTAGATCTGAGTTTACTGTCAGAATTATGAAAAGCCTTGGAAGGAATTCCATAAATGTTCAAAAATAGCTATTCATAAGCAACAACAGAATAGAAGTAACAGTTTGAGAGATTTTTAAACTCCATTACTTGTACATATTTATACAATATAGTGCCTGTCACGGATAACGTACAGCAGATTAATTTCATAATTTTAAAGAAGAGTCGTTTCTCTGAGTGACGTATGAAATAATTTACAAATACACAAGATGCCGCTTAATAAAACAATTAGTTCTCCGAGGGCCCTGGCAGTGCTTTCGGAATTCTTATCAGCCCTGGTTTACAGCTGTAACTTCAGGATATAATAGGAGATTGAATCTTACACAAGCAATGAAACAGATGATCAAATTCACAAGGGATCGTATCAGGCTTTTTCCAGTACCAAAGAAGCATATTAATCCTTATCACTGTTTTTTGAAACGCTGTGACAGAAATAAACCTGTACTGTAACTTGGCCCTTTTAATGAGCTTCTGGAGTGTGGGCTTTCCACTCAGCACCTGAAAAACACAACAAAACACCTTTTACATTAAAGATGTGAGGTTTGCTGCTGGCTAAATTTGTACACAGAAGTCTATAAACCAGTGCTCAGCCAGCTGGGAAGCAAGAAAGCAAATTCAGATTCTGCCATGAACTTCACAGACCAATTATCTACTTGGAATCATGGGAGTTTAACAAACAAATACCAGCCCCTGCTGAGCCTTTTCAGTCCAGCAGCTTATGGGTGATTCAGTTGCATCAGAGGCTTTTAGACTGATCAATTCTTAATCACAAAGCGCAAAAATTATTCTCAGACTCACGTCAGTTTCTTTGGACACCTTTGTTAACAATCTGCTTCAAATAATTTTTTTTAAGAACTGCAGACACTGTTTTTATTGACTCACCACTTGTAAAATGTTTATAGCTTGTTAATTTATATTTACCCCTTTACTTTTCCCTGCAAATCAACATCACTTAGCACAGTTTGGTTACACTTTGTCCAAAGGAAATTACAGAAGCCTGCTATGGGGCTAAAATGAAGGAAAGCTGAGGAAAATCAATACGCTGATGATTAAACAGATCGTAGCAAATTCACGGCTGTAAGCTACAGCATGGAGACATCAGTGTGATGCCTATCTAGCAGTTAATGTGCTTTCAGTCAGTTGAAGAAAATTTTACAATAAAGCAAAATGTAACAGAAAAATACAAGCTACTACAGAACACTTCTTTTTTTGTCTGATAGGAATGGTTGTGTTATTTCAATTCTATTCTGCTATTTGACTTCACAGAAACTGTAGAAGATGTTTAGATTTAAGAAAAAGAAAATCTATTTTATGAGGGAATTTGCAGTGGGAGTTTTAAAGAGCTATCTGACTTGCGGTATCGTTCACATCTATTGTAAAAGCTCTGTATTTACCGTTATTTTAAACCACTCTTTTCTGTCAGTGAAGTTCATGTGTGATAATTTCTATTTTAATCTTCCTTTCACTTTAATTAGAAGACAAAAAGGTATAAGCATGTTCTAAATAAGTATCCTAACAACAAGGATAATATTTAGTGTGAATTGTATATTGTCTAACAAAGTGATAATCTGTTGCTACTAATTTTAAGTAATAGAGAAAATTTAGAATAAAAATAGGCAAAGGGAGTTTTATTGCACATTAAATTCTTGTGTACATTTAATAGCATATAATATTCAGGAAATAAATGTGGAAGGAGGAAAGCAGTCTTGGAAATAATAGGCAAAGGCCAGTACCAGAATATAGCAAGGATTCTGAGTAGGTCCAGGGACTTCACATTTGCAAACACTTCTCATTTATGGACAGGAAAGGCTTTCTCTCTACCACCCATGGCAGTGCCTTCAAAGCATAATGTGACCCCGTACAATGCATGTTTACTCTACTATGTGGTAGCCACATAAAAATAGAATACATAAAATGAACCTGCAATGTTAGAGGCAGCTTGTCACTATTGATAGAAACAGGGATGCCAAAGAAGAATTAATTACAACCAGAGGGAACAGAACAACTCTGATTTGAGCTTTTGCAAATCAGCATATGCCCATTTCAGTGGATTTCAAAGGCTCAAATGAGGAGATGGCCCACAGAGCCTTCTCAGAAGGGATATTCGGGGAGCAAAGGAGTTTATTTCTCTTTCTCACATAGTTTGAGTATCTGCAGAAAAGGTTCACTCTGGTGAAGGAACATTGGTGGGCTACTCCTTGATTTTTCTGACTGGCAGCCTGGAGCCTTCCAATCATATTCACCTCAATGTGCCAGTGCACTCTCATCCTGCAACATCACGGGCAGAGACTCCCAAAGTTGTGTGGGGCATCAGTGTTAGCATGCTACCAGCTGCACCTACCTTTTTCTCACACAATCCACTTCCCACTAGCCACTCCTCATAGGATCCACAGTGAGAGTCACTATCAGAGCAAAGTAAAGCTGTGGTGCATTCAGGCTTTTTCTAAATGTGCTCTCCTCCTTATATGGATAATGATGCATGTTTGTGTGCTCACTCACTCAAACAACAGTAGAAGAAAATATTTGGGCCTTTCTTCTGAACTCTATTGGGAAAACATTGTTCTTTTGGAAATCCTCAGATGAAAGTAGTATGCACCTGTGAGGAATGTTTTTATAGTTGCAACATAATCTGCAATTCTTTATTTTAATTCAGAGAAGCATAATCAAAACAGGGGAAAGTGGAAGTGTCAGAAAAGTTTACCTGTGCACTAAGCTGCATTCTGTGGTTGATTTGTTTATATGATGGAGTACATCCCTCATTTAGCTGATAATTTTATTTTTTAGCCAGTCTTAAAAAAAAACCCTGTTTTTCTAAGAGGCTCTGCACCAAAGGAAAGGTTTTGTTTTGGTTTGCAGCTGGTAAATTCATAATGGCTTTAATAATCAGTATTTTATTAGTCAAAAAAGCTAATAAGCTACAGCTATTTTGTCTGACTGATAGTACCTTATGGTCTGTGGTATCAGCTGGGGAGCTGTAGATTCAGTACTCCATTAAGAAACTTAAAAATTCCAAATAAAATATATATAGAAAAAGTCTCGATATAAAAAACCACACCCAAATTATAAATAAACACAAATATAGATTTAAATGAAAAAATAGTGTTCTCTTAACTCTTTCTGTGTCAAAAATTCTGTAAAATTTAATATTTATAACTACAGTTAAGTTGCAGACTTAGTGAAAGGATGAAGAAAATACAAATACAATAGATGTCAACTATGCAGCACGATAAAAATGATGTTAAAATGTGTTATTATTTGAAGATGTTTTGTTTCCACAATTCATATGGCAGCTCAGAGTAAAAATTTCAACAAATTTTTTGAAAAAAGTTTGTGCTTTTTTCTGTCACTGGGATCATAACTGTGCACTAGAAAATTACCTTTGAAAAGATTTACAGCTCATGAACACTCTAATAGATTGCTAATTTTACCAAGATTTAACTTCTCACATGTTTTCTCTAACTCTGTGTCTAGACCTGTAATTAATAGGATAAAATAACTGACAGTGAGAGCTGTAGTAAAGCATGTCTAGATGGTATTGATAGATTAAAATGTGAAACAATACTATTGGAAAATGTGGGAAAAGATCCATGCCAGAATGCTCTTGGGTTTGCCAGTTTAATTGTGCTCCTGGGTATGTAGTTTTCAAGATTTTCTTCAGTTGTGGCATTGAAGGAAAAGTAAAATGAAGTGACAGAACAAATTAGAAGGCGATAATGGAAGGGAAAGTGAATAAACCAAGTGTAAACTTTTGATAGGAAACCCTTGTGTAAAGCCCAATACTTACATGCTATTTCCCTTTTTTTTTCGTAACTCCAAAACTTTGATGAAGATGCCTAATGAACTTTTTTATTGTGTAGTTTTCCATATTTAAGACTAAACATGAATGTGCTCCCAAACTATACATTTTAAAGGAATGAGTTCTTTAAAGTTACCAGTAACACTAACTATTTCTATTAAAATTGCACAAAGGGTTTAGTCTGAAAAAATATTTTGTTGTTTGGTTACTTACACTAATTTGTGGTTGATTATATGTTAATTATGAAAAATTCTCTTTAATTAGTAGCACACAAGTTATTTAATTATACAAAGCATACAATTAAAAAGAAAGTATAGCCATAATAAATGTTAAGATTTTTCTGATGACAAAAAATCCAAATGCAACACAATGTATTGCAATGTTTGATAAAGCTAGCTATCAGCAACAAAACTATTTGAAAGCTTCTGAACAATGCATTTATTTTTTTTAACTTTGTGGAAGACATTAGCTTGCTAAAGATCTGATAATTAAAAGTTTGGATCGTTTCTGTGTTAAATCAGATATGCCTCTTACAATTTTTACAATACTTACTTCTTGTATAAATTAATTGTTCTGTGTTTATTTGCTAAAGAATCTCCCCCACGTGAAAAAGCAAAATCTCAGTAGATGCGGATTTTACACTGCACTAGATCAATCCCAATACCAGTAAATGGATATTATTAAACAGCATGGGGTAGTGCAAACTGGGAAAGAAAACTTGTAGTGTGCTGCCTTTGAGCAGACCTGGCTTGCATGCTGTGACAGGGCAATTGTCGACATGCTTTTTCATGCCAATCTGCAGCTTTTTCAACTCTAGATGCTATGGCAACCAGGGTTTAACAGACTAAGCAGCTAACAAGCTTCCCTGATGGAATTGTCTGGTTGTATGATTGCCTTGTCTTAGTGAAAATATAAAATAGACTGAAGACGCTTGTGGACATTTGTCAAACTGATTATAATCTGGGAGCTCAACTCATAATTATCTGTTATATATTGCATAGTATTGACCGGCAGTGTTTTCTGTGCTGTCTGTAGAGAACATGAGTGCCTTTCTGTACAGCCTCTTTCCTGTAGAAAGAATGGGTTTTGGATAAGCTGAGTTGGTCAACATGGCAGGTAGATTATGTGGATATAGAAAATAAATGCTACTAGCAGAGGGTTTCTTTTCTCCTCCTTCTCTGCATTTTGGTAATTTATTTTTAAAATAAAAACACCCCAAAAGTCAGTTATAAACATATAAACATAAAACATGATTCTTTACAAACATATAAAACCACAGAAAAAAAAAACCTCTTTCAGGACACATTTTAAAAAGTCTTTATGTTTCTTGGTGTTCATTATCAGGCAGTTGAGTCTTTTTTGTTGGCCTCAGTGAATGGCTTGTGTTTCTTGCTTTCTTGTTTGTTGATTTTTAATTTGTTCTCAAAAGAAAAGGGCATTCACCATAAAACATGGGCCTAAGACTACATGTTTCCCAGCACTTTTTACAAGCTGAAATCTGTGGGATTCATTACTTTTTAGACTCCTTGTTTACTTGTATAACATTGCTTTATTGTTTTGAATCTGTTTTAGATATAATAAAAGCTAAGCAGAATGTTTCTTGTTTGTTTTTGATTGCTTGAGTAGTTTTTCCTTGGGGTGTTTTTTTAAGGGGGGATATTTTTTTTTGCACTTTTTGTCCTGGGCAAAGGAACTTTGAAACATATTTTTCTATAAGAATTTCTATAGCAGTATTACCACTCATACTACATTTCCAGGTGAATTGGTTTGGTTCTTTTGCAGTAGACTTGAAGACAACCCATAGAATGCAAATGAGGTTTGATTTAAGTGGACTTTTGTCTTTGACAGTTTGATTCTTGGAACTATATCACTGCAGATGCTTCTGACTAAAGGTATCCTCTCAGTGATCCTAATTTAGGGGTTCTGTCTACTACTGTATGTCTACAAGGCCAGCAAATATCCAGATACTTCATTCTTTTCTGTAGACAGACAAGTTCCTTACCCAGTTGTACAGATCCAAGTGGATTGCCATCCTCAAGACTTTGTGGATTAATGGTACAATCATGCACCATTTCTTTCATAAAGGAGAATGTGAATGTCATGGACAGGATATGGCAATCAAACATTCTTGCAAATATGGGAAGGAAGCTCATTCAGTTCCAAAGTGAAGAAACAATGGGTTTTCTTTAAGTGTGCAAGAAAACAAACAAACAAACAAAAAAAAGCCCAACAAAACAAAAACGACAAAAAAACCCTCCTAAACAAAAACCATCAACAAACCCCTGCCCCCAAAACCAAACCAAGCAAAAGAAGAAAAAAGCCAAAAACCCCCCAAAAAATCCCAAAACCTAACACCAAAAAAACCCAAATAAAAAGATTTTATGTATTGAATGTGTAAATTGTTGGGAGCTCAGAAATTTGAGATGCTGAATTCACACAGATTTCAAAATTCTCAGTTTCTTCAGTTTATACTGATGGAGAATTATAAGTTCATCTTTGATTGTAAGACATCCATAAAAGGCTTAGTCTTTGTCCAATTTAGGAAATCTTCAAGAAATGGATTTCCAGATAGCTTTAGAGGTATCCAGCAGAGGCCTATACCACTTTTTGAGTCAATCATCTAGATGTACACTCTGTTGGCAAACAAGATAAGACCGTAGTCTTTATTTCATTGTATAAACCCCAGATCAGTCTTTGTATTCTCTTTCTCCAAAGAATGAATATGTTCATCATAAGGAGGATTTTTATTTAAAAAAACAAACAACTATTTTAGCTTGAAACAATTTTCTTTGTGTGTTTGTATTTTTCATCTCTTTTTGCACATTTGTTTCTGTAAATGTGGAAAGGAAATAATACTACATTTGGAAAACCAAGTTTTGAAAAGTTAGGTTGGAAATTTTTTTATTGATTTGTTTCTTTGGGTTTTTTGTTTGTTGTTGTTGTGACTGAATGGAAAAATCCCATGTTACTAATATTCCAGTGCCCAAATAATTAGCTTTGGCCATGGAAAATAGTAGCTGTGATCTGCAGCACTGGTGTTGGTTATCTCTAATGGTAGAGATTTTATACTTCCTTTCAACTTCCAGTTTTTCTGTGTCAGAACTTGTATTCTTTTTGCCCCTGAGAGCACTTTTGATAACTGTCTCATTTATAAGGACTTCCAGGTCTCAGACACCATCTAGCTGTAGTACAAACCATTAGACTCTTTTTGATCATCTGACATGGTACATGCAGAATTCATAGTATGTTTGAAGTTCACTGTACCTTCAAGCAGAAAAGAAAAATTTACCAGTTACCGGTAATCTTGTTTTCCGAGTTTGAAACTAGCATTGCAATTAAAAAGACATATGCAGAAAATAAAAAAACCAAAACAAACCAACCAAACCCCAAAACCAACCAACGAACCGATCAAAACTCCTGGCCCTGCCCATGAAAGAGGGGTTGGCACTTATCTTTGGCAATCAGATCATCAGGAGATTATGAAAACCAAATACTCTAGTTTTGAATATTTTGTCTGGACATCCTAATTCAAAACAAAATTATACAGAAAAATATAGGTTTTCAGTCTTGTCACAGTAAGCAGAGGTCTAACAGAATAGATTTTGAAGTGTGATAAGTACAGCTACAATTTTTTGTAAACTGACTATTTAGTCTTAGGAGAATGAGGTGGAAATTTCTATCTATTTTTACCTATACAATTCACCTGTTGAAAGCTTCACAATGACATTGGCCTTGAAGAAAAGCCAAAAAATCATCAAATAAACAAAATTAAGAAGGTCCTATAAATCCAGCATCAAAATGCATTTATTCACTGGAAAAATGATAAACACATCATCAGCTCATGAGCAACATACAAAGGAACTTCCCCGGTATCTTGTGACACAATAGTAACATGGCTTGGGATTTTTATTTATTTATTTATTTATTTAATATTGAATGTTACAGTTTTTATTTTTCTTAAACTGAAATCCCTTTAAAGTTATTTTGGAAGCCTAAAGGAGTAGGATAAGTAAAGTAAAATAAAGGAAAAATCCCCATATTTAGAATAAGAGGATATTGTGTCTGCCACAAGTTTCTTTTACACAAATATAATAATAGAAACAAGCTGAGTAGAACCTAAGCAAAGAAATATAACATCATAACATACAACCAGAATAAAGTAGTTAAACATACAAACTGCCTTCACTTCTGGAATTAATATAGTGTGGCTGGCTAAGATTTATTTACTTGAATACAACTTTGCTCTAGGAGCTATTCAGTTTGTATGGTATACAGTGAATGCATCAGTGACAAGAATTGACAGTAAATGTCCTTTAGTAAAATGCAGCATTCTTACTTATAGAAATCGAGGTACTATCTTTAATGAGAAAATTTCAGTCAGAAGAAATGTTATTTTTGATTTATAACTTAAGTTATCCTCATAATACCCTTAATTGTTAACACTAAAAGGAAAACATTTTAAAGAAGCTAACATTTCAAACTATCAATAGAGGTTTTTTTAATTTTTGTTTTCTACTATCCCCGCTACTCAAGTTGTGTACCTTACTCAAAACAACTATTAGAATATATATAGATGATAACAAAATATTTTGTAAGAGATGTTAATTAGTACATAAATGTATAAAACCTCAAAAACCCTAAAGACATCTGAACATTTAAAGCATATTAAGTATTAGGAAATATTTGTCATTTCAAAAATATCCATGTACTTATCAACACATGAATGCATATCAATTCTCCTGTTTTTTCATAGTATGTAGATTTTTGCTTAAAAATGAGATTTCTGATCTTTGTAACTATGGAAGCTATGTAACAATAGAGTCCAAGAGGCTAGCATATGCGTTTCAACTGCTCTTCTCATTTAGAATTTTTAACTGAAAATATTGCCTCACCCAAGTTACTCCATTTAACCCATGATGGCCATGCAATTCTGATTTCCGTGATTTGCTTTACCTGCCTGCCTCATGACTTCATGGGCGGCTATTTCTCATGGTAGAATTCAAACTGTTAATTTTTGCAGGGAAGAGATAATATAAGCACCTCTTTTGCTTGAAATACTGTCAATACAATAAACCAGTACCAATGTAATGCATTCTGTGCATATTGCAAGAAGGAATCATTCTCATTATGAGAGAATATTAAAAGACATTCCTACAAAGGTTCTGCTTCTATGAAGCAGTCAGTCTCAGGAGCTTAAAATGGTTGGCTGGAACATGCATGAATTTGTTTGCTATTTCTAGAATATATTTTATCAACACCTTTTCTCTACAATTTACATTTTCAAAATGTCACTGTTTCTGTGTGAGATACTAAGTATGGATCAATTAACTGTTGATGCTTTCTGCCAAGAATAGATGTTGTGATATAGCATATATGCAGGACAGAGTAAATATTCTATGATGGAAATGCAGAAATTGCCAGGCTATGGGTGAGTAATGCATCTTGAATATTACCTGAACACATGAGTCAAATGCTAATTATTAATGTAGAAGCTGTTATAGAAATAGTTGAAACTTGGGAGAAAAAAAGATAACGAAGTCTAACTTTTTAGTTATCTTTTGTAGGGAAAAATACACCTTACATTACCTGCTTTGAAAATATATTCAGGTAGGAAAATTTTAAAATATGATTTCTAGAGTCAGAGCAGATTCAGTACATCAGTCTAAAATGCTCTTAGAAACTCATTGTACAGAATGAAGTAGGTGTCTGAAGGAATTAGGTCTTTGAAGCAACACAGAGAAAGCTGTGATAGAAAGTAGAAGGGTGCTTTTGTGAAGTACCTTATCCTTGAAAGGAATTCTTGTGCATTTTCAGAGATCTGGAGAGGATGAACTATTTGAGTCCTGTGGACTGTTCCAGTTTTTTTTCTGGTGACTTCAAGGATGGGATTGAGGAATGTCAGAGCAGCTGGGGCTGAATGCAGTTTGCAAGTACTTGCTGATGCTTCCTATGTCCCCTGTTTTTTAACAAATGGTTACGAATCCAGAAATGACAAGCTTTGGCAATAACTCAAAATACTGGTAGCTACAAATTCATAGAAAATGATTAGGCAGAAAGTGATTATTTCTAAAAATTTCCATAAATTGACTTTTGGTTATTGTCATTGCAGTGTACAGAATTATTTTATATGTTTAGACAATACAGAGTTTACTTTCTTCTCACACAAACCAGAATGTGAACCTACCTGTTTTCATTTACCACTGTGTGAAGTCATTGAATGATGATAGAGTCTGCAATAATTTGGAAAAGAATAAATTGTTATTGCAGCTGTACCTTATTTTTGTTCATAATGAGGTGGTATCTCTATGTGCACCCATCTAAAACTGTTGTTTTTAGAAGTTTTACATGACATTAAGGTCATAACAGGCTTGTAAGAACTTCTGCATGAAACAGAAAAAGAAGGTGCTAGACTGCTGCTACATACTTCTTTTCTTCCTTCCAGAGCTGCAGTTTATAAGGTCTTAGTCTCCTGACAATCACAAAGATGAGATGTAGCCCTAAGTGCAGTTTTGCCAGAATTCATGACATGAGTCTGCTGCTTCAAAGGAAGAGATTCATTTAAAGTAAGGCACTATTAAGGAATTCAGGTGATGACATAATACATGTAATCTTTCACAAAGATGCTTATTGAAATACTGTCCCTCATACAGGTAAATCCTTTTTTGAAGATTATTGCCTTCAGCCCACTTCAGTACGATTCAGTACTTCCGCTTGTGCTCAGCTGCATATTTGTCCCTGCAGACTTATTTGTGGGAGTAAACCAGCAAGGGTATATTTACTCATATAAGTAAGCGAGACTTTGAAAGAAAAAACCTTGTCTAATGTGGGTATGTATGGCAGCTTCACCTACTTGGATTCTCTGAAAAGAGGACTCCACTACCTCTCTCACCACATTTAGACACACTTCTATAGGTTTTATGCATGAAGCTTTAAATATTAGGTAAAACATCTGAGGATAAATGAGTAACAACATGTCAGGAATTACCTATTTGTCTTTTGTTTGAGGTCACCGCTTCAACCATTTGCTTTCGTGAGCCCTAAAAGATTTGTTCTATTCTTCACTTTGCAGACTTCCCAAATTTCTAACATTCGCAATATTTGGGTAAAGCAGAACTACAATATTAATTGAAATTTTCACTTTGAGTAACTGTTTGAACAATTTTTCAAGATACTATGTGTTTTGAAATTTAAATGGACAGAATTTTGAAAATTGCTGTACTGCAATCAGAATTCCTTTCTCCAATACAAGGACCTTCTAACACTTTTGGGTAACGATGTATAGAGTACAATACATTAATATTGCTTTAATGTGTTCAATGGTACATAAGAATGTAGCAATTAGGCACTAAGGGATTCTTTTTGCTATGGTTTGATGAGGTGGTCAATTACCTGTGCTGTATGACAGCAAGTGGTACAATCAGTTTAACTTAACTTAATAAGCACATTGACAAAAAAGGCCACTGTGATGTACATTAGCTGCACTGAAAAGGTTCTTTTGAGTTATTACCAAAGTAAAACCTCAAATATCAATTAATTTAATTTGTTTAGAACAGTTTACTCTTTACACATCATCAAATCTTTTGCTATCACAGATTGTACTGTACAGTAGGTAAATTATAAATGTCTAACCCAAAAGTGAACATTTGGCTGCAATGGCTACTTAAACAAGATTAAAGGTAACAATTTAACTAGAATTTGCCTTTAACTGAAGCTCTTAAACTAAGATTGATAGAAAACAGTTTTTGAGAAGAAATAATGCATACTGATTTATATAAAATGCTGTTCACTGTATTTTCCTTTTTGTATTAGATTTAATGAATAGATATGCCTTTTTTATTTTGTGGTACCCTACCATTAAGTGATACCATCATTTTTTTTTCTGCCTAAATAAATTCTAATTCTTGTCACCTTCTATCTCTACATGAAGATTTGAGACATTATTCCTAATTGAGATTTTTACTGAATATCTTTTAAAGATAAATTTGTTTTATTCTTTCATCCACTATTTAAAAGGATTTTTCACATTTTTATCTTCTAAAGGAATTGTCAATGAGAAACTAAAACTGCGTAGACTATACATTAAAATCACTTTAGTTTTTAAGCTGTCATGAACTGTTTCAAAAAATGCTAAGTTGCTATTGTTTAATGTCTGTCATTTTATAATGCTTTAGAAGTTATCTATCCTGTAAAATTATTAACTGATGCTAAAATTGCCTTGTAAGTATTAGGACAATAGCAATTTTGTAACAGCTGGGACACTGCCAATGTAAGATAAGTACATTTTGCTCTGTAGATTCATAAAGTGCTTTGAAATGGTTTGTAACTGATGGATGGATGCATTTTCTAAGTGTAGAAAGCAATATTTTGTAGAGGGAAATGGCTTGAAAGCTGACACACATGCATGCAAATGCCATTCTCTTCAGTAAGTAATTTGCTTTTTCTTTCAAAAGCATAAATGGCATAGTTAGACACATTATTTTGTATATTGCACATAACAATACAAGATGCACAAAAACAGCAAGTACAAAACATTTCATATTGATAGAGGAACCCATGGCTGTAGTATATGATTAGCATAAATGTATACACACTGAAGAAATGCCTTCAGGATTAAAAAGTAAGGCTGAAAACAGGAAAAGTTCTAACTTCAGGAAATTAAAATATTTAGAGTATACTTTTTATTTCTCAATCTTGTACATTTTATAATTAATTAAGACATGTAGGGCCTGAATCAGACCTTATGATCAGTACTCCGTCTGAATCGATGATGCCATATCAGGCTTTCATTTGGAAGACAAATCAGCTAGATGAATCTTTACAGTGATCATATGTCAATGACAAAACCCAGGAGGATACTACTCTGACATACATATAGGCACAGATAGCATAGATGAAATTTTTCTTCTTATAATTTAAGAACTATTAAATGCTAAAACTGATTTCTATCCCTGTGGCATATTTGTGATTCATATCACTGTATCATTTAGATGGTCTGCATTGTAAAAACAACACTAGTGATGAGAAATTTTGGCCGGCTTCTGTAACAATCTTTCATGGTAAGCTGGTGTTCTAGGTCTTTGCCCTTGGAAATTCCTATGCCTACTAAGCTATCCGACCTTGAGGAGTGACAGCCTCACTGAACAGCTGAGAATAACACACCTAACTCTATACTAAGTGAAGGAGTCTCAGTCTGGAAAATGGTCCCCAATGAAATCTTTGGAATATCAGCTTGAGCAGGTCTATTGAGTGTGATTAGTGTCAATATATGGCCTTTTTGTTTAAAGAAAGGAACATTTCCTTCATAGAAACTTGTTAAATTTCTCATTCAATAATTATTGTAATCATGACCCTTATTGTTCATCATTTTCACTAAAATTTCTGCTTCTACATCAGCTTCTTTCTTAAGATATATATTCCCATTAGATACAAAACAGCCATTAATCTTAATGGAAACTCTGCTCAGAAATGGAGTGAGAAAGATACCCAGGAGGTTTTGTCATACCTTTAAATTCAGTACTGAAAAAAAAAAAAGATTTGAACTATAATCTGATAATGAATGCACATTGTTGAAGAATTAAAATTTAAAATATATTTACATACTTCCTGAATTTATATTAAGAAGAATTGAAACAACACTTTTACTGGCTTGTGTGGCAGATTTCATGCTGTATCCTAAGGAATACTGCTCGTTTTGTGATACTGTAGGAAACAGAGAAGGGTGAATAGCTCATGGAAACAGCTTATCTGACAATCTGGGTCTTGTATATATTTTTTTTTTGTTCCTTGCTTGTGAACAGATGATATTTGTTTCTGAATTCTGTTTTTATGATATAAAACCATTTTATGTTTTATTTGTCCCGTAACTTTATATTTAACATTCAAAATTTGAGCAGTAAAGTTTACTATAATTGATATGGTTTTACCTCTGTTTCTGGACTTGATGCCCATAAAATGCGTGAAACAAAAACTTGAAAAAGAGCTTTTTTCAGGGGAATAAGCTGTTTAAAAAAAATCTAAAGTTTGTTTGTTTATGGTTTTTGAGTATTTGAACATCTCTTTTTAGAATTAGCTGTCAGATTTTGTAACTGCAAAATTGTGGCAACATTACAATACATGTGACTGGTAAGAAAAATAAATCCACAAGCAAAATGAATAATTCAGTTTGTCCTTCAGAAGACCCTTTGTGTGTTATAAATTGAATGAATCTATTAATAATAGGAATATTTTGTTTTTAATTGAAAATCCTGATTGCAGTTCTTTAAAAGTTCATCTCATAATGCTTCTTTATCTTGAAGGATCGGTTTGTAGGAGGGAACATGAGAAAAACATTTAATCAGAAATTGGCAAACAGTCAGTAGAGTGGCAAGAATTTGATGGTAAACAATACCTCTCTGTAAAATTGCCAGATTGAAAGGATCTGATAACTCCCACTTCTAGGAGCTACTTGGACAATTTGCAACTATTTTAAAATGCTTATGTTTTTAGAAACAAGTTGTAATATAGGACCATGAAAATCATTTTGCTAAGACTAGATTAGGTTTTTATCTGTATTATATCTGCCCTAAGGAGAAAATTCAGAGCATGCCTTCTATGATTTTGATAGCTTGTGTGACTGCAGCCCATAGGTGGAAACTGTGCCTTGGAAGACATAACATTTTTTTATGTATGACATATGTAACTTTTAAAACATCACCAGAGATAAGCTGAAAATATAACCTATGCAATCAAAAACAGCCTGAAGAAAATATTTATCTATGGACTATATTACAACTTGAGTAACATTATAGATCTCTTGAAAGCAGTATTCAAATAAAATTTATTTATGATTTTGCATTAAAAAAATAGGTAACTGATTTTTTTTTTGAAAAAAAAGGCAAAAAAAGCTGTGCTTTGGGGATAAAATACGTGAGAGAAGTAAAATATAATAATATTTGAAATATTACTTTAATTTTAAAATTTACACTTTTCACTTTTTTTTGTAAAAGTATAATTAATAGGGAAAAATGTGAGGAAAAAAATGTGTTCATTAATATTTTCTCTTTCATTATAGTTCCCCTGTGTTTTCCCTAATTGGTGTCACATTTTTCCCTGCAGATTTGCTTCATCCTTTGTAAGAAAACAAACAGACACAAAAGCCCCTCCTAAACTATGTAAGAAAGTCTGATTTCCCCTCTTTATTAGTCTTCTATAAATTTTTTGTAGTTGTATAAGTGAACATATAAAAATATTTCACACAATCTTATATCAGTCCTATTGTTAAGTAGTGAACACAACAAAGTTCTTAAAGCACAAACTGACTTTAACGTTCTTGGAAAATGAAGCTAAAATATTTGAGAATAATATGGGATAAGATTATGTTTATTTGAATAAATAAGTAATATGGACAAATATATTTGCTCTCCCAGAGTATGCATATTGATAGTATGTAGTTACCATACGTAGTACAGTAGAGGAAAAGTCTGTACTTGATTTTAAGATGATGAAACTACTACTTCACTAGGTAATGCTAACTAGAGGCAGAAACTAGACATCACACTGGAAACACAAGCAATTCTGTTGTCTTAGCTTTCCATTCAAAGTCGCTGAAAATTGTTAATCTCATAATCATCTTGAAATGGCTGACTCTTATATGTTGGGAGGTTTTAACATATGTTTGGATTAAAACTCCTTTTGTATCTTTTGAAAAAGCAAAAAAAAAATGGCTTAATGGAAATTGTATAAATAACTGAGAGTTGCGGCTTCTCAGGAAAAAAAATTGTTTATGAAGAATTTTCTTAGTGAGCATTTGGCCATGATTTAGGGACCACTTGAATTCTTCAGTTTGGCCTATTGTGAAATAGATGGGATCATTTTCTTCTATACAATTTCTGCAATTCCACCTCTTATTTTAGCACATAATTAGGAGTCAAGCTTTCTGAGGAAGCAGGTTGCACAGAAGCATATTTACAATAGTGATTTGAATAGGTTTTATGCACTCTAGCTATCAAGGCGCAGTAACCTTTAATCATAACAAGGACTGAAGTGAGAAGAAAAACTTGGTGACATTCTGTAGAAAGCCCTTGCTTGCCACACTCATAAGTCCATCATTCCCTATTTGCTACTTTCAGGCTGTGACTCAATAGCTAGTAATATAAGGCTGAGATGAAACAGTAAGATAGTTGTAAATAAATCATTACACACATGACGTTTTATTTTCAAAATGCAATGGTCTTGTCAACAAAAAGCTTTACTTCCAGTGAATCATTGGTGGGTACTTTCACATTTAAAAAATATGAAACATGTGAGGTTCTAGCAGGTTTCACTTACCTCCTTAAATTATATTTTATAAAATTTGCACATTTGTCATACTTTTTATCAACACTTTTTTAAAAAACTATTCTGCATGTATTAAGGAATTGAGTCTGAACACTGAATAGGCCAACGTCTAATATCTTTTTGCAAGACAGAGAAGCAGACAGAGGTTCAGCACTGATTATGTACCATCTGTAAAATGCTGAGCTCATTTAGCTTCTATTAATTTGCACATGCTTTGACATAAGTTAAGATGCTTTACATAGTACAACTAGCATTCAGTCTTCATAAAACTGGGTCTTATTCAGGCTGAAATAAGATGACAGTAGTATGGCTTTAGTATGGTTTACAGTGGTATGTCTATGGACCTGAGGCAGTAGGAACTGTTTACCTTTTGTAGTAAGGCAGAAAAAAAATCAGAGGCTGCTTTGAGATTCCTCTAAGTTAAAGTATGTGCAGCCTGTGATCTTGCATTGCCATAATCAGAGGCAGTAGGTCACCTGGGATTGCTCTTCAAGTGACTAATTTTCAGGTACAAAGACACAAAGTAGAAGAAGTTACTGATTTCAAGGATCTTCTGAACTTGCTATGAAAATCTGGTACTTTAAGTGCAAAAATTTTTCTTTCCCTTTGTCCCTCCCTCTCTTCTTTCTCCCCTCTCTCTGTCTCCCTTCCTCCTTCCTTCCCTCCCTCCCTCACTTCCATATCTAACATACCTCATGTCTCTGATTTTTCCCTTGCTCCTTTTAAATATGTTCACTTACTATTTGACTCTTTCTTCAATTATTTTCCCTCTATCCTGCTAAAATAAGTGTGGCTTTGTTGTTGCCTGAACCATATGTCGTGTAAATGTATCCAGTAGACAGTTTATCAATAACTTTTTGTAGTTTTACTTTCAATCTGCAATATTTCCTAGGAATTTACAAGTAGAATAATTTAACAAATTGAAACAGAGAGGAGGTAAAAACATTTTTAGGGTAAGAGAAAAAATAAAATAATCTGTAGTTACATGCAATTAAGGATAATTATCTGTATAATATATTCTTCTACATTACTGAACAGAATTTTCAAAAACATAGAAAATATTTATTTTTGTAATAAAGAAATACTATTGATTCTGATACTTTTGTAGAAGTGAAAGCAGTAAGATATTTCACTGTACTGTATAGCTCATAGAGCTGTACTGAACAGTAAACAACTTTACTGCTGTTGGCTACATTTGAGGATATATCACGATGTCAGATGATCTTATGATGAAAAGGATTGAATAAAAGAAAGGGAATTCATATACCTTATTTCACTACTGAAATGTCCAGTTTGTGTCTCTAGGTCTTCCTACCCTGAAGGATGTCAACTCACAGAAGAATGATCTGGCAATATAATGGTGAGGAAGTATAACTATTGTGTTAGGTGGCATCGACCACTAAATGAGAAAGATGTGTCAAGTAGAGTTCTTCCTGATTGACTGCTGGGCAGATGAAACGTAATTTCAATATAATTAAGAGGGAAATGAAGAGTATATATATTCTGGGCAGTTAAAAAAGTCATTCAACAATGTCCCACATGACATCCTTGTCTCTAAATTGCAGAGACATCAATTTGATAGATGGACCACTCAGTGGACAAAGAACTGGCTGGATGGCCGCACACAAAGATTTATGGGCAATGGCTCAATGTCCAGCTGGAGACCCGTAATGAATGGTGTCCCTCAGGGGTCGGTGTTGGGACCTGTCTTGTTCAACATCTTTGTCAGTGACATGGACAGTGGGATTGAATGTGCTCTCAGCAAGTTTGCCAATGACACCAAGCTGTGTGGTTCAGCTGATACGCTGGATGGAAGGAATGGCATCCAGAGGGACCTTGACAAATTTGTGAGGTGGACTGGTGCCAACCTCATGAAGTTTAACCATGACAAGTGCAAGGTCCTACACCTGGGTCAGAGCAATCCCATGTACAGCTACAGGTTGGGCAAAAAGGAAATTCATGGTAGTCCTGCGGAGAATGACTTGGGGGTATTGGTCGATGAGAAAATGAACATGAACCAGCTTCAGTGTGGACTCACAGCCCAGGAAGCCAACCGTATCCTGGGCTGCATCAAAAGAAGTGTGACCAGCAGGTCGAAGGAGGTGATCCTGCCCCTCTCTTCTGTTCTCATGAGACCTCACTTGGAGTATTGTGTGCAGTTCTGGTGTCCTCAACATAAAAAGGACATGGAACTGTTAGAACAAGTCCAGAGGAGGGCCACAAGGATGATCAGGGGATTGGAGCACCTCCCGTAAGAAGACAGGCTGAGAAAGCTGGGGCTGTTCAGCCTGGAGAAGAGAAGGCTGCATGGAGACCTCTTAGCAGCCTTCCAGTATCTGAAGAGGGGCTATAGGGATGCTGGGGAGGGACTATTCATTAGGGACTGTAGTGGTAGGACAAGGGGTAATGGGTTAAAACTTAAACAGAAGTTTAGATTGGATATAAGGAGGAAGTTCTTTACTGTGAGGGTGATGAGGCACTGGAATGAGTTGCCCAGGGAATCTGTGAATGCTCAATCCCTGGTAGTGTTCAAAGCCAGGTTGGACAGAGCCTTGGGTGACATGGTTTAGTGTGAGGTGTCCCTGCCCATGGCAGGGGGGTTGGAACTTGATGATCTTGCGGTCCTTTCCAATCCTAACTATTTTATGATTCTATGATTCTTAGAAGGTGGAACTCAGAATGCATGGCTGTGTATTTTAATTATAGTTTTCAAAACTATAATTATCAAATGCCTTCCTTTCACTTCCTGCAAGTTAAAGGTCTGAGTTGCTGAACCTGACATCACGAAAAAACAAAAAAATTTGCTAAGAATACTTTTTTGTTTATCTGACAACTGAATTAGTACAGATCTTATTATTTATTTTTTTTAATTTTTTGTTAGATTTTACTGTTTTTTTCCTGGGATTCAGTGATACCTTATGTACCTATAATCATAAATAGGCTTGCAGTTAAAATGCTGAAGCTGACATGAAGGCTTTTGTGTGACTGAAATTCTCACTGTCTTTTCAGAAGCATTATGGTCATCTATAGATAAGGTAAATGGAAAAAGCACACCTACAAGCCTGAAGTTTTCAATTTTATTGAAGCATGTTTACAGTAAGTAGAGCATCCTCCTATCCATCTCATTAAGCCATTACCACTGTAAAAGCCATGAACACATTAAAAATTTCTTTTTCATGAATCTCAGGCAGCATCTTACTTGAGAGTCTCATGGTCACAGATTCTATCAATTATATAGTTTGAAATAAATAGTTAATATTTGCTGATTTTTTTTCTAATTATGCTACTGGAACAACTTGTTCCCCCACCACTCATGTATCTCCCTCCTACACACTAGTTCCATTCAATTCCCCTGACAGAGTCTATGAGATTGAATGTACCCCTGTGACTTATAATTCTTCTTAAGGTTTCTGCATCTGAAACGTATCCTAGTTTTCAAGAACAGAAAGAAGACAAACTTTGAATCTCTAGGATTAAAACTTTTGGACAGCAGTTCTTATAAGGAACAGAAAGTGGTGGTTAGAAACATATAGTGAAAGGAGAAGAGATTCACTTCCCTCTATAAATAAATATATAAATATATTTTATTATATAACAGCTGATACATAATAGTTATATATAAATATATAGGTATCATGTATAACACAAAATGTATCATACATATATTTGTAATGTTTTTAAGCACACACAAATGCTGAGAAACTTAAATGTTTCATTGCTTTTTTAGAGTCTTGCTTTAGTTTCCCAAATGTGCAGAGAAGCTAAGCTAAGCTTATGCTGGTTAGTTCAGAATGAAGGACAATACCATGTCCTTCAGAACTGCCCAGTTTGTGCAATATTTGTAACTTAGATAGCCTTTCAGCTGCATGGTGCACAATGTCTTTTTTATATATGTTACATTCATGTTTGTTCGGAAAACAAAATTCTTTTTTTGAATATAATTTTCAGTTTCGCTTCCACAAAGGGACAATGAGCAAGATCCACTCAGTGGAGTGATAGTTGCCTAGCTATAAGGATTTGAGTGTGATCAGAGCCATAACTGGATCTTTACTTTGTGCAAGAAAACATTGATATAATCTGTTGATCTTGTGAAAAGTTGTGGTGAGGGAGGGCAAGCTGGGAGGAGATTGCTTTATTCATGTGGTTCTCAAATTCTGAATGGGAAACCACATGAGGATACCAAGCTGTAAGGCAATCCAGCATAGCATGTGAATTTTAGAGCAGTTAAAAAGTCACCTTTGTAAAAAGAACTAAGTTCTCAACATTACCTATAATAGAGATAGTGTTCTGCTATCACAATGCAGGCCAGACTAGGCCACCTAAGTTGGTATAAAAATCTAAAGAAGGAATAAAGTACCAGACACAGTGCAGCAGCAGGTAAGAGACTCTTATAAAGCAATTTTCATGATATTTATTATAGACCTCTAAACTCAAAACCGAGCAAAAGATAGAAAGGAGCTTTACGACAGGTTCTGTATTGTAGGTTATTGTGTTTTCAGCTGCAATGAACCTGATAATGAAGTCAGCTGAGCAAGAGCATAAAGGTCCCACACTGACAAGAAAAAGACATCCTTAAGGATAAGCTGACAGATGTTTTAACAATCACTACAAGTACACTAATACAGACTAGATTGTTACTAGTGACACTGAAAAAAATAATCAAGTAACCAAAAATAATGTTTAATCTCCAAATATAGGTTCCTGGTGTCTCTGAAAAGGAAAATAAATAGAGAATTAAAGTTCAGGATTCTGAGAGAGTAACAGGGATTGCCAGAAAACATATGCTCTACCAATTGCAGCAAGCTGACCCAACAACAGAGACAAAGACTGTTTTATCTAGACCGCATTAGTGATGAAGGGGAGGAGGGGGATCGGTCTAGTGTCTACCACAGGGAGAGTAGATGGGAATAGTTTTGTTATAGTTTGTGTCATATCATCATTTAAGGTATCTTTTTCACACAGATAAAGTCAACATTGCACAAAAGTGAAATTATATGCAATGCTGGGGCATGTGTCTGTGAATTTTTACTTAGGAGTAACCTTTTGAATCTGTTTCTTGAATGAGAATGGAGGATGAGGGCTCCTGTGTCCAGCTGGGAATATAAACTTCCTGAAATTTGAGGCAGGATTTCAGCAGCAATTTTGAAAATATTTTTACTCAAGGGCTTGTGAAACCATGAAATGCAAACTTTTCTCTCTATTTTTTTTCTTTTTTCCCTTAAATTGGAAGTACTTGCTACCCCTTTGTTTTCTGACTCTTGAACTATGTAGCTATTTGAAAAAAAAACACCAAAAAACAACTAAAACCAACAAAACAAACACTTATAGGACTTGTGGTAATCCCAAAATTAATCTTTAAAAGAAACCGATGATTATATGACACGGCTATCCCACCCCTAGAAGGATCTAATTTAGTTAAGATATTTCATCTTCCTTCTCTTGAATTCCACCAGTTACGGATTCAGCACACTGTGTGTTTCGTATACACATATTATTGGATATAATGGTCCAATCATTACCTGCTTCCTTACAAAGAAGATAGGTAATGCCTGTTTGTCAAGGACTTAACCCATTCTTATGGCCCAGCTGACCCTTAGAAGGTGCTGCTGCGAGTTAATTTACCTGTGTAGCAGCTGAGAAATCATTTGCTGCTTCCAGTTACCAGCTTGATGATTATCAATATATAAAATATATTTCACATGTTGGTAATCATCAATTTCAATATCAGAAATAACACAGCAAGCAGGGCCAGGCCCTGTACTCAGCACCTGTGAGCCTGCACCTTGAACGCTGTGTTCAGTTCTGGGCCTCTCACTACTAGAAAGATATTTAGGTGCTGGAGTGGGTTCAGAGAAGGGCAAAAAAGCTGGTTAAGGGTCGGGGGAATAAGTGAAGGTTTGGAGAAGAGAAGGCTCAGGGGTGACCTTACTGCTCTCTACAACTACCTGAAAGGAGGTTGTAGTAAGGTGGGTTTGGTCTCTTCTCCCAAGTAAGAAGCGATAAGACAAGAAGTATTGGCCTCAAGCTAGTCCAGGGGAGGTTTAGATTGGATATTAGGAAAAATTTCTTCACAGAGAGGGTGGTCAGACATTGGAACAGAATCACCATCCCTGGAAGTGCTCAAAATCTGTGTAGATAAGGCCCTCAGTGATATGGTTTAGTGGTGGACTTAGCAGTTCTAGGGTAATGGTTGGACTTGATGATCTTAAATGTCTTTTCCAACCTGCTTGATTCTATGATTCTGTAACAGATTAGCTCAAGCTCTTCTTTGCTGCATATATCTAATGTACCTGTGAGACACCTCTGCTACCAGCAGCAGCACTTTTAATTGCCTTAGTTATTCTTAGAAGAGTGAGATGCATGAGCTTCCCATGGTAGATACAACACACACTAGTCAACAACTGCCACATGCAATATGCATGCTCTGAACTGACTTCATATTAAAAGAATAGTTTAGGCATCCTGTAAAATAGCATGTAAATCTGTGTATATTTAAGTAGTAAAATAGCGTGTAAAATGGCTAGTAGAACAGCATGTAAAATGTTATTGTAGCTGTTCTAAACCCCAGTGGCTGGCAGTGCTGAAGGCTTTATGTGATAGTTTCATGGCTATATCTCTCTCGGAACCTGTCTGACAGAAGCAACCTGTTCCACCTCCCAGCCATGTATAAAATGGTGTCAGGGAGATTATTCCCTGACACCCTTCCTGGTGGACATAGGCCACTGGGTGGCTATAAGATGTGATACTATAAGGAAATGGAAAATTCATGATGCTGGAAAAGACATGCAAGGAGGAAAGAATGTGGTTGCATGGTCTCTGAGTGGGCATATTGTGGTTTGATTCTTATTTTTTTTACAGAATGATATAATTAAAATGAGGAAGCTAAATAGTAGTTACCAGAACCAAGATGTCTAATTCTAGGAAAATTTCTACTGACTGGGTTACGAAATTATGTACTCTATGCCTTCCTTTCTTTTTAAATAGTATGAGAGTTTGACTCACACTAGAAATAGAAGGGCAGTTGAGCAATGTGTCCTGTGTTGTTCTTGGGTACTTATCTAGTCATTAGGCATTTATATAAATACAGGTTGGGACCACCATTTTGTCTGGCCTATTTTAAATGGCAAAGAGTTACATTGCGCTCTTCTATTCAAGTCCTATCAGAGAGTCAAGATGATATGCATATGACTGAAAAACATCCTCTTGATGTATTGAATTCTGTAACTAAGCCTTGGAGAGGATCAGAAGTTCACAGACAAGCCCTTGAAGGTTTTATGTTTGTTAGTCATTTGGAATTCATGAAGTGTGCAGATTTTGGGCTCAATCTTCTGAAATATCTATTTTGGAACTAAAAGAGAATTTAAAGATAAGACATGTATAAAGTGAATGTTGCAGTGTATGCATTTTTGCTACAAAATTTAGTCCTTTTCTGTCTCAAACAATATTTTTAACAGTTTTATCTCTTATTTTGTGTCATGCTAAAAATAATTACTTTCCTCAGTTTTATTTTAATTATCCCAACAGTTCTTTGAAACAGGATATAGCATGCTATGTCTGAATTTTACCCTGGTAATAAATGCAGAGCTTAGGCATTATGACCACTTTTTATTTTTTACAATAGAAAGAGGCTGATGCAAGGTAATACTGCAAGCCACACATGCAAAACGAAGAATCTACATAATTTTAATTTCCAGCCCACTAAAATTTGTCTCCAAAAATCCTGAATTAAGAAAAATAAGCGCAAAGTATGCAATCAGGCAACTAGGTCCCCATCTAAACCTGATCTTTAGAAACTTTTGATACGAAAAAGTGCCTGAATCTGCTTACTTTTATCCCACTCCTGTTCTAGACATGGGTCACAATTTTTTACCTCTTCAAAAGCTCTTTCATAGCCTTGGAAAAAAAAATAGAATTCCTCAGGAATGATAGGTAATTAACAAACTGTACCTGCATTGGACTATTCGGCCAAGAAATACAGTCACTTCTGCAGTTTTTGTTAAACTTGCATGTTTTAAATTCCCTCATCATCTAAAAGGAAAACATTTTTATTCTGTTAATATTAGAAGTTTCATAGATATTTTAGATATATAAAAAAATTCTCAAGGGATTTGTCTTCAGTCATGGGAAAATGCAGCAAACTACTTCATAATTGGCTATCTTTGAGTAGGAGTTTGAGAGTCATTTACTTTTCTTATTTTCATTTTGTAATTTTTTTTCTTTTCAAGCTATACAAAAATCATATCTATGAATCCCACACACTACTTTCACGAACCAAAAGGATAGATTCTGACTGTTTAACACTGTGCCACATCCAAAAACATGAGAGCAACTTCAGCACACATGAGCTTGAGAGCTTACAAAGAAAAGGTATATAATAATCTTTTAAGTGGACATCTTTAGCAAGACAGTCCACATCTTACTCTTTCTTAGTCATTCATTATTATTCACTAGGGAGCATCTTGTCCTGAGGCAAAAGCCTGACTCAGTTGAAGTCAGTAGCAAGACTCCCACCTACTTTGGTGAAATAGAGATAACATTTCTGGAGCTGTGTTCATTAAATTATGTTTTTCAAGAATAATCATTATTTTTTTTTTCTGTGAAATTCACCCCCAGAAGGCAGTTAATTGCTTTACTGAGTAGTGGAATTTTAAGTTTCAAGGCTGCGTATCATACAAAAACTTGAAACTTCGATGTGAAATAAGTGATTACATAGTTTGGCATAATTGCAATATGTCACAAAAAGACAAGCTGTTAAAAACTGCATTAGAGCTGGCAAAGTGAACACCTCTGAAGTACAACCAAAATGGTGTCATGCTTGCAACAGCAACACATATGTTCCAGAACATAGATTGCATCAGAAAAAATAAATGGAGATTCTTTGTCAGAGAAAGAAATAATCTGATATTCTATCTAAACACAAAACTATTTATTATTGGTTATGGTATTTATATCATGTTTGTTCAGGATATGAGATTTTGTGGTGACATAGAGCTCACAAGGAAAAAGAAGAAAACACTAAGAACAGGAATATTTGACCTGGAACTGATTTCAGACAGCAACTGCTGTTACCATTGCTCAATGGTCAGTATAGCTGATAGCTGCTGTGTCCTCCCCCACGTAAAAATATTTTTTCATTGATACATCAGCCTGTAAGAAACATGATCCTGTGTGCCACTGGGCAACCACTGTTTCCACTGGTGTTTCTCAAACTCCTTTTTCACTATGACCTTTAATTGTCTAAACTTCCTGGCCTTCACTAAACAAATTAGCCTTTAGTTTAATTGGTCTTTCCTGGAACTACGGCTTTGCCAGCAACTCTCTGTATATGTATATTCACCCAAATTATTTCATGATCAGTTCTTAATCAAGGGTGACATTTGAGTCTGTGTTCTCTATACTGATGCTTATCAACTGACTCCGTGGTCATATTCAACCTCTGCTTTTTCAGACAGCATGTGATAGCAATTTAATGTCCTATCCAGCTTATAGGCTCCCTGAAGTATCCCAGGTGGCCTTGTAGCCTTTCACATTTGTCTGCAGATAATATCTAGATATATCTACAGAAAGTCACATCCAGAAAGATGCAAAATAGACCTCACATTTCCTTGTTAACATTTTCTATCTATACTCTCCTGAGTGTTCAGAAGCAACCTACAGTGTACACAGAAGAAATCTGGTTATTAGCCAGCACTTTCAGACATGCATGTGCCAATTTTGGTTACTGTAAATAACACATAATTACTATAGCATTTCAGATAGCACACCATATTGGCTGACTTCTAAAACTGACTGGGAAACAGCATGACAGGAAGCAGTTGCAACATGCCTCATACCCCACAGCTCATCTGAAATGGACTTTGACAATCTGCAGGGGTGGGCATTTGAAGGAGCTTAAGTCTTCGTTCATCCCACCGGACTGTAAAGCAGAGCACTCTTCTTAGGACTTTTTCCCACATAAGCAGCTCCCTTGCGACTGAGCCTGCTTTAGACATCCAATATAAAATGACATATTCTTGCAAACTTATTACCTTGCTTTTTGTGTCCACAGACATTTGAAGAGAAACACCAATCAGCTATAAGAGTGCTACCAAGGCTATGAAATTTCACCTACAGGATAGGTCTCATTTCCATCATGGCTTTTTCCTCAGTCTGTTTTTTTTTTTATTTGTACGTTTATCCTAGCCATATTCTGGTGATTTTACTTTTGCAAATTTGTGTCTCCTGGCTGTAACAATATTTTGTTTTCTCCCCAGAGATATGTGATAGTAGATCTTTGAACAGTTCACTCTTCCATTACCCAGGCTGTTACTGCAGGTGACACCACAGAGAGCATCATAAGATATCCTCCTCAGCATGATCCACAGATTCTAAAAGATGATGCAGGTTCACTTTATTATCAAGTACATAGGCAGGTTAGTCTACATTGAAAACAAATTACATTAAATAAACAGAACTCTGTAGAGTGGTGGTTCACAGTCAGTGGTCTTCAGGTGATTAGTCATTAACGAAGAAAATGCTCTGAAACATTCTCATGTATTCAGAACATCTTCAGTCACCAACTTGACCATATAGTTTGTACTGGGCCACAAGAAATATAAACTTTGGGTTGTTGTTCCAAAAAGTTCACTAATTTCTGCTGTGTAGAATGTCTACCATTCTCAAAGTAAAAGAAACATTTGTAAATTTTTACACTATATATTCAACGTTTTCCCTAATGAATTAGCATTTGAGTCATAAACCGAATCAGTGTTAATTTAGTAATTAAGTGGGATAAATTAATTCAATTTAGTAGTGTTTTATGCAAAAGCTATGAATGTCAGGACTGTTTAGAAGCTAAGGGAAGAAACTTTTAGAAACAA
This sequence comes from Melopsittacus undulatus, assembly GCF_012275295.1. Taxonomy (NCBI): domain Eukaryota; kingdom Metazoa; phylum Chordata; class Aves; order Psittaciformes; family Psittaculidae; genus Melopsittacus; species Melopsittacus undulatus. Next base: position 41,477,802 of record NC_047530.1, on the reverse strand, counting down.
GACACAGATCCTTAGAAAAAAATTTACTTGGGGTGAAAAAAGAAACTGAATACCAGTTATAGCTTCTGGATTCATTAAGTCACCTGTCACTTCCACTGTACGTTTGAGAATTGTTTTTCCCTAGCTTTATGATGCTAAAGAAATGCTGTATGAATAAAATTATACAAAAGTTAAGTCAGGTTGCAACTGCCCCATATTTCTGACAATATCCTTCTGAAATCAAGAACTAATGTCTCTCTGTTTTTGTTAGAGCACATTATTTGCAGATAAATAAATATCTGTCCACTTAGATACTGCTTCATAGAGTAGTTCTGTGACTTCATAGCAAATATTCCCTTTGTTCCCATGGTGAAGCCAATACATATTTTACTAGCTGTTTCCCAGTTGGCAAAGGAGTAGGCAGGTAATATTGAGCATGGTGATCAAACGAGCAGATAAAAATAAATGGAATATATACAATATACTAGTGAAAAGTACATTATTAAACTTTCATATCACAGTATATACTTCAAACAATGACTTAAGCAAGGTAATCAGAAACCTCACAGCGTCATAGGCAACAAGTAAGAAATATGCTGGGAAACCACAAAAAGGGCAGTGAAGTCAAGGCTCTCTTTATGCCAGTCCAACAAAGTATTCAGGCACTAAAATTCCTATGATATCAATAAGTTAAGGAGTCTGAAAAGAGTTTGGTTCTTACATATTTTATTGGATCTGCACAATGAAAAGAACAGTAGCTCTTCAGTGGCAGTTAGAAGACCAATTTTTCATTACAAATAACATATAAAGAGAACAATTTTTTTTCTTGCCAAAAGAAAATGCTTTGCAATACATATCTTATTGTATATGGATCCTTAGAAAAGAGAGAAGGCATTTAAGGCATGTACAGCAAGTATCTTCTATTAGGTCTATTGGCATGCTTTTTCCTAACTTTGATTTGTACTACTTCTTTCTTTCAGAAAAAAAAATTGAAAGCGCAGGCCTGCAAAACTCAAAACCACTCTGTGTCATTCTGTGTGTTTCAGAGACTATTTCCCCCCCATTCATAAATGGAAAAAACTTTCCTTATGCTGTATATATTTCTCTGATTAAGATGAGCAGGGCTTTCTACAGGTCTCCATATCAAGGAAATATCCAGTCCTTCTAATAGATCTTTGCAGTTTACCTACTGAATGATTCAGTAACATGATAATGTATTCTTTGTCACCAGATAATGAGTAAAAGTTGGCCATTTATCAGTCTAAATATCAATTTAATGACTAGTTTTGTTCCCGTAAAAATCACATTATTTATCAGATTTGTACAATGTTTTCATAGGAGTGAATTTAGCCTGAGATAAGGTGCCTAAGGAATGATCTAGTCATGAACACATTAGTCCTTCATTTTTCTAGACTGAGCTATTCTGTGGACTCCTTAGCATCTGGTGTTTGCTAGCATGAAATTTGCTGGAGGAATCATTCTTTCTTGTCATCCTACCTGGAAGAGATAAAAGTCTACATGTATTCTAACATTTTGTTCCTATTCACAGAGTTACTGTATTAAGAAAGCACAATAACCATATAAGTGATGGTGGTATATTTTAGAAAACATTTAATGGAGTAATCTACAGACTGTGTGACTTCATATAGTTTGAACATGTGCTTATGCGTATATAAGCTGTTCACAAAATCAAGACATTCTGTAATCTCAGTGATAGTTCTTGTCTTCTAGAATCTCACGCTCGAATGTTACACTTCCCATAAGATCATACAAGATTCTTAGGAGCAGAAGCCAGTGGAAATGTCAGATGTTCTCAGCAGTGAGCTTCAATGGTTCAAAGGATATGGTTTATCACAGGGTTTCTATATTTTTGATGGAGAAAACAAGGAAGTGACATCTTCTTTTTGTAAAAGAAAATATATCTTTCCAGCCATGCCCTGTGATACTTTGGGGAATGTGTGTTTGCCACTTTTTCATCTTCCCCAAATAATTTGTATTGGTCTGACTTTTATTATAGAGTTTAAATTAGATCTGCAATCGAAAAAGAAACTGAATGAAACCTCCATAGGATAAAACAATTTATGGTTATATATATTATGCTTATATATAATATGGGTCTAACTGTGCAATATTCAAGAAAGTACACCTGCAAATTCACCTAGATATTTTGTAATCTTTTAAACTTCCATTTTGTTGTATATAGACATTTTGATGAAAAATATACACAGTATAGAATCTATAAGTAGAAATACTGTGTGTAGTCAGAGTAGGCATTTCCAACTTCAAAATATTAGTAAGATATACAGTTTCTAAATACTATGCCCTATCACATTCAATAACTTAAAAAATTACAATGTTACCACCTGTATTTCCATATCAATTAACAGCACAGAACCTTGGCCCTATATTTTAGATAGCTGAAATTATAAATTGCTAATACAGGTAACAGAGTATAATTGGAACATTCCTTGGTGTGAAATGGTGTTGTCTTCTTTTTTAGTCTCTTGTACCTGTAAATCATTCCAGATAACACATCTTAAAACTGAAGTGACAGGACTGACGAATGAATTCACACAGACTTAGTGTAACTCTTCACACTATATTCCATTGAGTGTTGCAATCTATGTCAATTAATATTTCTTCTTTACCTTATAATAGTTTGAATACATTTTGTTCCTTCCAAATTATTTTGAGAATTCTGTCATTTAATAGAAACAAAAATCTAAGAATATCAATTGTATTTTACATATTTAGCAGGTAACAACTTACCAAGTGTCAATTCTGATATTTTCCAAAATGGTATTTTTAAAATAAGTATGACTAAAAGGTCAGGTTGGATCATATTTTTTCAAGAAGACAATTGTAGCACTTAAAAGAAATATTTTTTTTTAATCTTAGTGTGTGTATATGTATATATAATTTCTTTTACTTCAAATGGATATTCATTAATTGCTGTAAAAGCATTGGTTCATGCTTTTCATGTTTTGCTAATCTGAACACTCCATAATTGCCACATAAAAATTCTCAGCAAAGCCTTAACAGAAAAGACTTACAGTAAGGTTTCTTAATACTCAGATTCCTTTTCCTTAAAAGATAAGCTACAAGGTTAACTAGTATAAATAAAAAACAGGATTCTAAAGGTCAAGTTCATATTATTAAATAAGTTAAAAAAATGAAATGACATTTTACAATGCATTATAATTGTTTATTTAATTATTAATTTGCAAGATCTGTATTTTTTTTTTTTCAAAAGAAATGCGGTCTAAAGGAATGGGCCAGCAGAAGACGGGCAGAATATTTAAATTCTGTGTAAGACCTTAAAACAGCACTGAAATAGAAAACTGTCTTTCTTCCCCTCAGGAGTTATCAGAACTAGTAACAGTCTACTTCATTAGAAATACATATGAGTTAGTAACATTTTATGCCATAGAATTCCTTGTTTCTAAGATTTATCAGGGGCTGTTCTATGTGAAACCTGATTTTACAATCCTGTAAGTTTTTGCTAGACAAGATCACATAATGTTATACTTAATTATTATAAATGATTTCTAAGGAAAGATAGCTGAATGATGAAAAATTTAAGAAGTGGATTAACTCATAACAGCTACAGCAACATTTAATTGAGAATATATAGATTTTTTTCAGCCTACAGTAATAAAAAGTATCAGTGTGCAGTGAGCACCCTCTTCAAAAGAAATGAGAAGAGCTCTAAAACTCTTGGCAGAATCAATAAAACATAATATACAGCACATAGTGGGGGCATAGAGTCTGCAGGTTGTTTCACCATCTTCTTTGTCCATACTTACACAGCACACTTTGAGATGCCTGAGTTGCACGCAGTTTGTGGATGAACCACATTGATCTAATATAGGATAACATACAGGAAATTGAGTGCATTAATGATAAAAGCTAATAAATAAACATCATAACAGGGCACCGACAAGATTTGCACATTGGCTTATATGAAAATATTTTTAACATGTTATGCATAAGCAAAGTATCTGTTATTTCATGATATTGACAGTTTTCAATATTTAAAGCACTAAATATTTTAAAATAAGGACAAACACTTTTAACCTTTTTGGTAGTGACTGACTATAAATCGTGTCGTAAAACAACATCTCCTATATTTCTACTTATAAACTTGCTTATATGTCTACAAAAAAAATAATTTCTTTGCACAAAAATATTAATTATCTTGACTTACCATTTTTGCAGCTGACACAGGCTTGCACTACAGCTTTGATTTTTCAGGCTTTCACAGTTCTAATGATAACCAGAGGGACTAATTTGAGTAACACTTTTAGATCAGAGGAAACATACAATGCTAGGTAAGAAATTAATAGAGCTACTCTCTTCCTATAATACAAAGCAATAATATAGTATTAGCTGTTTTAAAACTCCTCAACATGTATAGATAACAAACATTATGGTATTTAGGTAAGTTTAGCAAGCATATTAAAATGTATTTTTCTGCAACTGTGGCACAAATAGTAATGGTTTGGTTAAACGTTAAGATAGTTAAATAACATATATGATAATACATGCATTGTTAAATGTTAAGTTACAATAATTGAAGGCACTAACACATGCTATATAAAACAAAATTTCATTCTCATCTCCATCCTTTGTATATTACACTAATATCACTATATGGGTCATTTTTTTAACCCAGACTCAAGAGTAAGGAAATGAAAAGCTAAATACTTAACACTGTGCTTTTTTCCTTCATCTGCAAGTACACACATTCTGTACATAATCATAGAATCATAGAATCATAGAATCATAGAATAGTTAGGATTGGAAAGGACCTCAAGATCATCTAGTTCCAACCCCCCTGCCATGGGCACGGACACCTCACACTAAACCATATCACCCAAGGCTTCATCCAACCTGGTCTTGAACACTGCCAGGGATGGAGCATTCACAACCTCCCTGGGCAATCCATTCCAGCACCTCACCACCCTAACAGTAAAGAATTTCTTCCTTATATCCAGTCTAAACCTCTGCTGTTTAAGTTTCAACCCATTACCCCTTGTCTTATCACTACAGTCCCTAATGAATAGTCCCTCCCCAGAATCCCTGTAGGTCCCCTTCAGATACTGGGAGGCTGCTATGAGGTCTCCATGCAGCCTTCTCTTCTCCAGGCTGAACAGCCCCAACTTTCTCAGCCTGTCTTCATATGGGAGGGGCTCCAGTCCCCTGATCATCCTCGTGGCCTCCTCTGGACTTGTTCTAACAGTTCCATGTCCTTTTTATGTTGAGGACACCAGAACTGCACACAATACTCCAAGTGAAGTCTCATGATATTATTTCCTCCCTTCTCAGGAGCAGATGACTGTTAATATGGTAGGTATTGGTGCACAGAAGGATTACTGAAGGGTCAGTGGAAAGCTAAAATCCTTTAAGCAACAGAATTAAGGGTGCAGAAAGTTCTGTAATACCTTTAATTTTTATGACAGATTACTCCTTATCCTATCAAAGCATACAACACTGACAATACCTTCTAATATCTATTTCCAGTATCCAATTAACCACAGAAGTCTTGGTAAGGCAGAACATTATATTTACAATGATAGCTGTTTAACTCCTTCCTAGAGCAGCTCAATATTTGGTCTTAAGAGTGATGCCAATCAAATAGAAAAAAGGCTGCTTCAAGACAGCTGGGTACCATCTCTAAAGAGACTAAAAGAAAACACTGTAAGTACTGTTATCAAAATGAGTATGCTCTACACTGTGAGAAAAAATATAAAGGAATAATCTTTGCTACAGCTCTTGGCTGAGACTGGAAGAAGAATGACTTGGTGTTGCTATGTTTGGGTCCATGAAATTTAGTGTTTAGCAGGAAGGAAAGATCAGTTTTTCTCAAAATTACAAAGCTCAGACCATGGCTTCTCTGGTTTACAAAAGAAGGTCTGGCTGCTCCTCAGCAGCGCCTCATAGAGACTATTCTCTATATAAGCAGCATTTTCATTCTTTTCTACAGTGCATCCATTGTGCTTTCCCAGACTTTTCTGTTTGCAGTAGGAAGGCACAAAAGAGGTGAAGACTTCTCAATCATATTCAATGCACAGTTGAAAAATATCCAGGCTCTTGTCAAGAGCATAGAATGCATCCTGTTATTAATCTGAATGTATGCAAACATTTCTTAGATGATATTAGAGACATATAAGGTGTAAGGGAGATGACTGCATATTTACAGATGTGCTAGAGCAAAATTCTGTGCGAATACTTAAGATCTCTCACATCTATCTTGTTTGTATAAAATGAAGAGATGTCTTGTTAATTAGCATTACCTTCTTTTTAAGTATTTGAAATGGAGCATACCACTCCTTAATTATTACAAATGAATTTTCTGTTCATTAAGCATAAATTAATATTTTCCTTTTCTTTTCAGTCATTACTTCCTCCCAAATATTTTCCACCTTGAAATTTTGTTCAAGTTATACACTTTAAAATTACAAGCAATTTTTTGTGTATTTAATGTAAGGGCTACATTAAACAAGTGGAATTTAAATTCTCGTTTCCTTGATGTTCTGTTTTATGTTAAACAAATTGAGGATTATGCATTGATGGTATAAATATACATATAATCACTTCTTTAATTATGCATATGATTGCTGCCTAACTTCGTAATACATTCCTACATTTACTGCAGAACTAAAATATTTTAATTTTCAAACTGTTTTTCACTATATTTATTCTCTTTCATTTCAGGGTTTTCTGTTAAGTATATTTAAGAAAAGATCCATAATGGACTTGACATTTACTTATCTGCATATTTACCGTTTGTTCTGTTTTCTTTAATACTCTTATAATAACAATTTTGAAGCTGTTTGAAGGATGGAAATATAATCTAGAAATAGTAGTTGGTATGTCTTCAATTCTGTAAATACTGGAAAAGGAGACTTGTAATAATAATAGTTGTTTCTCTGTACCACCATGGAAAGATTTAATAACTAAAAAACCCCCAAACCTTACAAAAACACCATCAGCTTTTCAAACCTGATAAATGTGACCATCTAAGGGTGCTTGCTCCTTGTCCTCTTTGTCTGTCAGTTCTGAACTGAACTAAGTGGTTTCCAGTTTGGAAAACTCAATTCATCCAATAAACCATGACAATATGTTTCTGTGCATTATGTATAAGGAGTGTGTCTTGATGGAACAGCACCAAGGCCCCTCTCCTGACGCATCAGGCAACCACTGCAAGGTGCAGCTGTGGGTGGACAGGAGGGTGACATGGCTGTGAAGCAGGAGGTGTTAAAGGGAGGGAAGGCCACTCTGGGAGGGGGTGGATGGGAACAGTGCCTTCCCTCCAAGGGACTGAGGGCTACAAAGAGGAAGCAGTTCTTGAAGGAGAAGCCTGGGTGATGCAGCTGAGCAGTGATGTTTCAGCAGTTACAGTGAATCTTAACCAACCATTATCTCAAATAAGGTATGCCGGACAATAAATTTTAGTGTGCTATGACCAGCAGGTGCTAAGCTGTGCGGCAGGATGCTATTAGTCTCAAGAGGAATGCTGCCACTTGGGTAGTTTTCTATTTTCAAGCCAGAGCTGGGCAGCTGCCATCTGGGTGGCTAGAAGTCCAGTGGGATGAGATGGCTGAGCTGACCTGCCTGCTGAAAGGCTACTGCTGCTGGAAGAGCAGCTCTGTGTCCTCCTCTTCTCCTGGCTGCGCATTTGCCCTGCTTCTGCTTTGTTGGCTGGTACTTCTCTGATCTCTCTCTGAGCCAATTCAGTTCGTTAAACAACTGGCAAACTAACCCCAACCAAAAAAGCAAGTAGCTTTCTGCTGTATTAATGAGTCAGTTTACTGACGGGTCAGAGATGTGCCAGAGCTGGAATGCAAGGGAGAGGAGAATGGGACTGCTCCTTTTTGGCATCAGAAAGCTGTTACATCTGCTCAGTTGCTCCTGAAGCATCCCCTCCCCAATTACAGTGTGACAATGCAGATAAGGCCAATCAAAAGGCCAACCCCTGCTGAAAGGGATGTTCCTGCTTCCTTCCTCCCAGCCTGGCTTTGTGCTTCCCCTGACACTAATGCTTATTTAATCCTACCACCAGCTAGTTTGGGAGAGATTACGGCATTCTTTTGTTTGTTGGGGTGGCTTTCTAACCTACTTGCTGAGGGGTCAGATAGTGGTTGGAAAGTAGTGGGAGTGTGTTGCTGGACTTCTCAGCATGTCAGTTGGCCTTTGAATTGCCTTAACTGCTTTGTTAGTCTGCACCCCGAGGTTCTGTTGGTTAATTACTGAGAGCAGCTGAACCCCAACGAAAGATGAAAGCAAAGTGAACAGGACTGCAGGCTCAAGGGAATGCCATGAATATGCAGGCTGCTGACAAATGATGACTTAGATGGTTCTTCAGACAGGTTGAGGAGATTCAACTGAGAAAAACTCTCATCTGAGTGACTGAAAGCAGTAGAAGGGGGTCATGCAGCAGAAATTATGGCTGCTGTAATGGGTAAGAATGGCTTCATTACCAGCCAGCAGTTTTGTGGTAGCAATAGCTCACTTGAGTGAAGTGTAAATGATTTGTAAAGCTGAGCTTACTACAAGTATATGTATGTATACACATGCATGTGTGTCTATGGGAAACCCCATGAGCAGAGCCCCAAACCTCAGTGAGTTTCAACTGTAATGAAATACTAGTGATCAGTGAAACCATATGTCTTACTTATGTTTAAGTGGCTATGGAAATACAATACAATAGTTGAGAGATAGCTTTCTAACTTGAAGTTGGTTACAGACTGCTCTTCACATTTATGTTTAAATTATTTGACTATAAATGAAGTAAAGCCAGATACTTGCATTCAAAAATCCAAGTGGAGCCATGAACAGTGCTGAGCTCATCTTCACTCAGGTTCTGTTTGGGGGTTATGCCAAAGGTATTCTCTGTTTTCTTAACTGGGAAAAACCACCTTTCTACAACAGGCTCACACCTTGTTTCACAAAGCCAGGAATAAGTTCACAGAACTTTATATACTACTCTTCACCTTCACCTTCTGCTTCTAAGTATCTGACTTCTTCCCCTGGAGGTCTTTTTTCTCCTTTGGTCTTCTACTGCACAACCCATGAAGTCTGCTGTCTTTGACAGACTGGGCAGGCCTACATTCAGTCATTCATCCCAATCATGCAATAATGGGCCAACTTAAATAATCAGGTGTATATAACACATAGAGTAAATGTGGTCTTAAGTTTCTTTTTTTCTCTGCCAATTGTTTATAAAAAACTTGTTAGGAGTTATTCTAATGAGAGATAAGATTTCAGATAATTTGTAATAAGGCTATAGGTTACAACATGCAGGTTCTTCCCTAGATAAGTTATCATGGGACAGATTAGTTCTCCACTTTCAGTGTGCAATGACTGGCTTTTAAAAGGAGAAGTTTAGCCTGGTGAGCAGCAGCTCTGAAAAGAAGATCCTGACAGCAAAGGACCCACTTCTGTTCTTGCAGGCTTGGAGTTCACTGCAGAATGGGTGAGCAACATTGAACTGTTGACCTGCAGAAGTTGGAAAATGATTTTTCAGATCTGAAAAAAGAATCTTGTAACAATACTCCTGCTAATTTTTGAGACAGATTTATTGGGGGTGTATGTTCTGTGGGTAGGTTAATCTACCTTGGGTTCAGGTAAGACCCATAATGAGGATAGATATGCAGAAAATAGAAGCAGAGCTAAAGTGGTTTGCTGGGTTGATACTCTGGCATGCACAATCTATACAGATTTAAATTATTAACACCTTTAATATCCTTGTATCCAGAGCATTTTCAGAGCCCAACAAATTAATTATTATTACATTGAGTTGATTTAAATTCAATTGGTTCTTTTACAATGTAGTTTGGTTTAGGTATATGTTGATGTAGTAGTTCTGAGCCATAAGTGCCTTTCACGTAGTAACACAATAAAAAGAAATGTCTGCATGACATATACAGTAATATATGTCATTTTCAAATTTACTGAGACTAAGCATGATCATAAAATAGAAATTATAGAAAACAAAAGCCTGTGCTTTGGCTAGCTGTCAATATAACACTAGCAATTATATTTGGAAACTAGGAAAGCAGTTTTAGCCTTTGCAGAATAAGACTTGCTTGGAAGCTACTTTTTGTATTTTTTGTGGCTCATGTGTGGTTTACCATATTTTATCTTGGAATTTAATTGGTATCATATTCAAAAGGTTTAACTGTCAACACAGGACAATAATTACTGGAGTATCAAAATGGAGTTTGAAAATGCAGGTGGCTAGTGCAAAGGTTTCACAAAGGTTTCCCCAAAGAAAGTACATTTGCAACTTTCAAAAGTACGTAAATGATTTGTTTCACTCCTGTTGCTTTCTACTGAGTTTATCCTTTCTGGATAAATGACCAGTCTCTGTAATAGAAACATGAAAAATGGTCCTGCTACAATGACAATAAAGGTTACACCTATTCTAGTGTACAGGTAGTTTTTCCTAAAACCTGCAGTGGTGGTGTGTGCTCCTTATTGGTGGGGAAAGGATACAGTGGTCCCTTACCAGTGAAGCTCATTACAGAACTAGGAACATTCCAGAAATACAAGATGCAGAAACTTCAAGTCTTCCTCAAACTTCTGTGACATGCAGACTGTGAAATAAGTTGCTGGAGAGCATAGTGCTTTCTCATGTTTCAGCAAAGACTTGACAACTAAAATGTGTCAAATGACTTAAAATGTGCACCTAGCACATATATCTGATGACTGTCAAGAACTCTTTTATTCAAACCTAAAATGTATTAATATTTATTGGATAGGTTCAATGTTTGGTCATTTGTTTCAACACCTTTTGGTTTACCTTTTATGCTGTTCTCATATTCATGAGAGCAACAGACTTGCCACATAATAATAATTAAAACCAAAAAAACAAAACAAGGAATAAAAGATGAAAAATGATAAAGTGCCATTGCTATTTTCATGGTAGTAAAGTGTTTGCATATATTATCTGTGAATCACCAGGGAAATTCTAGGTGAAATTATTTATATGCTGGAATTTAGAAGGGAATAAACCTACTGTGGAGAGGAAGCAAAAAATCCGTAAGACTGTTGTAAATAAAAAAAGACTGGATGAAAAATAAATGCATCTTTGTAGATGCAAACATGGTTTTCAGAGTTCATATTCAAACTTTGCAAATAATTGATTTTCAGGTTATCATTCAAAATTAAAATTCAAGTACCTTTCATTCAATGGCTTATGTGATTAAAATTTTCTTTCTTAAAAAAAATCTATAAGAAAGAAAACCAAAACCAACCCAACAAAACATAACAAAATAAGTGTTTTAAAAAGGAATCAGCTGTATATTTTGCTAAACTTGCAGTATTACCAAAATAAAAGACTGATTCTTCTACAGAAATAGATTTTTTTCTCTTTTTCTTCATAGCCCAGTAATAATGTCAGTTCTGAGGTGATAAATGTCTGATAAAATTCCTCCAAACGGGTACTAGCTGTAGCTACAGAAAATGATGGAGACTTGGGTTCATCTTTCAGGTCCAGCAAATACCTGCCTAAGTGACATCCCAAAGAAAAGGTTGACAGGATTTCAGGACATTTTTGGGTAGCCTGCCCCATGAGGCCTATTTTGCTTGACTTGCTGTTCTGAATAGAGTTTACTACTTAATTGTGTTTCCCACTTTTAAAGGGAGGATTTGGTTGTGAAAGGGAAAACGTTTGGAGGGAGGGGTATGAATATGAGGAATCTCTTTTGTCTTTTCTGATGAAACTATCGTTTTTCTAAAGCACAAGTTGAAGTTGGACCTAGAAGTTAGATTAGCCCTGTTTCAAACTGATTCATGACCTCAAACATCTTACAACCTGTTTTAACAATTTATGACAGTATGGAAAAAAAAACCTTTACATTTCTGTTAATTTCAATTTAGGTCCTAATTTACTTAGTTAAAGTATTTGAGGCAAAATAGTGAATCACCTCAATGTCTTTTCTCACTTTATGCTGGTTTAAACTATCAAGCCACTTTGAGCTTTGTCTCACTGCAGTAAAAGGGTGTATTGCCATTGTGTAACTGCTGCTCTGATTTCAGTGTAATAGCTGTGATACACAAAACCAAAGAAAAAAAAGTTTCCTGTACAGTCTATCCACCTGAATTTTAATGGGTGCTGGGTCAGACTTGTGGGTAATGGGTGCCCTGTGGAGACTGAAGTCCAGTGAGTTTCATCTGTTCCCCTGTTGAGACCTGCTGAAGCCTGAAAGCTCAGACAGCAGTCACTGCAGAGAGCTTCCTAGTAGTTTAATTGCAAGTTGCTGGGGTATATCTTTGGGTTGTCTTTTTGAATAAGAGGTTGTACTAAATGCGGTGTTATTTTTATGCATTATTTTTAAACACCTACAAATGAACAATTTCTCCAGTCTGGCAACTTGAAAATTTAAAAAAAGACTTCTGGATTGAAACAGAATAAAATTTTACACTTTAGCTTATAATTTTCAGAAAACCTTGCCTTGAGTTGTTCTTAAAAATGGACCATTTTTAAAAACATATTCAAAGAAACAAATTCTTCAAAAGACATTTTTATGTTTTGGGGAGGGGAGTGAATGTGGCAAGAAAATGTTATTAAATATCTGTAGCTGAATAATTGATACAAACATTCACGGAAAACATCTACTTCAATGATTTTTTTCCAGAAAATACATTTTTGTAAAAAATCCAACAGGGTATTTCCTGCCATCATCATATATACAAAGCCAGATCATGTGTGTTCATTATGCTCACATATAGATTTTTTTTTAAAATGATTCTATTTTTGTTCTGATGTGTCATATTCAGGAAAAATATTTGGCTAATTAAGGGTACTTTTTGGAGTCTTTTTATTCCAGGTGGATACTCCATGTATTATAGTTTAAATTTAATGTGTAAGATTGTGTTTCTAAAGCCAGGTAGCTGCCAATGTATGTATTACTTGTATTTCTTTTTAAAAGAGAACATATTTGCAATTTGGTGTAGGCATCATAAATGCTTTATATGCTGTATAAATACACTTTTAAATACTTCCACACTCTTGGAATGTTTTGTCTTGTCCTAGAAATTGCAGCAACTTCTCCATTGCTTGTAAAAAACATGCTGAGGTTCACTTGCAATTAAATTTTCTACTATAATTCTGTAAAATAGTGAAGTGTCAACTTATATTTGCATTCTCAACTCAGTTTTTGTTTGCTTGTTTGAAAGAGAAATGACTCTTGTCTATGAAGAAAATTACTTCTAATAGCCACTTATATGTATAAACTTAATTGTTTTGTACCTAGAAAACACTGAAGAATGTCAGCCTTCATACTTAAATGGCAGTACTAAAATTGTTTGACATTGAAGTAGTCACTTAAACTGAGCATAAAAAGCTAGTATAGAGGTGTCAATTCAATCAAACTATAAACCACTTGCTTCCAGCAAGTGTTAGTAATTTTTTCTGTTCAGCAAATATGAGCTTACTGAATGAATTTAATAGGATTTAAGGTTAGATATGCTCTAGTCTACAAGGAGAGACATGTCAGAAATTTAGTTCCTTGCATGATGAGTTGGTCTGCAAAGTTTCTTTTACCAATGGATGAAAATTTGTAAATTTTACACAAACACAAGTATTGCATGAAATTATAAATGAGTATCATGTTGAAACAAGCTTGAATAATGGAGTGATGACATGGGGAGTGAATGTAAGTTTAATAATCTTGCAAGAAATACCAGTGAATATATCCCAGTGAATATCCTTAAAAAAGTCTAATTTCCTATAGCCCAGAAATACTTCCATGCCACATCATATGCAACCCTTACAATTCCAAACCTCAATTCAGCTATTTGGTTTACAAATGAAGGAAAAAAACTGTGGTGGCTCCCAAGCTAATGGGCAATCTCCGCCATGCCCTTGTGTCCCCATTCCCTTAGCTGCATTAGCCTATTGCTTTCCAAGGTTGGATTCAGCAATGGGGGGAGTGGAGGGAGCTTACAGTGTGGGCCTCTTTCAGTGATCAGAGAGGACCAGAAACAAAATCACCAACATGAATCAGCTAATAAAGCCACCAGAAGATGCCTTAACCAAGGCTTTTAAGGACTTTTTTTGCCATTGTTTTGGTGAAACAACGTCTAGTGGACTACTTAAGGTTTACAGGCTTGGTGATTTGTGCTCTCCTATGATGTGGCTCTCTGCCACGGGGCTCAGTTTACAAATGGCAGGGTGTTGTGCAGCTCTGTAAGGCTCAGTGCTTCAGACCGTGGAACCCTGAAGATATGTTCTAAGCAAGAAATCTCTGCTTTTCCAGAGGAGTCTGGAAATATTAAAGCTGCCATTTTGAAATGAGGCAATGAGGGTTTCTGGGCTTTCCCTGCAGTGTTAAGTAGCTGAGAAATCAAACTTCTCTTTTACAGAAAAAAATAATCACAAATGTTTTCTTTCTTTTTTTTTAATAGAAAAATTTAAGACTTTTTATTCTACAGAAAATTCCCAAATTTGTTTGTTTTCTGATTTACAAATAAAAAGCAATTCTGAGTGTTTTCTATAGCTGTATCTTGATTTCAAATCTAGACAAGGAGCAGGCTTGAATCTACATTTCTGAGCTCCACCATCCCTTTTTAATCCATTGTTTGCTTTGTACACAAGGGAACATCTAAGCTTGTGAGACAGCTTTGAAATCGGTATTACTATTTACTGATAAAGAAAGATGAGACTTGGCAGGACAAATCTGAAGCAAACAAGGTATCGGAACGTTCTTATATTTCAACTAAATGTTTCTTAGTCTCTTGGTTAAGAAAGTTTTTATAGTAGGGCTGTGAGACACTAGAAGAAATTAAACATACTTGAGGTTCAGAAGTCTGGGGCAATATTGCTATTCTGTTTAAAGTAAAAGACGTATGTGTTAAATGAAATTTCTGCTCTTGTAAAACAGTAAGAATACAACATTGAGTTTATCTAAAAACTAACACTTGACTAAGTTCCACTTCATTTATGCCACTTTTACTGTTTTAATAGCTTAATAAAAAATTTGTATTATTGCTGCAGCTTTAGTTGTGTTTTAAGTGAAAATTCTAAATTTTAAAAGATCAATCAGTTGCTGGAGTTTCTATTTTAAGAAATTATAAATCACCCATTAAAATGTCTCCCCCTCCATACTGGTCTTTCGTAACACATAAAATTCTAGGGATCTAAATTATTACTGAAATAAATCCTCCGAAGTTATGGTTTGTTCTAGGAGAGGTTTTTAGCTGATGAACCTAACAGTGCAATGGTTTGCCTAAGACTTGTTTTTGTTGCAGCACAGCAGGCTTGATTTTGTGTTACAGGTGTAAGCTCTCTGTGCCAAGAAATTGTACAAGCAAATCTGTCAGTTCTGTCTGTTGCTTCAGAGCTATTTAGAAGATTCAACTGGATACACCTTTGAGTGCCATTTCTGTAAACAGAAAAATACTTAATGTCAGTAGATGGTGCTCATGAGTACATAGCTTATTTTGTAGGTTTTTGTAAAGCTGTTAACTTCTGCTGTGCCCAGAAAATGGCTTCCTCTGTGCAGTACTCTCAGAAATGTCCACAAATTTGATTTAATTACTTGAAAACTTCTTACTATGGAGATCTTTGCTTTTCAGGAGGTTTGCTAAATGATTTTATTACAATTGGATTGTAAAACTGGTTTGTTCATTGTATGCTGTGACTGAAATAGACTCCTGTATTTGTAGATGTGGCCATAATACTAGACCCAAGCTTGACTGAACCTGATTAGGTACTTTGTATTTATTGAAATAAAATTTCTTTCCTAAAATCAGTATTTGGATGCCTTAAATGCATGGCTTATCTTCTTACTTTGCCTTGAGGCATTTTTATCAATTACGTTTGGAGATACCTAATTTAACAATTTACTAAATTTTGGAAACATCCACAATGATAGAAAAATGTATTATATAAGAAAAGCTGTAGTGTAATATTCTTAAAAAGTCTGTTAGTGGTAAAAATGAAGATTAGGGGCTCAGTGAAAATACTGGGAAGTAAGAGGTATTGATATTTGATAGACATTCTTCTCCACACTACATTTAGAGGACACATTGAACATTCAAAAAATGTAAATAAAGAGTATCTTATTGAAAATAGCATTTAAAAAAATGAAAACTGATTTAATTAGAGTGGTTTAAAAGTTACTGTTACCTTGTATTAACTAAGTTCTTCCTGATAGAATTAATACCTAAATACAGTAATTCACATTCTGGTCAGAATGTACTAGCAGGAGTGTACAGACTACCTATAGGCATGTAATTCCCACTAAATTTAGTGGCAGTATTTGCTATCTGGCATTATTAAAGGATCAGGTATTTAACTAAACATGTTGGCTGGGATGATCTGTGCTTTGAATGAGATAAAAATGAAACTGAACCAAGTTAATTTTCACAGACATAATTTAAGTCTTTAACAGTACACTTATGTATAACTGATTGTCATTTTGCAACATTTTAAGGGCCCTAATCCATAACTGCATGTGAAGTACTGTTTGATGACTGTTCTCCTAGAACAAGCATTGTTCCTGTAGTCCACTAAGAGTTTTCAGAACGGGTATCCTAAAAAAAATTATTTTTTTTAGAGGCATATATTACTCTTCTGCATAAGCAAAACCAAAATTCTAAAGCAAGTTAAGTGTTTTACATTCTCAAATGTCTGCTGGAGGAGAAATGCAGCAATTACTTTCTAGGTTTTATATTGCTCTCCATAATTAGTGTTAAGCTTTAAGAAACCTGTGGGAGTACCATAACTTTTTTTTTTCAATTTGTTTTTTCATGATGATTTATGAAATGTATATAGATATGAAATCTGATGGGATCATGTTGGTGTTTTTTTTTTTTTTGTAGAAATGAAGAGTGAAAAACTTGTAAATAGTTTTATTTAGAGGCTTGTGAAGAAAGACAGAAAATATAGAATTTGGTTTTAGCATTTTCCACAGTACTGTAAGATTTTTACTAGAGGCTGCCACAATAAAATGTGAACAATGCAGACAAGTGCTAATGACATTGCTCAAGGAAGTTTTCTTCATGCTCTTTGTCCAGCTGATGGAGTGAGGACATGGCAGGTTGCATGTTTAAATATTTATATTTGTTAACAAATCAGGTATTCTGGATCACATATTAAATTTGTGAAAATGACTAAAATTTTTGACTGCAGTGAAGTTATCTCAGTGGTACCAGGTGAAGATCCAGTCCTCTAAGTTTGTATTACATTTCTTCTTACTTATTTTAAAATTCTGAAGAGTGTTTTAGGAAATGGTAATGGTGCTTCTCAGTCTAGATTCATATCACTGTGTTGTATGTATTCATTTAGAACAGTAACACAAAAAGGAGGAATGCTTCATGCTGCAACATGGGAGTTAATGTATACAAATATTTTTTGTGGTAGTTTAAAGAGAACATTTAGAGGTCTACATTTCTTAATGTTTGGCACCCTGTAATTGTAAGAGCTTCCCTTTCATAACTTTTGCCAATAATAATTTTCATTAAGAGTAATGAAAGTTAGTATTATTTTTTTTGTTTGAAATAATGTTAACATTTTATACCCTTCTGCCATAGAGAGAGAAAGAAGGAACTGTCCTTCAGTCTGTTCAAGGTATAGTTAAAAAAAAAAAGAAAGTATAAACACTGAATTCCTGAGCTTGCTGTGAGATGGAAGGTCATTAACAGGGCACTTGAGCAGATTGGTATTACAGTCAATTGAGACGCTGAAACATCCTAAATGGCCTAATGCAGCAACTAAGTGCTTCTTAAATTCCAGAACTTTTACTTGAGCAGAGCATTCATGACCAAAGTGAATTTCCATTTCCTTTAGTAAATGTTGTTTTGATATAGTCATAGTTGAAGAGGCAACATAGTGTAAACACAGCAGTTTGATTCTATCTCCACAGCAGCACTAAACTAATTTGTCAAGTTACAAACAGGAAATCTGAATCTCTGAGCTAAAGATATATTGTTATGCATTGAATTAATAGAAATAGCAGGAGTTTGTATGTTAATATACATATACACTGTCAATGTAGCCTCATCAGACTATTTAGCATGCAAATTAGAATGGTTACATCCTTTGGGAAGCTGAAGTTTTACCAGCGACCAATCAATTCAGCATTATAGAAAAGATAAATTAGATTTCACTTAACTTCTTTATCCTTTAGAAGTAAATTTCTCAGAAAAGAAGGAAATAGAGGAAAATACATGGTATTTGATTTTGTTTATAGCTGTTCTAGTGATAAATTGCCTTTAAATCTACCACTACTTTGTAGGCAACTGCCAAGTTGTTTAAGTAAACACTAAGGTTTTGTTTGTGGTTCTGTCCATCACATTCAAAAGTCGTCAGAACTTTATTTTGGGGACAATACAGAAAACGTCTCCCTATGTGTAAATTCCTAGATGAAAGGTGATATCTGCATGGTTCTTCATAGTAATACATAGTAATAACTCCTGTAGTTTTGATGGTGGAGACTACAGATGGAAGAAAAGAGCATCCAATCTAAAAAAAAAAAAAATCAATTGAGCCATTTTTAGCAAGGTTTTGTGGACAGATCAGACGAACATAGCAACTGAGTGATAACAACAGTGAAGTCT
This sequence comes from Melopsittacus undulatus, assembly GCF_012275295.1. NCBI lineage: Eukaryota > Metazoa > Chordata > Aves > Psittaciformes > Psittaculidae > Melopsittacus > Melopsittacus undulatus. Next base: position 41,459,253 of record NC_047530.1, on the reverse strand, counting down.
GAAGATTTCAACATTCTAGCACTCTATTTGGCAATATTGTATGTAGTTGCACTTTTGGATAGGACTTATATCCATCAATTAAAAATATGTTCTTATAAAAGTTTGTGAACCACTTTGGAAAAAATATCCTAGTATTGGTCTAAGTTGTCTAGCAGATGATATTTGCTGAATCTTCCTGTAGCTTTTTGTTGTTGCTATCTCATCCCTTGCTCCAAGGTTATCACCTTTGTAACAAAAGACAAAAGAGAGTATGTGGCTGTGGCCCAGCTGCTCTAGTTTATTATCCAGCTCCTCAGTGTAAACAACTTTTGAGACTGGGCTTGCACTGAGATGCCAAGCTGTGATTTGGAGTTGCTGAGTGAGCAGCATATGTTCCCTTCTGCCGACTGTGTGATTGACATCCATTTCAGCAGAGGGTTAGCTATCAAACATCTGGGAAATACAGGTGTATCTTAGTGTCAATTGTTTGCCTACTTGTATGAGTCAGAGATCTCATTCTGTGTTTCATGAAATACCTCTTACATGTCTAACATATTCTCATACTGTATTTTGTGAGGTAATATGCAACTTAGCAAACGAGTGCAACAATGATTTGTTCCTTCCTTCCAAGTAAATCTTTGACATTTTTTTTCCTAATTTCAGCAAGCAGGTTCTAAATTAAATGGACTTAATTCCCTTTTATGCAGCCACCTTCCTGAAATCTGTTACTGTTACAGTCTTGACAAGCACAGCTTAAAGGACTTGAAAGATGAAAAGCTCTCATTCTTCAAGAATGAAAGCACAAATCCAGTGATGCACTCAGGTGTGTCAAGGCCACTCACTGATATACCTAGAGGTAGTGTTTTACCGTGCCCTCCTCAGTAAGACCCTGCTCAAATGTATTGCTCTTACCTAAGGCCATATGTTGCACTAATATATATAAAGGCCAAGACTAGGGAAAAGTCAGCTGCTATTAATAGCTTTCCTTTTTTGTCTCTGCTTCCAATAGCTCTTCCTCACTTGGGGATGGCAGAGAAAGGGAGCAAGGAGGAATATCTGTTTATACAGTTAAATAAAGCAGTGTAAAAAAAAAAACACCCAAACAATAAAGAGTTGAAACAACGAGATTTTGGAAAGGGTTTGGAAGGATGAATAAATAGAAATTTAGATATGCACAAAATTGTGTTACAACTTTAGAATACTTAAAACACCTTTGTATTCTGAATTGTGAAAAAAAGTCCGATTGCATTGCTGCACATTTTAAAGATGAAATCCATTTGTTCTTTTAATCAGAAGGAACTAACTTTTATTTCTAAATTTTTCTGTTGCTGGATGGGAAGTTTTGACTGCTTAGCTGCATAATCTGACTGTAGCACATTTTCAAGTTAGTAAACCCCCAAACCAGTTTCAGCTAACTTTGCCTTTACTTTAATAGCTTGATGTTCTGAGGTACTGACTTCTAGCTTTTGGTTTTGCACCCTTGTCAGTATGTTTGTGTACTACAAATTATGATCTGTTTGTCAGACTTACTAGTCATCATTCAAACTTTCAAAAGCAGTGTTTCTCTTTCCTGAGAAGTCAGAGACAGAAAGTGTGTGCATAGTGAGTCCAACATGCACTGGATTTATGATACAAAACCTTGTCAGTTACATGTGCAGTGAATCTGATTTAGAGGTGCATCAGATCTACCCTGTCTTTAAAACAGAATAAAGTGATACATGCACAGTGATCCTTTGCTCTGCTTTTTGGACGCCTGAAAATTTGACCAGAGCACCTTGGACGTTTAGCAGGAAGTAGAATGCTAGAAATACTAAAGAAACGTATAAAAAGCAAATATGTGGTAAATGATGTTTGAAAAGCTGAAAAGTTCAGACTATTTTCTATAATTCAGTCTTTTGTATGGAATTGATTGCATAGATAAAAATAGAATACTACAAAAAGTGTGAGTGATTCTACCTGTGTAAAACTGGTGGACACTTCTAAAAAAAGATATTATTTTTGAAATGTATTTGGTTTTGACTGTTCACTAAAAGAGGGGGAAAGATATCCAGAGTAGGCAACGTTCCAGAGAACAGAAAATAATCCTTATGATATTTATTTTATCTTCCTCTAATGGTGGGAAGAAGTCTGTGCAGAAAGAGGAGTTGTTTTGAAAGATATTTCTCAAATCAACAGCCAGATCTGAGGATGGTACCTTTATCTGCTGTTTACCAGCATTTTGCAGTTTGTATACCTTGGGTAATCTCATTAAAATTGGTCTCAAATCACATAGAGTTACTTGCTTATTGTGGCACAAGATTAATTTCTCAGAGGATCTAATTTCAACTATCATGTAGCATGCTACTTATCTATTGATCTTTTGAACTTTCAGGTCTCTACATTTGTTCCTCTATTGTGGCTTTGGAGTCACCTATTAGAGCTGTAATAGCATAGTTTACTGCTGATAACAGTTTGGTATCTTCAATACTAGAGTATGTGCCTTAAGGACATATTATGTTGACCTAGTAGTTTCTTTACATCCTTTACATGATGCCTTTTAATGTACATATTTTAAAACCAGTAGATACTGCACATGGCTTTGCTTAGAATTCTGTTTGAATAAGCACTTCACGATTTGAAAAAAAAAATACCTAAAAAACCCCAACAAAACAAACTTGGTATATAAAATTTTGAGTGTGACTGCATGTCAATAGTATTCTCACTAGATTTAGCCACTAACGGGCTGCCATATGACAAGAAAATATTAAAAAAACCTGGTGGAAAAACTGGTGAATTTTGAGGTAAATTATATAAAAATATTTTAAAAGATTATAAAACATTTTAGTCTCTTTTGGTTATTCCTAAAAGACAAGTAATATCATCTTGCTAGCTCTAACCAGGGGGATTGAAAGCAGTGTTTCCAAACCCTAATAGTAAAAGTAAAAAATCTTCAAAAATTGCTTTAAATCCTAATTCAAATTTCCCTTGAACATACTTTTTACTAAACATAGTTGAAAAAGTACAAAATCTAGTATTCAGTGCAAAGACCAGCCTGGTTTTTGGCCAATTGTATAAGCAATTGAAAATGTTAATTTCAAAAGTGCATGTATTATACTTATCAGCAACTTTAAGAAGTAAAAGTGAAGCAAGTTCCAAGTATTTTTTAAGAGCATTTTAAGGGTATTTTCTTCAAACATAGCTAGTTCATTTTCAGTAGCTTGTTCATTATTGCCTGTATGTAGCACAGATGACTCAAAAGGGTGCTTAATCTGTGTGTGATTAACATTTTACTACAGTCTCTTTCTATAAGGAGAGATTAGAAACAGCTGTGTAAGGGTAGAAGGGCCTGTTCCCTTCTGATAGACCTAAAGATGGTATTATCAGTAAGCAAGTTGTTAAATATTTTAGGGGAAATCTGTGGTTTATTCTTTGAAGAAAACTTTGCTTTTGTTTTGTAGTGGGAAAGAGGTAAAACATTTGAGGATGCCCTTTTGTCACCATAATTACTGCAAAGTAAGTAGACTTTTTTTCTGCTTGATAAAAAACTTATGTGGAGAATAGTCATAGCTACTTCCAGCAAGACTAATGAAATTGTTGATATAAATCCCGTCTATATCCCTGCATAGTAAAATGAAAACCATCTCTGTAAATAATTTTTGTCACAGTATAGGTAATATGTATTTGTCAGAGGTTGCAAAAAATATTATGTATTCATTATTTATCTCTAGTTCACTTTCTAAGCTTAAAGTATAACAAATGTGCCACTGCCAGCTCACTGGATAAGGTTAATGGAGTAATAAGTATCTCCTCTTATACAGCACACAGTGTTTAAGAAGACTAGGTTTCTTCAAAGTAATTATCTTCTTACTACTATCCATGTTTCATAAGTCATTTTGAACAATTTTCTAACTGTTCAAAACATAGCTGTAACATTACTTGTCATGTATGATATTAGATAACATAACAACTTTAGAGAAAAACCCCACAACTGAGTGGTTTTACCGAACCAAAAGACCTGTGAAAACATCAGTATGGCAAAAAAAATCATAAGGAATTGTTAAAAATTAAACACCAATTAAAATTCTGTAAAACAGAAATATATGCTATGTTGTTTGGAATAATATTTTATGGAGCATAATTTTTTTATTGGTACAGGAATGAGGATATCTAAAATGAAGTAGTCCTGCTTCCAGTTTGTATTATAAAATTTTACACTAATTTGAAGTGAATACTACAAACATTTCTGTTTAAATAAATCTGCCTTTGTCATTGTCTAATAATCTCAATCCTTCATTACCTGATATAATTGCCAAAATCCAAATGCAGCTTTCAGGATTTGAAAATACACCATAAAAGTTACTTTAGTAAGGTTTTTTTGTAAGTAGGGTAAGAAATTCAGTGCTATTAAGTTTAGCTCTTAAGAACATAAAATAAAATAAAAAAACCCAAACTAATGAAGTCTATTTTATTTCTATGTGGACGGAAACATTATTCATCAAAAATATGGGACACTCCGTTTCTATGGAAATTGCATGACTTTGAGACAAGACTAAACAATTTAAAACAAATCAAATGGAATAGGTAGAATCACAAGATCACAGAATGGTTAAATTTGGAAGGGATCTCTGGAGGTCATTGTGTTCAGCTGCCCTGATCAAGCAGGAGCACCTAGAGCTGATTGCCCAGAACCATGTCCCAGTGACTTTTGAATTTCTCAGAGGAGGTAGACCACTACTTCTCTGGGCAATCTGTGCAGGTGCTCAGTCAGCTTTACAGTAAAAGTAGTGCTCCCTGATCTTCAGAGTTGCCTTTCTGTGTTTCAGTTTGTGCTCTTTGCATCTGGTCCTGTCACAGGACACCATTGAAAAAAGTATGGCTCTGACTTTTTTGCAACTTTTTGTCAGGTATTTATATACATTGATAAGATCCCCCAAAAGAAATTAGATAAATTACATAGGGAAATTAATTTAGCAATTAAAAAATAAACATGTATCAATTTCTTGCTGTATTGAAGATAATAAATGTATGAACTGGTTTAATGCATTAGTTTTGTTCTGAAGTTTTCCTAGAATATAGTCCTATTGTTTCTACCACTCTTAAATATCCTTCCATATATTATAAAATGTGGGTTACGGCAACAAACCTAGTGTCAACAAAGCAGTTTTTGTGCTGTATTTTGAGAATAAACACTATACAATTGATGAAGTAGAATGCTGATACATCATAAAACCAGTTGGTGTGTATTCCTTCTATCTTAACATCCCTGAAATGGTTCAGTCAGACTGAAGTCATAAGACTCAGGCTTTTGTACACTGGTGAGTACGTAGCATTCCTAAAATCAAGAGTATCATTTTTGTATTCATTTAGCTCTTTTGTTGGACATTTGGGAAGTGACATCAGTGGCCTGCTGAAGGCTAAAAAGGAGTAGAACTGGTTAAAAAAAAAAGGAGATTTGAAAACATTTAAATAGGACATACACTGAGCAAACTGTTCCTAAGTGAATTATTAATTTAGCAAATTTTCCTTTCTCCCAAGCCCACGTAAATCCTGCCAGGAATATCCATGAATAGATTTTAAGTAGTTCATTATTTTTAATTTAATTCCAATACTTGCAAGGGTGTCATGTATATACATCAGACTGCTGCAAGTTTACAAGGTGCTTGGAATAGGGAAGCCTCTGCCATCTCTGGAAGGTTAAGATATCTTTGTGTTCTTCCAAACCTAATCTGCCTTGGAGGCTGGAGATTCATCATTTTAGTAGTCCAAGTGGTAGGCTTCGCTTAAAGGCAAAAGCATTACTTTGACTATTTTGACTATTTAAATGCCATCTTAAATATCTACAGGATGTCCTTAGTGCACTCAAGACAATGGCTAAGTCTTGGGCTTCTGCTGGAAAAGTCTTCTCCATATTTTTTCTTCACTCCAAGGCATATGAAGAATTAATTGGGACTTTCTGTCACGGTGGCACAGATCTTCCTGTTGCCAAAATTTTTTTTTTTTTTTTTTGTGCTCCTTTAAGAGCTCCTGGCTTCTTACAGAACAGACAAAGTTCCTGAAGTTAACCCTTTATCTATCTGCTATTCTGCTACAAGTTCCTTGTTTCATCTTTATGGTATCATTCTTCCTGGTGGCACTTAAAAAAAAAAAAAGAAAGAGGATTAAGGGTAAAGAGCTTTCAGGATTGCTAGAAAAAGCAATTTCTCACCCACATATAAGTATGCATCAGATTATTAATGAGCTTGCTCTCCTATGGTATTTGTAGTTAGAAACAAAACCCTTCCTGAATGTTTGCTGAGCAAATACTCAGAATAACCAATGCCATCAGTTTAAAACTGGCTCCAAAATGCAGAATTTGTCTAAGCCGGCTGGTGACCAAAGTAAGGCAGTTGAAATTGAAATAGGGCCTGTAGTTTTACAGGGACTCCCAAGAAAAAAAATCCATCCGTGTTATTATTTCTCATAATGGTTGTGTATTCTCACAAAGTAACAGCTTCTTGAAAGGTAATGTTCTCCCCTTTGGTACTTTTCTTTAAAAACAAAAGAAAGAAATGATGGGGGGAAAAAAAATACCAGCGAGAAGTTGTGAAATATTTTTATGGTAAAGTACATTGTTGGATAAACCCCTGTGATTTTGGCATTGTTATGGTGCTTATTATTTATTCTATAGAAACTAGCAGCTCTGTATTTATTGAATATATACTTATGGACTTTAGAACATTTATTTACTTGGATGTCCATAAGGGATCTGAATAAACTGCTGTGTAAGCATGCATTCAAGCATTTAAAAAAAAATGCGCATTGTTTACTTGATTGACCATATACAAAACCATGATAGAAGCACTATTGTTTAGCCAATACTGTTTTGAGGCCATGCCAGAATAATAAGTGAATAGGTATCCTTAAGTGTTTCTAAAACATATATCATTTACCTGGTATTAGGAGTGTAGTATTTCAGAAGTGTTTTAAAGTCTACATTACTAATGTATTTTCTCAATAGTGATTATGGCTAAACACTTGGATTTTTTTTTTTTTATCTTTAAGAAAAAGTACCTCTGAAAGTGCCTTGAAAATTTTTAAAGCTTTACTGTGAATATAAAAATAGGAACTGCTATATCCAATGAGATGAATGTTGTTGTTATTACTATTAAGAGCAATAGTAGTGTTTAGAGGCTGCAGGTGATTTTAGGGCCCATTCTGGTATGTACTGTGCAAATATACAGTTGCAGTATTTGCAATTTCTGAGCTGTTCTTTACAAATCTCATTTAGTTAACTGACTTTCCTAGCATAAAGATATTCAGCCTATCTGCTTACATTTACAACTGAAAATAAGATTTAACATTAAGTAATTCTTCAGTATTTTTAAGAATCTGTTTCACATGTGCTAGCTTAATATCTGATGTAGGTTTTCATTATTAATTTTGTAGTAATATATGTAAAGATCTGCATAATATCTCCTCAAGAAATTAATCTTCCCTGAAGAAGAAAAATAATTACAGTATATTCATATTTTGACGTACTAAAATAGCTTCATATTTACTGAAATTAATTAAGTGTTGATCAGACGGTGGCATTTTCTCATGTTTTCTTATCACCAGATCCTTCAATCTAAATGTTTTTCTGCTCTGGCCCATGTGAGCATGCTGGAATATTGATGTTTGGACTTACAAGCATCTTCAGTAATTTGTGTAAGAATCCCATCACATATCTTTTCTTATTTTTTCTAGTCACAATCTTTCCTGTTGAACCTCAGCCTCTGCTTTTATAAGTCACCTCAGGGAATCTTTTTCCTTTGGCATTACAGTTCAGAATATAAGAAGAGTGATCTGTGCTCTTGCAGCAACATACATAAACTATATTTTAGACTTTCATTTCAGAATCTCCAATTGCCAGTTTTGTTTGGAGAATACTTCATAACATTCATCCAGTATTTTCGTCTGGAAGTCTTTCACCTTTACTATTGCTCTATTTTTCTTGTATTCTATACTTGCATTTTACAAGTTTTACACGTTTTTGTCTAAAGACAACTGCAAATATGCCAAACTCAAATACATTATACTTTGTAAGGGTATATTTGTAGCTTATATATAGAGATGTTCAGTCAGTGCTTACCTATTTTAAGATGTTTGAGGTTTCTTTTTTGCTCATTTTCTCGTATTGTTCAAGATTATATAGATTTCATTTTTGAACCCTCACATTACACATCCAAGAACAAAGCAGGCACAAAAATAATGTTAATGGATTCATAGTTTGTTTGTTTAGTTATAGTTGAACTGAAAACTTATTTTTGCTTGGTAATGTTTACATGTTAAAAGTAGAGTCAAAAGTAGATGCAAACAGGAGTTATTATAAAGCTGAAGTTTGGTATTTTCTATTTCTGCAGACTTTTGAATCTTGATAGGGAGAGACTCATGCTGATGTTCTGTGTTTAAGCAGAGGTGACCATGCATAAAAGCTGTCATTTGTTGCATATGTACTCACTGCCTTTATTTTGGACTAACATTACTCCAATGTTTAAGTCATTACACAGTTGGCTTAAAGGCATGACCCTCTTCATACAGCCTTTTGTGGGTACTGCACACTTATTTTTTTCCTTCTGTTCTTATATCTTACTCTGGAGATTCAGAAGACTAGGTTTCTTCAAAGTAATTATCCTCTGACTACTATCCATGTTTCATAAGACTTGCAAGTTTTTGTTTTCTAATACTAGCAGAGGAATGCATTGTTGTAGTTTAAAATTAACGTAAGACAGTAAAATACACATAAAAGGATGGCAAATATACTGCTGTTAGCATGACTTAAACATTTGTGGACGTTTATTTGATTTTTTTGTTTCATAATCGTCACCACAGATTGTTACACAAACAAAGCTTGTGAAAAAGGGGAAACAGGTACATCAATCATTCATTTTTGTTGTTGCTGTTAAATAACTACTTATTAATGCCAAATTGTTTGATTATCTTCTGGAATTCCAGAATAAAATGTCAATAGGAAATTCTTATCAGTTCCATCAGATTAATTTAATCTGGACTTCTGCATCAAATTAGAAAAGCATTTAGTCTACAAATACAGAAACATATATAGCTTTGTTTTATCCTGACAGCCAGTTTTTGTATAAGACATTTGATGGTTTATGTCTTTGCTTGTTCAACAGTGAGAACTTCTAAAGGTGCAAAATTGAAAACATAAACTTACTTGATTGGGCAAATGTTTTTCCTTAAAGGTTGTTCGTCTAGAAGTAAATTTGTTAATTATCTTTGGGGATGGTGAACTTGCCTTATGGGAGGCTTGAGTGATGGCAGAGAGCTTATTGGGGTTGTCTTGAGAGCCACTTCCTTGACTTCTCCTGTCTCTCTACAAAGACATCTTGGCAGTGATGAAATACTGGCAGTTTGTGATGATAGTCTTATGAAATGAAGTTATAGTACACACAGTATGGTTCCCAGTGTTTTGTTGCTAAGTAGTGCTTGTGCATGTTTAATCCCTTCCTTGAAATTTCCAAAATAGAAAATAGACACCTGGAGGGAAGGAAAACTATTCATCTCCGACCTGAAATATGTTTTCTTACATTGCTAAATAAAGGACTACACAAATTCCCTTATTTACACACCCACATTATGCCAACGTACATGTTAACCTTTACAGTTGGCAGAAATTGGGAGACTGGCTGCCAGTTTCTGTTTTGTATAGATTGATGTAATCAAGCATGGCACTACAGTATGAAATATGTAACAAATGATGTTAGAGTATATCTCACAAGCCTGCAGTGCAGCATGAAAGGAGTCTTTCAAAAAGAAAGAGAAAGCAAAGGGCTTATTTTGCACCTTGCTTTGTCTTGTGTACCGGGGATGAATTCAGGCCAATGATTTCATTTTTGTGGTGGCACAAGAGTCTGCAAATTGGATATACAAATAATAATTTAAAAAGAGTATAGAGGAAGAAACCTCAAAAGAAGGAGAATGAGCTTTTTTAATGTCACGTGTATTACCAATGCTTTATACTGGTAGAACTAAAGCAGGAATGAAGTTCTTCCCCTGCTGTAACCAGTGGGACAAAATAGCACTCAGATGTCTTCAGGAAAATTGTCTTTAGGACTGCATCACATTAGAGACACTTTATATCCATTCTAGTATTCTCACTGCCAGCAAAACAGCTTTACTCCACAGTGTAGATAACTTTTCAGATCTGTCCTTAACACAAGATATTTGAGACAGCCTGTTACTAACCTGCTGTAGTGGTGCTAAATTCCAGAGGAAAAGACTCAGCAATCAGTTTAACAAGGTGCTGGCCTAAGCACAGTTTCCAGGGCAGAGTAGAAAGATGAGGAATAGATACTCCTTGGAAGAAGAAAGCTATAGAAAAGGGCTTAGAAAGATAGTTTTATGCTACTCAATTTCCATTGGCATCAGAAAGTATTTTTACAATATGTAAGAGAAGATAAAGTAAAAATTGATACAAAGTGTGTATTTCTACCCAACTGAAAGGACAGAAGTAGCCAAGTAAGTTTGATTTTTTATTTATTTATTTTTTAAAGTAATTCTCTTTACACTAACATAATGGCTGTATGAGGAATTCTTGAGGCTGTGAAAATGTGATTTGGACCTGCTCAACTCTGATAAAGTTGTACATTCAAAATGTTTTTGTCAGGAATCAGATTTTCAAATCTGACACATATTTATGAAAATGAGCAAGATGAGATTTAAGAGCATTTGGATTAAAGATGGTCTTATTTAAAAAATTAGTCTATATCTTTGTCATATTTTACTGTTTTCTACAGTACAAGTGGGACTTCTGGTATGTGTTTCACACAGTGTAGTTTTATTTCCAGAAAATCTTTTCTTGCTTAAAGATTTTGTTCAGCTATAAGGATGCAAATGTGAGCTTTAGACTTTAAAGGTCAGTTTTGTCTCACTATAGTGTAAAATGGCCATTTTGTAAATAGTAAGACTCTTTAATTTTAGTTCACTTATTTCTAGTTCATCTTGTGGCCCCGTTGCCCTCAGGGGTTTAGGATTTTATTTTTTTTGGTGTTTTTAAAATAGACCTGTTCTGTGAATTCCGTTGTTTTGGGAAAAGACTGATGCCACTCTCCCTTTAAGCTGTCTAGTGCAGCATGAGCCCAGAGGAGCAAGCAGAAGACAACAAGCTTTTGCAATCCATTTTAGAGAGTAGCTGAAATATCTTCTCTGAAATTGGCAGCTATGTGCCGGCCCCTTCCATCTGCAGACACTGCTACAGTTGGCAGTTTCCACCCTGCAAAATCAATCATGCCCCTTCCAGATTAAAGACCTAAATAATGTTCATGCATTTTAAGAGCATTTTTTAATTTCCTGATATTTATAACAACACTTGGGGAAACTTGACACTGAAATCTGTTTCCCAACTGCATTTGTTTTTCCTTTATGTGTGCACACTGATTTGTTATTGCAAGATTGCTCATCAGTGCTGGGTTTTTTTTTTTGGGGGGGGGGGGGGACACACATGGGGATTTTATTTGGTTTTAAGACAGAGGATTAAAGCACTCATTATCAAAACAAATATATTTTAAAAAGACTAGTTTTAAGAATCACTGAATCAATGCTAATGATTTGCTTAAGCTTTTCAATACCATGTTTTAAAATGCTAACTCTAGCTCTTCTTTTGTCACATATGGTGAGGGGAAAAAAGAAACTGAAGAAGGAGGTTTTCTGCTGACCTCATACCAAACATCTGCCAGAGCAGTCACCTACTATAAACTACAAGACCATGCTCATGGCTGAAAATACTTTGGGCAGAAAAGTGGTAAATTGGTTCTGGGCCACAGGATGATTTTCCTCATTGTTGTGATCCGTTATGTATTCTTTGTATCTCAGTATAGAGAAGTTGGTTGGGATCTGGTCAGCCTGTCCAAGAGAGGAAAATATCTATATGCCCGAAAAGTGCTTGAGCTGTGTAACTAAATTGAACTATTGGAGATATCTTAGGATTTAGATCTTTATTGGAGATTCTGTATGCATTGATCTTTGGTAACATGCAGTATGTATTTGGGTTAATAATTTGATTTATGCAATTTATCAGAAATTAATTTGTCAGTGGCAAGGTTAATTAGTCCCTTGCTATCTTATTGCTCTAACATCATGTTAATACCTACATTGGTCAGATTCTTTCATATCTAGACAGAACCTGTGGTGACGTCCAGATAGAGTATCAATTGAGTGTGGAATAAAGCACATTTCTTGCATTTATAATGGCCCTTTTTTGATCCTTGCACATTTTCACCCCAAGTTTAATCTCTAGGTTACTTTTGGTACTTGGTAACAGTGTCTTACCACCTATCAGCTGCATTTCTGGTCTCATTCCATGTGGCATATATTCTCATGTTTCCTTCAGTACCAATTTCTACTATGTGATTGTGCATTTGGTTCTTAAAATAAGTAACTTTTTCCTAGTTGAATGTGGGGTTCCAGTATTAGAGTGGAAAAGTAGAAGTGAGGTCAGATGATTTTACAACTGTATAGCCAACTTTGTTAATCTTAATTTTACAGAAAATACTTCCTTCATAATTACGCCTTTTACCTTGCTGTAACAACGTTAAATGTTGTGCAATTCAGGATTAGATTCCTATTTACTTAGGCATCTTGAAGAGTCCCCATCCTAGGACTGTTTTAAGGGTAAGCTTTAGTCATGTTTCTGAAGTCTTAATTGCTCAGGAATAGCTAAGGTTCTAATTTGCCTATTCTAAAATAGGTGTACATAAGTAAAGGAAGAGTTTGATGTGTTCCAGATGTATTATACCAACTGTGCATGCACTGGGTTAGGTACTTGCTAAATTGAATAATTTTGCTGCACAGTCAAATGCTTTTACAAGTTTCATGCATTTCAGAAGCCTAAAGGTATGCAGCTTGTTTTTGGACCTACTTGTAGAGCAGTAATTCTGAATAATAATACTGAACATGATTCTTAGAGGACTTGAATCATGTATTTGGAAAATCTGCATACATGGTAGCTCTGTTACATGATTGCTTAAGAAGCAGTAGATGATGCAATCCAAGATTGGCTAAGTGACATGATGTTATCAGGTTATTAAACTGTACAAAGGAGCTTTGTTTCCATGTAGACTTAGTAAATCTGAAGAATGCTGCTAGTGAGCACACAGGTTGTTTTGGTCTGAATTTTGCAGGTTTTTCTCTGTTTTTTGATTTCTTGGCTTTTAATTTTGCTTATCTAGGATTCTGAGTGTGTGTTTGATATAGCTGAAATAAGGTGCTTACTTTGATCAGTAGAATACCATTTGGAAGATCACACAATGAAGAACAGGAGGACATTATTAAAGATAACTGACAATAATTGATAGTTAGGTTCTCTTTGTTCCATACAGGTTTACACTTTCACCCTTCTGACCACAAAGAATTTCCTGGATTGTCTAGTTTCTGTGTACAAACATCTTAATCAAAATCTGCCATAAACTTGAATTCCACTGAAGCTGATGAACAGGGAAAAGGTGAGATTGTATTCCACTTGTCACAGCTTTCTAAGTTGTTTGTATTAGAGGCATGAGCTATCATATCTAGCAAATTATTTCTAATTACCACAGATTTAGTTATAAAATATGGTTCAGAGTCTGAAATGAAAACAGACCCAAGTCTTTATTTACTGATTCTTTACATTGTGCTTTCTGGAGCACAACATAATTTCTAGTGGAGTAAAATTTGTTTCTTAAGATATGTTTCTTGATTTAAATGTTCAAATTTTGTGTCTAATTGTAAATATAGCGACACAGTGTTAGTGAAATCAAATAAAAGTTCTGCAGAAACTGTATTTGTTTCTTTCTATTGTAACTATACTTGGGAGTATGTACCAAGCTTTGTAAATTCTTAGGATTTTTGGTAGTATTTTCAGGGATTTATTTACCTGGTCCTCCTGCTTATTGTGAGTGGCTGTATTTGGTCAGGCCAAAAACTTCCTGTACCACTGAAACTGTCTTCAACACTGATGGCTAAAGAACATGGCACTGAAACATGGTAAGAAATTGAATGATGCTTCTGCCAAATAGCATCCCGTAATCTGTGAGGTAGGGATCTGCTAAGCCATATGCTGGTTTTCACTCTTTATAGTCCATAGTAAGGTTTTCTTTCACCCGTTTGTCCAGTAGTTATTTAACTTGCACTTACATTATTTTCTTACCTTTTTTTTTTTCAGTTTCGCATGTTTCATTCTTTTTTCATTTCAAGGTTTTTATCTGTACCTCAAAGACTGCTTTGTGGTGTTGTTCATAAAGACCTGAGCTTTTAAAAGACATTCATATAATATTCCTAGATCTCTTACCTGTTTTACTCTATTTGCTCTTGGGCCTTTAACTTGTTAGAAAAAGTATCTTCTTGAATATGTTATCACTCATAGATAACAAAATAAGCCACAGAATTATATAGGCTTTTCTTTTTAAAATTTTTATTATTTTATATTTTAAGATATTTCCAGACTTTGCTTAAGGCTCTCTAATGGACTGGAAGTTTCTGCCTAGTACTTATTTCTTTGGCTTTCACACAAGACAATGAAATACATGAAGCAAATGGGGCAGGGGTGAGAGAGAATAGGGGTACCAATTTGTAAATGGTCTTATTTCTGACAGAAATGTTGATAGGTCTTTTGCCAAGCTTGAGAGCCAGTTGTTGTGGTGGCTGTAGCTGTCTTGCCCGTGCACTTATGAGTGTCTGTCAGTCACTTAGATGATACATTTCTTTATCATGTGTGTGATTATAAACCATTATTTTGTGAGTGAGGTCCCATGTTTTTTTTAGTGTCTCAGCTACTCTTTAGAAAAGTTCTTCTGTCAAGGAATTCTTCAGACTTGTGCAATAATGTATCGAGGTGGCAAACTCTGACAGCTTCAAAAGCTAGGTTTTATTTCACATGGGCTTTTAAGCTGTCTTGGATATGTACCTGGCACACATTTCAGTCACTGCCTCTGTACTGTTTTCCTCTTGTTTCTTTCCCACATACCATGAAAATATTTTCTTTTAAGTATTTACATAGTAACAGTATTCCATGTGATTTTCTTTTTTTTTTTTTTTTGGTTAGGAACAGCATTTTAATGGGTAATTGAGAAGAAACATTTCCTTTCTCATTAGACCCTGAATAATTTGATCCCTGGCAAATGTATTTGGAAAATAACATTTCAGTGTGTTATGATAATAATAAAGTAGACTTTTTTTTCCTTCCACAGGGTTACATCTGTTTACACTATTTTACTATCTCTTGAGTGGTATGATATGAAGTCTTTTTATTGCAGTTTTGTTTAAGAAGAGCTGAGCATGTGGTGGAACTGTCAATCAGCATTTAGTCATACAGTATCTATTTCTGTCCCTGTTCCTCTTAACACAGGGGGCTATTATAGTCTACATTACAGGATAGGTGCTTTGGATATAGATATCCTTGAGGGGAAGGATTTATTATGAAAGAGGATATTCAACATAACATGAGACATAGTTTAAATAGCTCAATTTACTTACAGATTCTAAAGTTAAATTAAGCAGAGGTTGGTTTTATACATTGAATTTTTCTGTCTATTAACACCTTTTTTTCTGTTTTGTCCTTGAATTTATTACCAAGGCCTTTCAAACAGGGCTGTCATGTTTTTTTTTTTGTTATTTATGATAATTTTGGAGTTATCCTTCTGTTTTTTTGCTTTTTGTTTTTTTTTTTTAGAGGCTGAGACTTTACCTTTCAGCTTTGTTTACATACTCCAGTTGGCACAAAACACTTTAATGTCAGTGGTAACTGAAGCACCTCATGTACTCCAACGATATTCACAGTGACTGGAAACTTAGTCCTGAGATATCTCTCCCCATTTCATCCTCATAATTACAAATATTAGGTAAACACCTAATGCATCCTTCAGGAAAAATAAATTAATACTTATACATGTGTTTTAGTGTGTTACACTAAAAAGGTGTTACATTTCTAATAATTGGATAGGTTAGTATGACATTTGTAATCCGATACACAAGTAACTTCTTACATATGGTGGCTTGTGTTGGCTATATAAAGTGGAAGGGTTCTCTCAATGTGAACTCGGTTCCTGAGTTTTGGAAGCTGTCCTGGTTTCAGCTGGGATATGTTTGCTTTTCTCTCTCTTTTTTTTTTTTTTTTTTTCCTTCATGGCTGGTACAATGACGTGTTTTGGATTTAGCATGGGAACAACCCACTGATGTTTTACTTACTGCTAAATAGCACTTACCCTGAACAAGGAATGTTCAGTCCCTCATGATCAGTTGAGGAGGAGCACAAGAAACCAGGAGGGAGCAGAGACAGTACACCTGGCCAAAACTAGCCAAAGAGGTATTCCATGCCACAGCACATCATGCCTGGTGTAGAAATAGGGGATTTGGCTGAGAGCCACCAATTGCTGTTCAGGGACAAGCTAGGTATCTGTCAGTGGGTGGTGAGAAATTGTACTGCGCATAGCTTGTATTTTTTGGGTTTTATTCCCCACTCTCTTTTTCCTATTATTATAATATTTTACTTTATTTCAATTATTAAGCTGTTATCTCAACCTGTGGGTTTTACCTTTTTCAAATTCTCCTCCCCATCCCATGGGAGAGGGAATGAGCAAGTGGCTGTGTGCTGTTTAAACACAGCAGACCCTCAGCAAAATACTCAAAAATATTATTTGCATTACCTTGTCAGTGAATCTAATTTCTGAAAGGGGAAGTCTTGTAAAATGTTATCTTGTAAGCAATAGCTTAAAAGTAACAGGTAAATTAAATCTGCTTTGCCTCTTTTTTGTGTTTACTAAAATTTATGGTTTAGTTCGTGAAATCTTCATCAGTTCCTAATGCTGCCAAAAGACATGTTGCACCATGTGTAGAACAGTGACCAGGGACATGGAAGTGAACTATGAGAAATATGGAAAGAAACAATGTCTCTTTTCACTATAAAATTTCCTGTCTTATCTAGCCTTTGGGCTTTCTTGAGAGAGATTGTTCTGGATTTTGTGGTCTTGTGGTTGTAGACAAATAGCTACTATAGCTTAACAAGGAAATATCAAATCTTGTTTAAACCTGTTTCTTTCCATTAGAAATTAGTATGCATGTTTTCTGTTTTTAAATATTATCAAAGGACCATTTATTATTTCATGTCAGTAACCACCTGCCCAATAACAGTGTACCAGTCTCTGCTCTTATATACAAATGTAAAGAATTTGGCCTATTGTCTTAAGTATTTTAACAATAAAAGTCAGCTTCCTCCCATTAATAGGATATTAGATTGACGTTAGTTGTTAAACATTGGATGGTTTGTTAGCATTTAACAACTACAACCTGGAGATGTATAGTAGTTCCCAAAATACAGCTAGTACCCCACAAAGACACTGAACAAAAAATGGACAGTTCTGTTTTTATCACATTTACCAACTACTCCAATAAGATTCTCTCTGTTCTAATTTAGAATGAAAATAATTGTGAAGCAGTCTCTGACGTGCTTGCTTTTGGCAAAATTTGTCACCAGTTTTCTGATACAAGTAGATAATTAAGAATTATTGTTGAGAAGTAGGAATTTGACTTGGATACTTTAAAATATGGATTTTTGTTGGAGTAGAGAACTGAGCAGTCACAGAGAAGTCATGTGCCTATCTGTATTGAGACTGGAGAGAAGAAAAAAGAAAAGGTGTCTAGATCTATTTCCCAGTAATCACCTTAAAAATATGAATTTGCAAAAAATTTGTTTCCATTTTGGAGTGCATGTAAATGTTATCTTCAGTTTACCTAATATATACTGTTAATCTGTTTTTTATTAAAAATTGAATTACTTTGGCAGAAATAGATAAATTTATTCTCAACTACAAAATTAAACACAATACATATATTACATATATGTAATGCTTGATCACAAAAGTCAGAGATGCAACATTCTTCAGGTTCCCTTTTGGAAGGAAGAGATACACATTCCATGAAGAGGCATCACAAAACTGGGATGTTGGGTTTACTTATTTATTTTTATGTCTCTATCTTTCTATACATCAGATCACTGCATAAGTCTATTTACAAATATTCTCTTTAGGACTGTAAATGCAGCTGTAATACACGATATTTATTTATTCGTTTAAATCCACATCCTCTACTTGCCTCCACACTGCCCTGAAGTAGAGTGCCATGAAAGACCTCAATCAGCTGCATGGACTTACTATTACAAAAAGCAGTCTGCATTTACCAGGAGACCTTCCTAGAAATTATAATTTTCCCATCTTCTCAGATGTTACTGTACCAGGATGCAGATTTTTGTAGCACAGGATTTTTCATGCACTCCTCTGCCAAGCTATTGGTAGCAAGGATCCCTTCTCCAAAGATTTGAGGCAAAGGCAGTGCAAATGCCATAGAGTTGTTATGTTTTGCAGACTAATAGTTTTACTGTAGCTATGCCACCCATTTGCTTCGCTGGTGACTGTAGGTCTGAAGCAAGTATTTTTTTTTTTTCATGAGAACCTGTATTTTGCTGCCACTATTATAGAGAAATGAATGGGTCCATACCCACAGTTACCACCAAATATTTGTCTGTTCAAGCCGTAAACACTATGAGGACTTGACCGCCTCATGGTTTGTTAAAACCTAGTTAATGGCTTCTGATCTTGGTGGTGCTCCTTAAGTTCTTCCCTAATGCAAACTATTTTGAAAATTACACCTTTCTCTGCAGTCCTTGTTCCAGCGGAACACCGTTGTGTTGTGCTGAAGAATAGAGAGAGGGACAAAACCTTGTTTTCATCTTACATTATGCCCTGGTGAAACAGCTATATAATTTCCAATGGCTTTTGGTGTGCGGAACAGATGGAGGTTCTCCTCCTCTTCCCTTGAACATCTAAGGCTATGGATGATTGTGTATATTATGTATAGTTAAACTAATAATCAGATATTGGGAAACATATAAATTGCTGCTAACATATTATATATAAAAAGTCACATGACATTTTGCTAGCTGTGTTTCCGCATTTTGCCAAGACCCTGCTTTTTGTACATAATATGTATATATCTAAAACTTTAAAAAATAATTTCAGGATATACTGTGTAAACTAATTCTATAGACTCTAGAGTTAAATTGAAAATGTTAAAGTTATAAATGCCATTAAAAGCCTTGCTTATTTTTGCATATTTGTCAAAGAAGAATTATGGTGTATTCATGTCAGCTAATTCTGTTTCCATAGCAGCTTGTGGAAGAAAATAGGGGACAGTAATACTATATTTCTGTAGTGAACACTGAAAATAGCAGAAAAGTTTTCAAGAGTTGAATTGTCTGTCTCTTAGATTTAATAAAAAGATGTATGATTTGAACAGAGCATATTTATAGGGAGTTTCTGCTGTGAGTATTCCCAATAAAAAATATCATACCTTTCAGCTTTCTGTATTCATTTCAAAGACGCCAAGATATTCCTCAGGATAAATGAAGTTTGTTGACTATAGTTTGAACTGTTATAACGTTTGCTCTCAGAAATGAGTTATATCATTCTTAAAGGATATTTTAATGCTTTAGTTTGAGGAAAATCAAAGTTATAGATATTTTTATTTTTGACTGGACGTAAGCGAATAACAAACATCAGCTAATACCTCAGCAGGAGTCAATTTTCGAAAGAGAATGGCTTTGAGGTGGAAACACAGGCTTTCATCAAACCCTGTTATTGCTTACAACATTTCTATCACCCCACACTCTCTCCCAGCAAAGGAACACACAACAAAACTAATGAAATTTCAACACTTCTTCAAACTGAGAAATGCTTATTTCTCAGGTCAGTGTAGTCTTGTGGTCAGCTCAGAGAGAGACTTAGTGCTTAAGTGGTTGAGATGAGTTTGAAGAGATGGCCTTGCTTTTTAGATTGTGCTGCAGAGGTGTATGCAGGTAACTTCAGAAGCTTCTATTTGGGTTTCTAAAGTTGACCACAAAGTTAGCTATTGCTTTTATAAATGTTTTTGATCTCTGAATATCTGTCATTTATTTAGCACCTGTGCTAGTGACCCCAAAGATAAAGGAAATCAATTTTGTGTTGGATTTGTATCGGTTTGGAAATGTTTGGGTCATCTCACTTCCGAGTTTATATTTTTCCACTAAGAGTATATTCAATTATTCTTTCCATATTGGTGCTGAAAAATTGCCTTTGTTTTCCAGATGTGAGTCTATATAAAAAAAAATGTTCCTCCATTACTTTCTCAATTCCTCTAGCTAACAGTGCCTCAAGCATACAGAAACTAGCAGAGCTCTTAATTAGCCTCACACTTCCTTTTGATAACTAGGAAACTTTTGTTTTCGTGCCTGTCACTAAAGCCTGTAACTACATTCAATTTGATTCTATCTTAAAAAAATATATATTTTATGTCACAATAGCAGTTGATGCAGTCCTTTATTTTAATCTTTTTTGTTAATCTAACTTTTTGAACATGTATGTTTTTTATCCTGGTTTTCTACTATATTTACAAAACCCTCCCTCCTCCAAAACTTTCTTGCCCATCCTCTATATATTTGCTATAGTTCATAAGAAAAACTTGAAAACACTTTGTGATGATCAGTATTGTTTAGTTATTATTCTGGTAACTCATATATCTATGGTCGCTTTATTTCTCATTTTCACAAACCTTTGGGATATTATCAGCTCCACATGCCATAAAGGCAGGCACTTGTTATTTTACAACGCCTGACTGGTGCTCAGAATATCTGTTTTCTGCTGTAGATTAATGCTGGTGACTTGTGGTTTGCATTCTTGCTTTGGGATGACGCCTGCTGTAATTCCTGAATCTTTTCTTGCCATATTTTCCTTCTTTCAGTTCTGCCTAGTTCCTGTTTCTGCCTCCCTGGACCATTGCACTTATTTGGGCTGGCCTTTGGTATTAATTTTTGGGACTCTTGATTACCTAAAAACTGTGCATCATCCATTAGCAAGGAATTTGGGACTGGTGTTTTTCCTACCAGAAGAAGATTATTTATTTTAATACCTCCCCCTTCCCACTAGAATATTAATAGTTCTATTAGCAGAACAGAAGGGTCCAGTTACATGTTGTGCTTGCAAGCAACATGGTATCTGTGCCCTACACTGAAGCCATATACTAACAAACAGGTCAGGAGGTATGAACCTTTTTCTTTCACTCTTCTCCTGTTCCCCAGCTTGGTTTAAGCATAGGAAGAGAACCATGAGAGGTTTGCAAGTCATTTTCACATACTCTTCATTTAAGTGGAATAACCTACTTAAACAACAGAGAACATCATTACAAACTGGTTGTTCATGCCTCCTCTTGTGAGTGGGGAGAAGGAGGATTGCAAAATAAATTAACAAAATAGTTTCCCTGTGGCCTCTGATTAGTATACTGTTTAGTAGATTATATTAAAATGGTGTTAAATTTGCTGCTGCTGAATATTTCACCTTTAAGGATATTTTCTTCACTGTTGGAAGGGAGATTGGATTTAACAATGTGACTGCACCTTGAATGACTAGAAAAGTCTTACTGTTTGTCCAAACAGCTAAAATGCATAAGACAGTTGAAAATGAAGTTCTTATTGATTTGTTGCATACTTGATTAACTCTCTGGAGAACTATTTGATAGAAGAGCATATAATATATCATCACTCTTATAAGTAGTTCTGAAATTTTGCAAGAAGGGCAGGTGCTGGCAAAATGGTTTTACTAATCAGACCTGCACAGTAAGGGCAACTAAAATGCACCAGGATTTTCAGTTTCAGCAGAACAGACTTTTTCTGAACAATTTTTTGTGTGAATGAATTAGTGTCTGGAGATTTTATGAGAGATGGAGACCTTGTTGGAATCTTTGAAGAAGCAATAAGCTGACAAGAAGTGAAGGAAATGTTTCTCAAGAAAAATCTGTATGGGGTGTAATGACTCTTGATGAAAGTAATCCGTGTACAGCTTACATAAATGTAA
This sequence comes from Melopsittacus undulatus, assembly GCF_012275295.1. NCBI lineage: Eukaryota > Metazoa > Chordata > Aves > Psittaciformes > Psittaculidae > Melopsittacus > Melopsittacus undulatus. The sequence continues at coordinate 41,437,408 of NC_047530.1, read as the reverse complement.
GCTTAAAAGCTTAAATGGGCTGTGACAAAGAGTGGTATGACTCTATGAACCACACAACCAGATGGCAAAACTGAGAGGAAATTGAGATCCATGGAACTACACCTATGCATTTCCTTAGTTTGGATGTTCTGCTCTTTCTTCCTTACTTTACTGCTTGACCACTGCCACAAATACAGATAAAAACCCCACATGATTTTTAAAAAAGTATTCCACAAAATTCTTGAATGTAGTTGTGGTTTTCTTTTTCCCTTTTTTGTTTTTTCTTCCCCCTGGAAAAATTGAAGCCTATAGGTACAAATATTTGAAAATGCTCTTTCAGTTCTTTTAGTTGTCTATCTTTTCTGATTGTATTTTTAAAAGCAAGAAAAAGGGAATAGGGGTGCCCAGAAGTCCTTTACAACTGCAAAGTAAAGCTTTTCTCTTTCAAACTAAAAATTCGGGGGGTTTCATAATCATTTTAGGAAAAATATTAATATTTTAATTTTGACAGCTGATGCTTCTCATAACTTCTTTAGGAAGGTCTGTTGCCTTGACTACATATACAGATGATGCCTAGATAAGCTATGGATTTGCTGGGAAGAGTTACATGCTAGCGATGGTAACATATTCCCTGTTTAAGTCAGCACATCACTCCTCGGAAGCTAATACTCCTAACTTTCAGAATTAAAAAAAATTAAATGTTTACATGCTCTATCCTAACCCCTTGTTGACTAAGTTCTGTGCATTGATGTTAAGTCTTGTCATGCTTTTCAGTATTCAGAACCCTCCCCCCTATGTTTTTTTTCTGGCTTAAAGACAAAACACGCACTAGATACTTTTCCTTTCTGGGCACAGCACAGAGCTGCAAAGTCTTGCCTGGTTACCATAATCACACATAATTGCAGTCCTTCCCTTTTGAAATTTACCCTGTCTTGAGAGTAATGGCACTGAGAGGAAGAGGGGTCTTTTATTGCAAAAAAGCCAAACCATGAACCTGTTGTGAGCAATTTTAAGAAAATTCCTTTAGTCACCCATTTTAGATTCTGACACCATTGGGTTTTTAGCTGATTCCAAAGGACACAGCTTTCCTCTGCTGAATTGATCTTGTGCCAGTGACATCAATGGAAACATAGCCATTAACATTGTTGGGAATTAGATCAGATGCAGTTTGCATCAGTCATGTGATAGTTGGAGGTAATGTCATTTTTCTTATCACATTAGTAGTTTCTGAGTAAAGTACAAGTTAAGGTTTCAGTTTTCTTCTTGTGGGTGGGTATGGTTAGCTAGCATTGAAATATGATGATCAATAATTTTGTTCCTTTAAGAAAGTAGTCAGTGATTTTTTTCAACTTAATTGGACTAGTAGAAGGCAATCTAGCAGAGCTGATAGCAATCAGTGCAGTTAAAAATGAAACTGTGCATAAAAATGGCTGAATACATTAATGTAAATAGCTCTTTTTTCCTGGTCACCATCTTCAAATAGCACAAAGCTAGACTTAGCAGCTATATGCTCTGACCAAACAGCTCAAGCAGCAAACTTCAGAGATGTCTATTTTGGGTATTTGAGCTTTGAACAAACCAGTGGAGTGATTTCTGAACTAAAGTAAAACCTATTTCTGTCACTGAGTTTCAGGCCAGCACCTGGCCTGCAAACTGTTTAACGTGTGTAGGTACTGAGCAAAACCAAAGTCACACTCTAGTACTGGAATCTAGTGCTCTTGCCTAAATTTGAATAATATTTCAGCCAGAGGTAGCGATGATGTTAATTGATCATTATACTAAGCATCTTGACTGTTTCCTTCATCCAAGTGCTTTCATTGTCAATACCCAGGTACTAAATGCTTTGATTTTTACATGAAATCTATATATACCATACATACATTCTCACTACTGCATCTGGATTTTTATGTGGCAATTCTCACTTTTCCATAAGATATACTGGAATATAAATATGAACTATTCTGTGTTACTGGCCAATACAAGCGTTAAAATTATTTCCTGGCCTGTTTTTCACCTTGTTATATTCACATTGGTAAAGTTAACTAGGTGAGTGATCAAACTGCTTGCATTACTTGGCCACTTTTTTGAGTTGTACCACTAGAAATTTTACATTGAGAATTTTTCAGGTAGATGCATCTATAGTTTGTTACTTCCCAGGGAAGATGGGAAAATTAAAGGATAAAGTTATTAAAATGTTATGCTGACATAACTTCCTAGAGAAAAAGCTTCTATCCCCTTTCAAATATGAAAAACAAGAGAAAATATTTTGAAGGATTAATTTCTCCGTTCATTTTGAAAGCCCTTATTCTTGCACTAGAAAGGTCTGATAAATGTGAGAAGAAAATCAGTCACATTTTCACACCTTCCATGAAAAGGTTTTAATGGACCACCATTCTATTTCTGATATCAGAAAAACTTTCATATGGAATTATAGAATCATAGAACAGCTAGAGTTGGAAAGAACCTTAAGATCATCTAGTTCTAACCCCATTGCCATGAGGAGGGATGCCTTGCACTATACTGTGTTGTCCAAAGTTCTGTCCAACCTGATCTTGAGCACTGCCAGGGATGAAGTGTTCACAACTTCCTTGGCCAACACATTCCAGTGCCTCACCACCCTCACAGTAAAGAACTGTGAGTGTAGGCTGTGAGTGTTCACTGAAGCCTGCTCATGTTCAGTTTCTCATCAACCAACACCCCCAAGTCCTTCTCTGCAGGGCTGTTCTGAATCTCTTCTCTGCCCAACCTGGAGCTGTGCCTGGGATTGCTCCCACCCAGGTGCAGGACCTTGCACTTGTCATGGTTAAACTTCATGAGGTTGGCATCAGCCCACCTCACAAGCATGTCAAGGTCCCTCTGAATGGCATTCCTTCCCTCCAGTGTATCAACCAAACCACACAGCTCATTGTCATCGGCAAACTTGCTGAGGGTGCACTCAATCCCACTGTCCATGTCGCTGACAAAGATGTCGAACAAGACAGGTTCCAACACCGATCCCTGAAGGTCTCCAGCTGGACATTGAGCCATTGACCATAAATCTTTGTGTGCGGCCATCCAGCCAGTTCTTTGTCCACTGAGTGGTCCACCTATCAAATTGATGTCTCTCCAATTTAGAGACAAAGATGTCATGCAGGACAGTGTCGTATGCTTTGCACAAGTCCAGGTAGATGGTATTACTGCTCTGCCACCATCCATCAGTTCTATAGCCCCATCACAGAAGGCCACCAAATTGATCAGGCAGGATTTCCCCTTATTGAAGCCATGCTGGCTGTCACCAAACACCTTGTTGTTTTTCATGTGCCTTATACGCAAAAAATATTTAAAATACACTGTCCATTAAGTATTTTTCAGCCACTCTTCTGGTTTTGGTGCTTACAGGTGGAAGTATGCTCGTCTGTGTTCATTGTAGGAACATTTTCACAGTGGCAGAGGAACTATATTGGTAATATTTCTGTTGGGAACATTGATAATAATGTAGGGAACACACAGACTAAATTCCAGCTTTAAAAGTGAACAAGTTCTCCCACTAGTGGGTGAAAAATAAGTGAGTTTTTATGTGCTTTTTGTGGTCAATATATACTTCTTAATACTTTGTAAAAGTAAATTCTTCATAATTCATTACTTACTAGTTTGTATACTTCTGTACACTAGAAATATTTTCACATTTCAGATTAAGATGTAACGATATTTTAACGAAATATTGCATTATTTAGAATACATTACTTTTGCCAAATGCACTGTTGAACATTTATAAGTATACTATTAAGTACTATCATAACAAAATTATATTTGTCAAACAAATTAACAAAATGCATTTAAGATGCATTACTCTGTTTTTAATTGTATTTGTTCATTTACTTACTACATTGAATCATAAAGTACAATACTCTGTGGTGGAACTTCCAGCCAGCATGAATTATTACACTTTTACTGTACACATTTTATAATTTTTTTTTTTTTAAGAGAACAACTGACTTGTCACTAAAGGTTTTGGTAACTTCAGGAAAAATACATTAATGTCCAAGTTTCTGTTCTAGACCTCAAATTGGTTTGATTTCTGATCACGGACAGAAAGTCAGGTTCCATATTTTGTCACATCCGATAACTCATCTTGATCAATTTAATATTGCGGATCTAACATCTCTTAAAACAATGCATTTATGTGACAATGAGTAGTGAAGGCAGAGTCTGTGATGTTAACTGTGTCAGCTGGAAGGAAAGATCTGGCTTGCAAGATTGTTCCTTTATGATCTTCATTTCATTGTCATGAGCCAATGTGATTGTAAAATAAGATGTTAAAAACTATGCAGCAGAAAACCTAAGTCAAATTTTCTATAACTGACACAAGCAGTTTTGCTGATTTTAAGTATGATTCATGTGAGCATACATGAAAACTAGTTTCTTAAGGAACTGGAAGAAAATATAGCAAAAATATATATCAAGCAGATGAGTATTCTTGTTCAAATAATGGTGTTTTTATGTTTAATTTGAGAAAGGAAGGAAAATGTTCAGTTAGTTGTATACATATGATTAGAGAATGTATCTCAGATTTTGAAAGCCTCTTCCACTTGATAGTGATTACTCCATCAGAACAGTGTATAGATGGAATATAATTAATTCAATAAAAATATAAGGTTTGAAATTTTAAGCTAGTGATTGAAATTCAAAGAAAGAATTAAATTACCACCAGTGCAAAATGATTTAATTGGAACTGCACAATCCCAATAGAAAAATCATACAAGTATCCTGAATGGGACACTAACTAACAAAAGGAAAATAATGCCTTGGCTGGAAGTTCAGATCAAAGCTCTTCACCAGCTTTTGGCCCATGGTCCTTTCACTCCCTAAATATTATTTTTGTTTTAAAACTTTGAATTTTCATGATAGGAACTCAGTGCAGCCCATTTGCCACATGTATGCAAAAGTTGCTTTGTACAGGGCAGAACATGAAATAGGTAGTTTTGTATCTATGAAATGGCACATTGCTCTGTGCAATGCAAACAACAGATGATTGTGAGAAGCTAATTGTGATCCATAGTGATGCTGTTCTTACTAGCCAGAGACAAGCATATTCATTAACCTTGACAAAGCACTGCTAAATGACATCTTGAATTTGTCTGCCAATATGGGCTACAATTATCAAATCAATTGGCTTTGCAGAAAATCAGTTCCTATTCTTCTACATGGCTCTTTTCTGTTGGCACTACCTGTGCAATTTTGGCCTTGCCAAATCCTTCTTTGTTGGGGGAGCTCCCTACATTTTATTAAGAAGCCAGTATTTTCAGAAATATGGCTTCAAAACAAGGATCTCAAAATAAAGGGAACATTATTGCAAAATAAAAACTAAGTTCAATATTCACATGTGCAATTCCTAGCATCAGTTGTTATTTGGCATAATTTCTGCATATGTAGAGTGAAAACTTCATTCATGACTGGGAAAATAATGAGGTTGAACAGACATGATTTTCCCTTCCTAAACAGGCCAATTAAAGTTGTTTCTTACAATGATAATGCTATACTTTTATGACAGGATGTACAGTTAATTAAACCTGTTACTATAGGTGTGCACATGTTTATTGCGAATGAAATTCTGCACATATTTTACATGTAAACTAATTAATCAATAGGGAATGAAAGTGAATAATAATCACTGTCTCATAACGATGAATAGTGCTGCAGATCTTCATGGAAATTGATTATAGTCTCAGAAAGTCCCTACTGAAGTTACATATTACCGTAAACATTCATCTTTGTTGGAAAGATCTTAAATGGTTGTAACATGTTTACTTAATCTCTATCTAGTTCACTGTGGAATATTTAAAATCTTATTTGGGGTACAATATTGAGAAGGCAGTCATGAAAAATTTCCTTGGGTTTTTAGTCGTTGCTGGAGAGAGTTCAGATGGGTTAATAGAATGCTTTTATTTTGTTCTGCACGTGCCAATCTTGGTTTAATTGTCTTATTGCACTTTTGTTTTAGGAGCATAATTTTTAATTCCTGATTGGTCTTTGGATAACTTTTTAAAAGGCATTTAATACTTACACTAAATTTTTTTAATTTTCGTTGACTCCTATCAGCAGCCTGCCTGCCCTCCATGGCGCTCAGTCAGCATTTTCAGATTCTGCACTTTGTATCATTGATTGATAGAAGACACTTCTTTCCCAGTTACTGAGTCAGATACATCAGGAAGAGACAGACAGGCTGCAGAAGAAAATTTAATCAAGCAAAAGTAATTTGGAGCTAGAAATCAATCTACTACATAGTATATAAAATTTCTAAACATTCCTTAGTTGATAGCAGGTATTTAATGCAGAAACTTAAATGAGACTACTCTAAAGCACACCTATTTAAAAAATGATCATAGTGTAAAAAACAAAACAGAACAGTGAATCATAGGGGCTGGATTTATTGTCATATTTAAAAGTGCCTTTGATTTTACCATATTGTAACTAAGTATGCCAGCAGTGAATTTGGTACACAGTACGTGCTCTTCTCACTGATTATTCAATTAACATGTAGTGCCTTTTAATGAATGGGTTAGTGAACTCCATCTAGGTTCTAGCACAAGCATGTTTCTCTACAAACTGGTTTCTCATTCTAAAGGAACCATTTCATAGAGAAGGCGAGTTCATGGTCTGCACTTAATTCCCTAGAAAGAGAGAAAGAAAAGAAGAGACAATAATCACTAGATTCTTAGTGCTGAGCTGTTATTCTGTTATTCCAGCTAAAGCATTGGTTCACTATTTTCAACACAACTTTAACAAGGTTAATAAAGGCTTCCTGCAGTTTGTTTGGTCCAGATATCTAGTTCTCATTTGGCCAATAGTGACATAATTTTCTGTTCTGCAAACACCATCCCTTAACTGATCATTGGAATATACTTTTTCTAAAAGAAACCCAAAATTAACCTACATTCTAAAATCTTAAGAAATTTTTCAGCAATTCACAAGATTGGTAAGAACATTTTTATTTTTTTTTTTCTCAAACATATCCTGGGGAAAGGAAACTTCTCAGTTCTGTCTAATATGTACATATAAATTGCATGTTATTCCGATAGCTCAGTCCAGAACAACTCAAATTGTTTGAGCTAAAACAATTTACTTTTCTGCGCAAATTTAGGAAATACTTTTTGTTTGTTTGTTTGTTTGTTTGTTTCTGATTTAGTAGGTAAGGGATAATGTTAAATTTTTGAAAGCTATTTTTGTTGTTTCATTTTCTCCCAATGCAATTGCAACATGGAATTTAGCAGTATTTTTCAAGTTTCCTTAGTATTTCTGCTAGAATATCTTGGGATCACAAGGGAAGCACAATTATTTTTCTTTTGGGAGGAGGGGGAAGGGAAAGAGAAGCCATGGCTACTTATCCAGATATGCTTAAATGTCTGTAGTTAGAGGTTTGTTTTCTTCTGTGTAGGTTGACAATTGCCTTTACGATAATGCTGTCACTTTTCAAAAAGCTCTCAGCATAAACATGCATGTAGATCTACTGCAGAATGTATATTTGTACTGTTTTATGATTCCCTATTACTTTTATATGTTTGTTACAGTGTGTTTCCAAAGGACTTACTTTGAAATATGTTATTTGTCTTGGAGGCATGTTGTGGTTTAAACCAATCTGCACAGCTCGTTCACTCACTCCCCCCTTGCTCCCCCAACTCCTGGAGAGCTGGGGAGGAGAATCCAAAGAATGTAGCTCCCACGGGTTGAGATAAGAAAAGTTTAATAACTAAGGTATAACACAAATCACTACTGCTACTACCAATAATAACCATAATAATGATAAAGGAAATAACAAGTGAAGAGAATGTGACACCTCACCAGCCGCCAACCCATAACTCACCCCAGTCTGCCGGACCAAGCACCGACCGATATCTCCTTCAACCCCCCCAGAGCACTAGCCCTTCCTGGTAACTCCCTGTTACATCTTGGGCATGATGTGCTATGGTATGGAATACCTCTTTGGCTAGCCTGGGTCAGGTGTCCTGCCTCTGCTTCTGCCCGGCCTCCCCTCCTCCCTGGCAGAGCATGAGGCTCAGAAAGTCCTTGGACAAACCAAACATTTGAGCAGTAACTAAAAACATACATGTTCTCAGCACCATTCCCAGCCTGGAAGTCAAAACACAGCACTGCACCAGCTACCAAGAAGGAATAAAAAAAAAAAAAATTACTGCTACTGCTGAACCCAGGACAAGGCAGTGTCTTCATAGACAAGTTCAAGTTAAGATTTTGGAAACTGCATGGAGAGAAAGGATTAACTCTGTGCTCTTTCAAACATCTATGTTAATTGTTACTGTTATTGAAAGGAGAGTTGATGCTTGATGTAAATATGCAAAGAAGAGTTTGGTATTTTTTTAAGTGACAGATAAAAAGAAATTTAGGCTAAACTGACATATTCTTTGTCTTTCAAATACATAAAATCTGCAAAATTCTGAATGAATGCAGAGTTTTATCATCACTGAGTACTTTCCAGGAGCAGGATTTAAGATTACAGAGGGTCAGAATCTACAGTCTACTCTCTGATTTATTCTTGGTGCTTTCCCGAGTCTGTGAATGCTTATTATCCATGTACATTAATGTTAATGTTCCTAGGACCTAGTTCTGATTTACATTTACATAATCTGTCTATACTGGTAGATTATTTAGATGCAGTGAAGTACATTCATCAAGCAGAACAATCTTGTCACTTAGCTGAATGTGATACAGAGGTCCATTTGGCAGCAGGGTAGATTTGATATGCAAAGTTGTTAAGGATAAAAAAAAGAAAAACAGAAAAAAATCTTCACGGTAGCACTAAATCACTTCTTGTAAACATATTTGCATTAAAATGCACAATAAACCTAAAGCACAATAGGCACAAAATGCAACAAAATACTCAACAACAAAATCAATAAAAACAAACATGTTAAGCAACAAAATGAGTAAACAACAATTAGAGCATTTAACAAGCAGAGATAGATAGTCTGAGTTCCTAAACTTTATATTAGGCAATGATAATTTGAGCTTTAGAATGTTTTCATCTCCTGTCACTTCCAATCCTACTGCTGAATTATAGGTAACATTAAAATTTATTTAGTGAGATAGCAGTCCCAGTCTGATTCTTTTAAAAATACAATCATGGATAACGTTATTTTAGCTCCTTGATTATTTCTCTTTCCAAGCAGATGGGCCAAATTCATGTCAATCTACTAAATCTAGATGATTTCATACAATCATTGTTCAAACTTCTACTCAGTCTCTTGTTCAAGTCAACTCATTAACTTTACTGTACCTCCTCCTCTGTATGAAAAGTAATGCACTTAAAAAAATATCTTTTTTGTTTAAAAGAAAGCAAACCTTATAGGGCAGTATTTTCCAAATGTACGGAATCAGGACACACTGTTCTTTTAGATTAAATCTGACTATATAGACTGGTCTGAGTCACCCTGACCCTAAACAACAGTCCTAGTAGTAATAGGCACTGGTTTTGTGTCCTTTTATTTCATAGAGCTATATGGTCCTGCCAGTTTCTTGACACTCTTTGTTGACAGCAGATTTGTAGGGCACATAGGTCTCCAAAAAGGGACTTGCTAATCACTTGATTCAGTAAATATCCAAATTTATATTTAACTTTTTTTTTCTTTTTAATTATGCACAAGGCTGCATACTATATTTCAAATTAAGTATGCTTACTTTGCAGCATTAATGGAAAGAATTACAAGAAATTTTCATTATTTCTTCTTGAAACAATTTTGTTGCAATTGTGCTCATATAGATGCTATGTTTTTCCCCATTTAAAAGCTCAGTTCTTTACTTTTAATATAACTCAGTTCTTTACTTTTGTCTCAGTGTAACATAATGATTTTCCTTAAATTCATATTAAGTGATAAGGCAGTAAAAATTTATTGGAATTATTTAGAATCATAGAATCATAAAATCATAGAATAGTTAGGAATGGAAAGGACCGCAAGATCATCTAGTTCCAACCCCCCTGCCATGGGCAGGCACACATCACACTAAACCGTATCACCCAAGGCTTCATCCAACCTGGTCTTGAACACTACCAGGGATGGAGCATTCACTACCTCCCTGGGCCATCCATTCCAGTACCTCACCACCCTAACAGTAAAGAATTTCTTCCTTATATCCAGTCTAAACCTCTGCTGTTTAAGCTTCAACCCGTTACCCCTTGTCCTATCACTACAGTCCCTAATGAATAGTCCCTCCCCAGAATCCCTGTAGGCCCCCTTCAGATACTGGAAGGCTGCTATGAGGTCTCCATGCAGCCTTCTCTTCTCCAGGCTGAACAGCCCCAGCTTTCTCAGCCTGTCTTCATATGGGAGGTGCTCCAGTCCCCTGATCATCCTCATGGCCCTCCTCTGGACTTGTTCTAACAGTTCCATGTCCTTTTTATGTTGAGGACACCAGAACTGCCGCTACATACCTATAAAATCCCTTCCTATTATCTTTAACATCCCTTGCCAAGTTTAGCTCCAGTTGGGCCTTAGCTTTCCTAACTTGGTCCCTAACTACCCTGACAACATCCTTGTATTCATTCCAGGCCACCTGTCCTTGTTTCCACCTTTTATAAGCCTCTTTTTTCCTGTGAATTTTTCTCAGCAGCTCCTTATCCATCCAAGGAGGTCTCCTGGCCCTCCTGCTGCACTTCCTTCTAGTCGGGATGCAACACTCCTGAGCTTGTAGCAGGTGATCCTTGAATGTTAACCAAGAGTCTTGGGCCCCCTTGCCCTTTAGGGCTATATCCCATGGAACCTTGCTAAGCAGGTTCCTGAAGAGGCCAAAGTCTGCTCTCTTGAAGTCCAGGGCAGTGAGCTTGCTGCACGCTCTTCTCACTGTCTTGAGGACCTCAAATTCGACCATCTTGTGATCACTGCATCCAATATTTCCCTGGAGAGTCACATTTCCAACGAGCCCTTCCCTGTTGGTGAGCACGAGGTCAAGCAGGGCACCTCTCCTCGTTGGCTCCTTTATTGCTTGCAGAAGGAAATTGTCTTCCACACAATCGAGAAACCTCCTGGATTGCTTGTGCTGAGCCATACCATCGCGCCAGCAGATGTCAGGGTGGTTGAAGTCCCCCATGAGAACAAGGGCCTGTGAGCGTGAGGCTTTTCCTATTTGTCTGTAGAGTTCTTCATCCACAGGTTCCTCTTGATCAGGCGGTCTGTAACATATCCCCACAGTAATGTGTCCCATCACCAATGTCCCCTTAACCCTGACCCACAAACTTTCTGTTAATTGATCACCTGTCCCCAGACAGAGTTCCATACTCTCCAGCCTATCCCTAACATAAAGGGCAACTCCCCTTCCCCTCCTACCGGGCCTGTCTTTTCTAAAAAGCCTATAACCTTCCATTCCAACACTCCAGTCAAAGGAGCCATCCCACCATGTTTCTGTGATGCCTATTATATCATAGCCCCATAGATGTGCCCACATCTCTAATTCCTCTTGTTTATTCCCCATGCTACGGGCATTTGTATAGAGGCATCTGATCTGAGCTCCAAATGAAGCCAGCTCAGTGGCTGGAGCGGCTAGAATATTACTACATTGCTCAGAGTATTTATTATAGGTGCTGGCAACTGACTGGGTGTGTTGGGATGGAATGATGCTCCCCTCCCCCAACACAATTAGTTTAAAGCATCCTTGACAAGTCTGGCAAGCCTTCCAGCAAAGCCACTCTTCCCTTTCTTTATCAGAGCAGTTCCACCAGCCCCCAGTAGGCCTGGCCTACAGATGTGGACCCCATGTCAAAGACACCCAAACCCTTGACTATGTCACCACCCTTTTAACCATTTATTAACCTGTCCAATCCTCCTTGCCCTTGGAAGGTCCTCCCCTGTGTCTTGGAGAATTGTCGAAAAGACTATCTGAGCTCCAGAGCCCCTGACCACCTCTCCCAGGGCTCTGTAGTCCTTCTTTATACTCCTCAGGCTACTACTATCTATATCCCTAGCACCCACATGTATCACTAGAAGTGGGTAATAGTCTGTGGGACTTACTAGAGCAGGCAACCTCTCCACAACATCCCTGATCCATGCCTCAGGTAAGCAACACACCTCCCTTGCAACTGGGTCAGGCCGACAGATGAGCGCTTCTGTCCCTTTCAAGGCAGAGTCCCCTACTACTACAACCCACCACTTTTTCTTGGCAGCACCAGTAGAGATCTTCTGTACCAGTGCACCAGCCAGCTGTTTCTGATGCATTTCCTCATCAGCCCCCTGCAGGATAGCAAAGCGGTTCTGGGTGGGTACAACAGATTTAGGAGGAAGCCCCTTGCTTTTAATTTCTCTCTTCCTCCTTTTGTTTTTTTTTTTTTTTTTTTTTACTAATTCCCAGCTTCCCTGGTCAACAGCCTCCTTCTTTCCTCCATGAGTTAGAGGGGAAGCTTGAGGCCCCTGTGCTGTTTGGTCCTGGAGCAAGCAGTCCTGCTTCCTTTCAGCTTCCCTGACATCTTGCAGCTTACTGACTGCATCCCGTAGCTCAGCCACCTGCTGGAGGAGGACCTCCATCAGGGAGCAGTGAGCGCAGCCCTGCCCATTCTGCACCTTTCCCTCACCAGACCAGTGCAGGCACTCTCCACACCCCGGGCTCTGCACTGCAACCTCCCCTCTTACCGGCTCTGTCTGGGTGCCTACGCTGGCCACCACTGGGGCAGCCAGGGCAGAACTCCCAGACCGGACTCTGGTCATACGACGAGTGCTCACCATCCCGCTCACCTGCCCGCGCAAACTGCCTCGACCCGCTCTGTTTGCCCGCTCTGTTCGCCGCGCTCCCTGGGTAGGTTTTTAACCACTCACAGTTGGTGCCACTCCTCCTGTCTCCGCCCCTGGTGAGTCACCTCCTCGTGGTAGCTGAGCTCTTTGCAAGTCCTGTCGAGGACTTGAGGCTCCCTCCTCAGTGGCTCTTGTTGCTCTGTGGTGAGGCTTCTGGACGCTGATCTCCCCCGGCTCCGCTCCGGTGCCACAGGTGTCCTTTCTCAAGCCACCCCATGGCTCGATCATTGATCCCATTGCCATAAAAGTGAAACTTACCTTAAAGAGGCATTCATTTAAGTGACCAGTGACATAGTATCATGCTGTGGATTTTTATGAACTTGCATGACAAATTTGTTTAGCTGCCTTTATAATACCTTCTATACTATATTCTCCTTTACTTAGATTTTCAGTGAGAAACAATTTCTATTATTTTACTGGTATTTTGCTATGAAGTTTGTCTAGTATATTGTTTTTCAGTTTTTATTTTTATATTGTCGTTTTTCTTACTCAAATAGAATAAAATAAACATATATAAAATATTGCATCTCTTTGATTTGAGACTACTTTTCCAGTTCATCAAGATCCTTTTGTATTCTAAACTTCACCTTCATAATTGTTCCAACTCTCCCCAGCTTGATATCAGAGATAAATATTGTGTTCTCTTTCTCCATGAAATTTGTTAATTAATAACTGAATAAAAGCAGGCCCTGGTTAGCCCTCCACAAGGCAACACATGATTCCATGCATGCTTGAGAATTAATAGATATATTAATAAACTCTTTATTAATTATATAAATTGGTTATTTGGCATATATCTGCTATCAGGTATCAAGGCTATTTTTGATTTCATATTGTTATATATACAAGTATTCAGGTTGTATTATTCATGTCAGTAACAATAAACAAGCCACATCAAAGTATGAGATACAGCTGTTTGAGTCAGCAATGGTTTCCCCCTGACAATGTTCGTAACCCCAAGTTAAATTAAATTCGAACTTTTACTGTACACAATGAGTTAGGTATTATAAAATGCAAAAAAAATCCTAAACAGAGTTACAAATTAATGAGGTTCATTGGCTATAGAGTAAAATAATTTTTGTTGAATCCATTTTGTGTGGTTCAAGACCCTCTTAATTTATAATGCTACCTGCAACGGTATTACGTGCCTTTACCCACACAGTCCAGTGGCCTGAACAGCTGTTCCCTGGCATCTTAATTGTCAAGTTTCTAAGTATATTGTACATATTCTGCTTTATTTCACAAGGTGCCTTGGAAGAACTTAATCTCTGATTAAGATTTTATAGGTTTTTGTTCTTTAACATTTGAAGTCCACTTTTGGTGTATTAACTGTGTACTAGGCATGGCACATCTTTTGCTTTTCCTAGGAGTGGATTTTCACTGCCAGTTGAAGTTATATAAACTTAAAGGCTTGAAAGCAGCTGTTCTTTTGCGAGAAGAAATAGAGGACCTTGTTCTTCTGATCGGTGTGTGCTGATATAACCTGCTGGGGCAGGTCCTCCTTGGTCAGTACCAAGATTTTTGTGTTAATAATGCACATAATGAAGGGGAGCCATTTTAAAATATAATAGCACATGGCCAAATCAGAGATTTTTGAAGTTCTGCTCTGCATACAAATTTATTTTATATTTTCTTAATTGGAAAATATGACATCTCAATTATAATATCTTAGCTATGTGTAGTGTTTAGCTTCTCTGGAAGTGATGCAAGGCACTTTCCAAACATAAAGAAAGCTCTTATGTAAAGTTAGCTTTTATCTATCTGAATATGACTTCAAGGAATGTTCTAGAGAGGGGCTTTCAGAGTATTTAAAATTTTCTACATTCCTGTATTACGCAGTTTAAAGTTAGTAAATAATTGTTCTGGGATGCAAATAAATTTATTCTACTGCACTGCACAGGTTTTATTAAACTGTGCTACAGGAGGGCAGAATCCTCAGAAAAATCTGAAAATGGATAAATTCTCACCAAAGTCTTACAGAACCTGTCTCAGGGCAGAGCAAATATTGTTTTTTGTTCTTTAGCAGATCTGATGTAAACTTTTAAAACTATTCCTCCTCTAGATCAAAAAAGGGAATGTGTACACACAAAAGGGTCTTCTGAAACACCTTTGTGTCTTTTCACATGAGTTTGCTGGAATTGGTGATTGCATGTAGCACCTTGGTCTCTCATCTTTGCTTCTGCACAGACCTTCAAAAGAGGTTTTATTGAAATCCAGTGCAAAATATAAATAATAGAGAACTTCAACGAATAGGAAAATGTGCTTATGTGGTCTCATAATAGATTTTTTTTTTCCAGTGCAAAATGACATTTTTATGGTTGCAAATACTATGGCAGAGAAACAATATTAAAATATTTTCAGAAGTTTGATGGAGATCTCATAAATTAACTAGGTATTACTTATGTCTGTTTTTTATGCAGTTTTTTAATGTTTGAATAACAAAATAATGATAAAATTTGGCTGAAATTCATTTAATAAACTTTTTGTGGATACTTATATGCTTCATTAAATAGTAAGCTGCCAGAAAGAGAAAGACAGTTTGTGTTTTGTCACAAAAGTGACATGCTTTAGGTAAAAATGTAATTTTAAAAATTAAGAATGTTTTTATTATCTGTGTGCTTCAAACAACTTTACCTCTAGCACTGCAGATTTGGATTAAAAAAAATTTTATGAAATCAACTGTAGTTTAGGGAATTTTTATACATAATTTTCTTGTCATTTAGAGGATATTCATGTTCAGTAGCAACTAGCATCATAAACATATAGAGTAAAGCAAGATCTACCTAAAAAAATCTCAAGAATGTATTAACATTGCTACTAAGTTTGCAAGTTTGGGTCTAAACTTTCTCCAGGCAGATGTGTTTCAAACTACAATTTAAAAATAACTTCTCCATCTGAAAAAGAGGGAAAAGGTTTGCTACAGGCTGTCATAATTCCTTAATATCATAAGCAGTGATCAGAAAACAAGTATTTTTGAAAGGTCATGTTTCCTGTGAAAATAGACTCTCTCAGGCTTAAAATTGTCTGGTAAGAAAAGACTTTCTTCAGACGCAAGTCACATGACTCATGTCTTTTTTGTCCCTGAGTTACATGGGGTAGGCTCAGTAAATATAAGCTCTTTCCTGATATATAATACAGTTTAACCTGTCACTATTTGAAACCTATTTTTTCTTAAAGGAGCTTCTAGGATTTTTTTCTTACGAGATCTGATGATACTGATAGGTGAAAGGACATGCCATACAAATTGTTAACAGGGCTCTTTGTTCATTACAGGTATAGTCAAACTAAAGTAATATTCAGAGTCCACCATGAATTCACATTTAAGCAGAAAACATTAAGGTGCAATGTGACTGAAAAAGTTTACTTAGAAGTTTAACTTGAATGTGAGTTCAGTGGTTGTAAGATGCCTGTACAAATAAGGTCTCAAATATTTTAGCAGAAATTAAAAAAAAATAAATCTTTGGTTATAGAAAGCTTGAGAACTTGAGCTAAAAGGTAGTTTTATTCTCAAATTGTCATAATGATATCCATTATAAAAAAACCCAAACCAAAACAATGAACACCCCCTCAAAAGCCTTTAGCTACAGTCACTGTTGTGGGCTCATAATAAAAGCTTTATCTTGGTGTATTTTGTCATAAATGAATTGCAGACATTATAGATGGATAATTAACTTAATAGTGAATGCCCAATAGGTAATATTCATTATTGAGTACAAGTTATAAAGCAAAATTTTGTAGTAATACTAATATTAATTAGATTCTAGTTAATAACTTCAACTTTGTAATGTATACAAAACAAGTGGGCTACTAATCACCTGCATTCTAACAATGATTAGCCTTCATCACGTTCAGTAATGATTTTCATGGGGCCATAAACCTCTGTAAATCTGACCTGACAGTTCAGCTAAGTAACTTTTCAGGTTTATGCCTATTTCAATATTTCTTTTTAAGAAGTCAGCCCTGCATTAGATAAAATTGTAATTATCCATAAGCTTTTGAAGCTAATCTTAAATCCTTAAAATAGAATCACTTTAGGTCTAATTTAACATAAAATTTATATTACTAATCTGCATTTCAAGAAAAAAAAATGTGAAAGACAGCATCATGTCTATGTCTTCTTTAAGCATATAGGTTTTTTGAAGTGATTAATTGTGAATATGTTCTTGGAAGATTTTTTTATTTAGTATTGCATTTTAAACATCTCATATAGGATATATGTACGTTTTAAACTATTATGAAGCTTTACTTTGCCATTGTAAGCCTGTTATCTCCTACCAGAGTAATCTTTTCAGGTGAGAAAGAAGTTTATTCTCCTATATATGTTCAAAAAACTTCTAAGTTTTTTGTGTACCTATGAAAAAACACCTCTTTAATTGTGGCATAATTCTGTGATATTTATTTTGTAACTTCTACCATTACAAATTTTTTTTGCCCTTTCAGTTTTGTTTCTAAATATTCCAGACCATGATTATTTATAAGGACTTCTGTTCTGATATTAGGTCTAGAACAAGAACATTTGATAAACCTTAGTTTCCAACCACATCAAGCCCACCCTAATTATGGTGAACAGCTCTTCAGTCTTCCAAGGGTTCTCCTATAATGTGGGTGGAGTACATTGCATTTAATGAGCACCTTAGTCTTTCACAGTGTCACAGGAGACACAATGCAAGTTGTGGACTTGCACTAGATTATTCAAATAGCTTTTTATGATGTACTGACACAATGCATGGAGCAGTAGAATTTATAAAAATGTGATTTTTCTGTTGTACCACTTGTGCTAATTATCAGTGTCAAGCCCTGGTAAATAAGTTCAGTATATCCTCAATTTTATAACACTTAATAATTCTTGTTCTCTTCATCACAATTTATGCTTTGGAAACACAGTAGGTGCAATCATTCTATTTCAAAAAATAGTAGCTACTGTTGTTGAAGTGAACAGCACAGATCTTTCTGCATACTGTGTCTTAGAATGTTAATCTAACCAATCCATTTTTGTTCTTGCTCTAAGTATTGTTTTTCTCACTAAGCAAAAATAGTTCTGTTACATTTTCTTCAGTGTATGTACTATCACCTAAGGACACTAGAGTCATTAATGGTTAGATTTATCATATGAAATATGTTTCTTAAACTGCAGAAGATGTAGAACAGATTAAAAAAAAAGAAAAAAAAATAAAGACAAGCAGAACATATGAACTTATGTCCAAAACTGTGATTCTGAGTATTCCTTAGATGATGCCTAACTTGTGTCTTCACTAATTTGTCTTATTTTAAATTAATTTTCTCTCCACATTTTCATAAATGCTCTTCTGAAGATTTTATATAGCATTTTCCTAAATCCTTGCTTAAAAGCTAGTGGGAAATGGCTTTCTGATAACATAAATCTTCTCTTCAGTATTTACATAAACTCAACAGTCTTAAATTAAAGTAATAAAAGTTACAAAGGTCCAGATGTCCATACAGTTTTTATTTTGTTTTGTTTTCTACTTTATTTCTCATTGTCAAACATTCATCACCAAAGCGTGACACCTTTGTTGATGATTCAGAAGAGTTGGAAGTCTTGTTGTCAATCAAGAGTAAATAGTATCGAGCAATTATAGTGTCACTTTTGAGGTCTGCAGTATTTGCATGGTTCTGAATAATTTGCTGTAGATGGCACTAGATGTAGAGGGTAGAGTGCAATTGGCAGAACTGATACGACCCCTTGGACTAGTATGGGTATGTTAACAATAGGCATCTGTCTTGTCTCCTCCTCTGATGAGGCATCCTAACCCAGCTTAGATTCTGAGAGGGAAGATAATTTCAGATGGAAGTATAATAGCTGCTGGTCATTAGTTCTAAGTTTTTAATTAGTATAGATGTCATAATTATGAAAAGTAATAAGTGGTATGAACAATAGTGAATTTATGGCCTGAAAAATTGCAGATCTAATTTGATCTGATGGATGGAGCTACATATGCAACTGTTAAAATGGACATCATTTAAACTTTCTAAAAAATATTTACAAAAATCTGGTGAGAAATTGAGCAGCTGTAGAAGACTTCTTAATGGAAAAATACTTTAGCGAATCAGAAATCTAAGGTATTTTTCTGTAGAATAGAGCTATTTTTGTTGAAAAACTGTTCTATCATCCTTCTTATCTGAACTTTCTCTTTTAAATAATTGCCTTAAAATGTTACTTAAAATTCTTTGCTTTGGTTTTAATTCTCGAGAATCATAGAATCATAGAATGGTTAGGGTTGGAAAGGACCTTAACGTCATCTAGTTCCAACCCTCCTGCCTAGTATTGTTTCAAGGAAAACAGTTACATGTGAAAAAGACCCCAAATGCATGAAAATATACTTAGTCATACAGTATAATAGTTATAATAGATAACTGCGCATGTATATGGACGTGATTTGACTTGCATGAATGAAGGCATTGGGAATGGATAAGTGGATGTCCATGTATACCCTCAGATACTTGCAGGTCTCCCTCCACTTTCAAAACTATAATAGCATTCAATTATAAGTGAAATACATAATATATAATACTTCTTGTTGCCAAAATATTGGATGAATTTGGTGAGGCTATGTCTTTATCGTAATTGTGTTTAAAAAGGAGCAGATAAGCAGTCTAAGACTGTCTGGCAGACCTGCAAACATTTTATTTACCAAGTATGTTTTGTCTTTTTAAATTCCTTGGGTTTTGTCTTTCATTACTGAAGCATTACAAAGAAAACAGCCTGCTTACTTTTTTTCTCTTTTTTTTTTCCCCAAGAGTTTTTTGCATCCTCAGGTGCAAATCAGATCAGGATTTCTACAAGTCAGTCTACTTTCAAAATACTTTCATTCAAAAAATCAGATGCACTAACTTCTGACTCCTTAAAAAAGAGACTACAAAAAATATTCCCTTTGATTCACGTATAGCCTTATCCTTTATTGTTTATTTTTCAGAGAATGTTGAGTTGATGACTGCTGAAGGAATGAATGCATGCAAATTCACTAATGAGTTTTTGTTGGGGTGGCGGAAAACCCATGTGGGATTTTTTTGCAGTTATTGGGTTCTCTCATGGATGAAACACCTAAGCAGCTGCTACACAAGCACATGCAACAGAAGAGAAAATTAAAAAAAACTGATATATATGTGGAACTTAGAAACTTGATTATGTTTTTATTTTCATTGTCGATAATTAGCTTAAACTATGGCACAGATCTTTCAAACTAATTTGTTGTCACTTCTAATGCTGCATCATTTTCTGTCTCATCTTTACTGCTTATCTTTTCCTCTCTCTGCATTTGTATTACTTAGAGCTGAGGTTTTATATGATATATCATATTTATTAAAAATAATTAAGCAGCAATTAATGGGTTTTATATCATTATTATATGTTACGTAAGGTATAAATCAGCAACTGAAAGCTCTTGTAACCTTAGGTTAGGTGCCATGGAAAGAAATAAGTTAAGCAAAACTGAGCAGAGAGCAATATACTTTCTCTGAATATTTGTGTTACCAAGGAAGGAACCAATATTCTATACACATCACTCAGTGGAAGACTTCCAGTACTGATAAAAGATTGTACTGTATTGCAAAGATACCTCATGCAATGAAGATAGAATGAGAGGTTTTCTTAAATCTGTCAGTATACTGATTTATTACACACACTCTGCAAAGTGCATAAGAATAGATCCTTAGCTAGAGTGATTTATCAAAGCTCATTGTCATGGGATATCAATCTTAAGAAGCAATGTAGGAATTCTGGTTTCAATTATTGTTTTCTGGAATTTTTTATGCTAATCTCTGTCAGCTTTTATCTCACTTCTCTCAATTTCTAAGTGAGATACAAGTTTTCAAATTGGACATTTATCCTTATCAATGTAGTTCCTATGAAAATGCAAAGGTAGAATTCTGGATCATATGTCAAATCCCAACACTTTAAAGATCAATACGATAACTTAAGGTGTGTATACAGGATAAATGAAGCTATCTCCCTGTGAGCCTGTGTCAGGCAAGGGGGGCTGACTACATGCTAATGTGTTAGGCACCACACTGCCTTTGAGAAAACTAATTTAACAAAATACATATGCTTAAATATTTTAGTATCCTGGGGGCAAAAAAACCTGTGTATCTGTTCTCAGTTTCCTGAGCACTTCAGAATCTCTCATGCCCAAGCCGAATCCCAGCGAGCACATTTATATCTCCCTTGAGAATCTGATTTAATAAGTTTACCTTGATAATACTCGACTTACTCCCTTAGGGCAAGGCTCCACATAGATGTACTGGTGCAAAAAATAGCTAACCTGTGGTAAGCTAAGTGGTAAGGTCCTATTTTTGATGAGCTTGGAGCTGAAGTGAAAAGATTTGTGGGTTTTTTTGTGTTTTTCATATAATATTGTCTTTTGAGCTTTGACAATATTTATCTAGTCTTTGTACAATGACTTCTTAGCAAAAATATTCAGGCAGAAACCTGATTAATAAAGTGACAAAGTGATGGAGAGATACAGTGTTCATGACATATACTTGTTCTTAGAGATGTCTTATAAATTTGTTGTAGGCAGCTCCTTCATCAGCATAGTTGGTTATTTTGGACTTTGTTTGAGTGGCATAAACCATTCAGGAACTTTCAGCATTTAATTCAGGATTCCATATTCCACTGCAAGTCTTAGCAGCCTAAATGTTAGGCAAGGCTAGTGCTGTGATGGAGTGTCTGTTTGCCTGCAGTAAATAGCTCCTTTTGGTTACAGTAGCCTATTCAACTTTATAAACAGGCTACACATGCAAAGTAGTGATTTGAAAGAAAACTTAAACCTGCATTGAAAGATTATGACTTCTTAGAAGGAAGCTTAAGTTACAGAAATTATTAGAATAAGAGTAGTATATGCACTTACCACTAGTTACGCTAAAAAAGAAATAATAAAATCTCTAAAACTAGCTCTTTGTGTTCTTATAATTACTTTTTTTTTTGCACAGGCAAAAGGATTGATCAGCTTCTACAAGAGAATAATCTAGTCTAATATTTAAATACCAAAACACAGTATTTCATATTTCTCAATCATCTAATAAATCAAGCTTTCAAAAACTATTTCCAATATGATAATTAGCAACTATTTAACTGTGATCAGCTGGAGGTGAACATAGTCCTTTGATCTGACAGGAAGTGGCCAGTGTTATAGATATTCTGAAAATGACATTTCCATGTATGAAAATATGAAAATAGACTACTAAAAATCATTATATTCTGAATTTATATAAAAATAGACTACTAAAAATCATATTCTGAATTTATACAGTACCACACATCTTTAAATGTACAAAAGATGCACCACAATGTTTAAGTATAAGCATAACTCTAAAGTTTGTCACAGCTATAATAAAGAATATAATTTGACTCTTCTGTAGTTTCACTTTAGACTTTGCATAAACTTATAATTAAGCAAGTGCTTAAGCACTTTGCTGGATCTTGGCCTAAGAGCTTAATGATTATTTTACAGTATAATGACATGTCCAGTATGAAGGGAAACAAAACCTCTGTCTATAGAACTTATTTGCCATGAAAAAGTCTGTCGGTATGTTGCATGATAATCAGTTCAATTCAATGTACAGTAAATTGGATCATTATTATTAATTTTCTCATCTCCCAAGCAATTCATGAACCATTTTTAGAATTTCAAAAAAACAGTTCATGAATCAGACAAAAAAATTAAATAAGAACCCAGCCCACAATGAGATGATGAGTCAGAGTTCTTTTCTGTAGCAGTGTAGACCAAAGTACATCTGAAATCTAATGAGGATTGGCACTGATGCAGAAAAGGCCATGATGAGCATGAAACAATATGTTGAATTTACATGTTAAGACTTTTTGTTGGTTTTGGCAATTTCACTGAAGATTATCTGAAAAATCCATAAACATCTGGATGAGAAGAGAAAGTGGGGGGTATCACTTTATACTAAAATGATGGATTTATATTGGGATACAATACTATAAATGGAAGAGGAAAGTAGTTTCTTGCACAGCTGTTTCCAATTTTGCTAATCTATATTTCAGGCCAAATTCACCATGGAATTAAACCACACATTTACATTGATGTGTATGTGTCTGAATTAAAGATATGGGGAAAAAAACTTTTGAAGATCACTAAATCTCAATGATACTTTGGAGGTATTTAGTCAGCTTTATTTTCAGAAGACAAAATTAGCAAGTACAGCTGCTATTTGTGGGCCTGTAGTTTTGAAAGTGAAGGACTAAGTTTTCAAAAGGACATATGCACATTTTTAGGCCCTGAAACATGGGTGCAAAAAAGGCTGTTCAGAGTCAAAGCTTACATTTTAGTCTGATATCAAATGGTTTGTTCTAAAGGTTCTCTAAACATTTGAACTTGAAGTTGCTGAGTATCTACAAATTTTAATAGCGGTTTTTAACAACAGATGCATATGCATATAAAACCTAGGATCCAGCAATGGCTCTCGTGGCATATTCTGAAAACGTGAGAGTATGTGTCTGCATTTATTTGTACAGTGCTAACTATGCATAGCCTTTTTTAAAGACAGAAAATATTGGAAGAAATAAACTAAACTCATAGTCAGAAATGGTATGTGTGTTGCTTCAGTAAAAAAGAATTAAGAGATCAGAGGTGGAAAAATGGTGTTTCACAAAGGTCATTATGAAGCTCATAAAATTATTGTTTGTACACTGAGACTATTGTTTTCATATTTAGCACACATAACTAAGGTTATTAATGGATCTATATTTTATAATTAAAAAAATAGAATAAAGTGCACTTTCTTATTTGCCATATGGCAAGGACTTTGTTGGTAGGATTGTTTTTTTTCAGCATTTGTCAAAGACATTAAAGTCAGTACATCTTGTTTAGATAGAAAAATACGTTTAAAGGAATAGGTCTAGTTTCACATACAAAAAAATACCTTCTTAAACAGAGAACTTTAAAAATGGAAGCAGTTTTTCTTTTCTGAAGATCTTAGATTTAAAATTTTGTGTGAAATATATAGAGGAATTTTTAATGTTAGTGTGTCTATGCAAGTGCTATAGTGCTACAGTTAACTATAGATCAGCGATATTGCCAGTGTTATGCTGTATGGGCCTGATCCAGAGCTGCTTTATGACACATTTATAAATGTCCTTTCAACTTCAGCAGACTGTGTTGCAGGTTTGTTGTAGCACAAGTCTACAGCATGACATAGTGTATGGAACTCAAAAATATGATCTTAAGTCATGCCTTTTATTAGAAATGTTCTATATCCAAAACAATATAAACCAAAACAGTCAGGTTATTGATTTGATTATTGCATTTAACTTTTAACAGACTGTTTATAATGCCTGTTTTTTGCTGATCTTTAGGTACTATAAAGAAATATTCATACTTGTATAAGCATGATCCTCAGTTTCAAAAACTCATGGTTTTCAGGTCAGGATTTGTTTGCTTCTTTTGCTTCTATAACTAAGGATAGAAATAAAATCTTCTGTAACATTCACTTCTTTGCAATCTACAGCTGAGAGAATTTGTAATATTATTCTCTCTTTGCACACTTGGAGCTGTTGACTACTCCAAAAATTGGATATTGCTTGGTGCGATAATAAATAAAATTTTTAATTAAAAAGGAAACTTGGAGGAAAGTTACCACAATTTTAGTGCAGCTGGTAACTTTGAAGATTGTGTACAGCTATTTACTCTTCTGTTTAATGAAAAAAAATATTGTTACTACAGAAATTACTAAATCACATAATTTATGTGCTATTTGGAAGAGATAATCTTTCTTTACCCAGAGATGCTTACTGGTATATCATTTGAACTATAGCGTTTATATGTTTATGTCACTAAATGAGAATGACAACAACAAATTATCATGAATTTTAAGAAACGGACATTGTTTACTTGAAGGAAATAATGGCAAACTATTTTTCAAGCTGTGGATTGTCATTTGTTTTTCTTTAAACCTCTCAGATCCTTTTCATTTATACTAAAAACTTTGTCTTCTAATTGACTGTACATTAGGGCCTAAGCTTTATTTTAAAATGGAAACAAAGAAATGTTCCTAATGAGTTCTTTGTAACTTTAAAGAAGAATGATTAAAAAAGGAAGTTGGAAGGCAAATATAATAAAAATAAGAATAATGTTCTGAATGCTAGAGCTTTATAAAATAATAGAATTTTCAGAGGGCTACATATCAAAATCAAGAAGCAGGAAGAGAAATTTTAAGAGGTTAACAGCATTTAGAGGAGCTTGGAAATTTTTTCAGGACAAATTAGTTCTTCTCAGATATTGGGAATCTGACCCAAGAGAAGCATTAGCTATGTAAACGATAAGTTTGAGATACACAATGGGGAATTGGGAAACCTATCTAAAAATTTACAGTCTGATTAGAGTTCTATTGATTTTAAAATGGTTTTGGATCACATGTCTGAACAGAGTCATAACTGACAACTGTCACTTATATTCCTAAATCAGTATTTCTGCCATCATCATGACCAGTCATCTTTTCCTAACCATTTCTGTGAATAACTAGTGCCTTTAAATAGCCAGAATAATGCTAGTTATTCCCAGCTGCCTCTACTGAGTTTCAGCCTGAAAGTGATTTTATCCTTGCAGCAGGGACACTCAAGAAGAACACCAGTCAGAATTACCTTTGCCACCATTTTTTCCTAAAGTCACGAAGCCAATATTCCTCTGTTTTTTCAGTCTTTATTATGCCTTTCTAACAGTATACTTGGACACTCTCTTTACCTCCTAAGCTCTCATGTCCCATTCACCTTTATCTTATGCATAAGACAGAAGGATATGGAAATACAAAAGAACATGGCCAGAAGGGAAGACTATTTAAACAGTGGGTAGAACTTTGGACAACAGTGTGGTTGAACATGTACTGTAGACATAGCTTGCATAGATGCTATTATATGTATGTATTCATCCCTGCAGTAAACTACCGAAAGTTATTTTTCAGGAAACATAATTGAAATAGGAGTTCAGGTTTTACTAGATCGCTTGCAGAAGCAAAATGACATTTCATCTAATTTAACTTCAGTAATAAGTGGGACACATTATAGAATCAGAAAAAGGTGTGAAACTATTGCTTGAGCTGGAATGATAACAATACAGCAACAAATTAAGGCAAAAGTATAAATTTAAATTTCTGTTACATCCTTCTGTATACTGTCTCCTTTTGATTATGGGGTTTATATGAATAACTTAAGAAATCTTCCTGTTGATATTCTAGAAATTAACAAATCTGTGTAACTATTATATTCTAGAATATGTTTAAAATATTTGTTAATCAAATACAGGAAAGACTGTCATTCAAATTAAAGGAAGTTTAGTAGGTATCTGAGTATACATATATTTTCATGTTTTTTTGTATGTGCATGCCTGAAAATTCACAGTGTGTACATATGTCATGATAGGTTTCACAATAAAATTCTGACTTTCCATAATGAGTATGCTATTTTTGTTTCAAGTTAACTAGATAATCCCAGTTTCTAGGCATTATTGACAATCAGCTGACACTTGCTGTAAAATTTGGCCCATAGATATGATATTCAAAAGCTGAATATATCTTGATGGTCCTCAGGTCTTAAGTGAGAAATTCAGGATCCTGGATCTGAATGTACACCCCAGGATGCATCTTAACTCAGGTTTGGACAGGACGTTCATATGTTGCACCCATTCTTTCTCTTCTACTTCTCGCGTAATTCCAGGGTCCAGATGATGAAGAGTTATGTGTTGGCTTTTGTACCAGTATATAAATATAGCATGAGTGAGCTCTCTGTAGACAAGAGAGCTGTGGAACTCATAGAATAGTTTCAGTTGGAAAAGACCTTAGCACCATCTAGTTCCAGCATCCCCTGCCATGGCCAGGGATGCCTCATTGTAGACTGTTACCCAAGAGTCTGTCCAGCATGACCTTGAACACTGCCTTGCAAAAGAGGTTGTGATTGCAAGACCTAAGTATAAGAAAAAAATGAGAAGTGCTTGAAAAAGAGCTATTTTGCATTTCACAGCACTGGGGTGCACAAGTATCTACATCTTAATCAGTACATCTACATCAGTATCTACATCTTAATCATCAGTAGGACATACATTGTGATCACATGAAAATATTGGACTAGACAGGTAGTGGAACCATGGTCAGAAAAATGGGTGAAAATGAGCTATCATTTTGACTTGAAAAGGAAGCAATTCTACCTTTCATTCTGCCTTACTATCTGCAAAGTCTTAATAAAGTTTTGAGGTTGGGACTTTACTTACACGTTTGTTCAGTCATATTCTTCACTTATTCATGGGCTGTTAACCCTTAATCAATTTTCTAGGTACATTTAAAGTAGGACTTTATAATAAGTTGGGGTTTTTTTTTGAGTAAATCTTTTGATTGAGCCATCTTCTGAAAGGAATTGCTTGAATAAATATTTTTATATGCAATATATAATATTTTGATCTCATATTATGTATGTCCCATTTGTTGATTGAAGAATATTGCAATAAATCAACTTATAAAGGCATAAAACCCCTCATTAGATTACAATAATTTTGTAGAATGACATTTAACTCAGATTTTTATTAAAACTACTTTTTACTCATGTAATTTCTTTTAATTCAAAAAGGAAAAAAAGCTTTTCCATCTGTTGTTCTTCTCTATTTGCTTTCTCCTTTCAAATAATTTTGCCCTTCTGTTTTGCCAAAAATAGTTTTACTTAACTAGCTAAAGAATGAAGCTACTGTGCAACTTGCACAACTCTCCTAAAATTGGTTGCTGTTCTTGCTATAGTTTTATTATCAAATCACAAAGTAAACATTTTTGCTTCCTGCTTCCTGCATTCATGGGTATTGTTTGTACATTTCAGCTATAATGGCTTGTTAATGGTAAACTAGATAATATGTTAATAACACAGAAAAATTACATCATTTAGAATAGTATTATCTCACTTATCATTACTAAAAGCTGTATTTGTTAATTTAAACCGTTTCAGTACTATTAATTTTTTAATTTGATTTGAGTTGCTTTCAATGGCTGGAGTCAATCTCCATGATAATGCAATAATCAGAGGATAAAACTAAGAAATCTCATTCCTAAAGTCTTAACTCTAATTGCAAATGAGATCATAATCAAAAATTTACAGGTTTAATCTGGTAAGGAGAAATCTTACTCTTGCATTTCTCATTGAACATCTTTTTTCAAAACTGCATATGATTTTCTTTATTGAAACAGAGAATAAAAGAGAAGTAATAGGTATGATGAATCTTGAAAAACTGTCCTAATGACAAAACCATTAAGAGCCTAAGGTACTGTGGCCTAACTGAAATCTTGAAAAGGTGCTTAAACAGGAATTATTTGCTAAAGTTTAAGCAGTCATGTTCATGAGATGCTGCATGTGCTTCCCAGTTATTCCAGAATCAAGTCCAATTTTGTGTTTTCATGAATGATTTGGACGATTGGAACTCTATGAAAAATGCTATGTATACAGTCAATTTGGAAGAACATGGATATGTTCAATGAAGGGACAAAAATCACACAGAAATACCAGGCCACTTTTCAAAGTTGTAGAAACTCCTGAGTGAGTAAGAACTGTTCTTTATGTTTATTTGGGATAGTATGAGAAGCCTTTGTACTTAACTATAAAAAAAAAATTGAAGTTATATATTTGGGAAAAAAACCCAACTTTATGAAAGCAAAACATTCAGTGAGATTAAAGTAATTGGGACATTTTTAGAAAATACAAGCAAACTAGAAGTGTGAGAAATAATTGATGCCATATTGTTGTGGGGAAACAAACAACGTGTTTACATTAGGGTACTTTCTGTATGATTCTAGAGATTCGAGTTCACATGGAAAACTCATAGGTTAAATTTTTAAATAGTAAACTCAGAACAATAAAACATGCCTTAGTGTATTTGTTGTTGATAAACTACATATAAATCATAATCTTTGACAGATTATATATTATTGTCCTTTTTACTTCTTTTTAAGGTTGGTTGGTTTGTTTGTTTTTGGTAATGCCAGAACTTTATTGTCTTATATTGGATTTCACATACTTTTGGTAAATTCTGTAAAATACTGGATATACAAAAGGATTTTAAAAAAAAATTGTTCTTACCAGAATCACTACAGATTTTCAGATTGGACCCAGCTTTCCTTCAAAAAATTTATTCTTATTTAAAGTGATGTAGAAAAACCCCAAATTCATGTTGCTCAAGAATTAAAGAACACTAAAGGCATATAGGCTTAGTGATGTAGCATACCAAAAGAACTGCCTCTTCCTGCATTAATGTCTATCTGTTCCAGTTCCCTAGTCCTTGAAAAGCAAGGGCATATGAGCCACACATGCCATCAGGCAGACCTTTGTATGTTTTTCTGAACCAACAATGTCCACTTTACATCCCCAGGTTCTGGGGTTCATCAGGACAATAAAAAAATATTCTTGGCCACATGTCCTTTCTGGTAACTCTGTCTCTTGTTGGTCCTATTCCTAAGATACTTGGCTGAAATAGACATAGCTTACTGCAAATTGTGATAATACTGTGCTCTGTCAACATTTCACATCAGTGCAAGTATTCCAACTGACCATTTTGCCCAATATTTACTGTGCTTGATATCAGATTAACTACAACTAGCTTTTAGTTTTTATGATATTAAGTTACAAGCTTATTATCAAATATTTTAAACAAATTAGGTCAGTGATAATGGTAAAGGCAGCAATTCAGTTAGAAAACAAAAATGTAGTGCTTGTATATAAAAAGGAAAAAAACAGTACAGACTTTAGAAACTAGTTTGAAACAGCAGCATGTAAACCAACAAAATCTGAAGAAAATAATTTCATTCAGAGGACTAAAATGTTACAGCAGATTATGGAATAACTGCCTTAATTTCTCAAGAAATTGTGACAAATTTCATTTTTTAGGGAGTATAGGAAGGTATATGAGATGATGACACAGAATATTAGTGAGACCACTACCATTAGTGGTGAAAGAGGAGTCTGAGACTGATTATGTTGGCATATGGTTAGACTTCCTTATAAAGAAGTCCTGAGGACAACCTTTTAAAAAATTTTTTACTAGTCCTATTGTTAATAACATAAAGCTAGTATTGGAGACCTGTTATAATAAAGATGATAATCAAAATGTGTATGGTAAGGAGCAGAAGAACCTGCAGTGGGATAGCAGCTATAACATTAATCTGATGTCTCATCCATTAGAAGCAACTGAGGAGGAGAAGGATGCACACATACTGAGTGACTGCAGGATGACTGTTAGCCATGAATGTAGTACAATTGTGAAAAAGAAAAAAAGCAGCCTTAGAATGTGTCAGCTGAATTACTTCCAGTAGGGAAGGAAACTCCAGTGCTACCTAAACTCCTGCTGAAGCCATATGGGGAACACACGGCAAAATTCTGACCACTGATTTTAAAGAAAGCTGCTGTATATAAACAACAGTACAACAGGAAGGAGAATTACTTCAGCTAGAATATACTGTTGGCAGAAGAACAAATTCACATAATTAGACCATAGTTCAAATCAGTGTAAAAATTGAAAAATACGTTCCTGTTACAGTTGTAAAATTTTGGAAAAACTCTTCAATCATAGCAACAAGAGAAAAAAGCTGAAAAGGCTCAAAAAAGATTTTCAAAATGAGATTTAATTTATTAAGATTACCTAAGAAAACATGTTGTTATAATCTTGATTTGATACCTCCTAAAAAGTTTGGAGATATTACGACATAGAAAAATTCTTAGTTGAATCATGTACCTATTTTCTAATTTCTGAATGTAGCCTCCTAAGAAACATTACCTCAGCCATATAAATTAAACGGAACCCAAAATAACCCACACAACCCCAGAAAAAAAAAATAAGAAAAAAAAGTATTTGTTTCATGAATGACTTATAATATATTGTTTCTAATTTCTCCCTGGATTGCCAAGAATGGTCTGTCCTAGTAGGGATCATATCTGATAATATCACATTTTAATTGGACAAGGAGCCAAGATTAGGCTTATAGTGCAAATCACCCTAACTACTAATATGCAGGCAAATATAAATATTAGTAGGCCAAGAGAGAGACATAAGTATTCTGTGCTACCTAAATAATGACATGAAAATGCAATTAAAAAAAAAAAAAGGTAAAAAGAAAAAGAAATGTACTAGTTTCTAAAGCATTTGCATTCCTACTATCTACTACTTGGTGAGTACTGATTTTGCAGAACTTCTTACATATGGTCTTCACTATAATGATCCAGGTAAAGAAATACTTGGGTGTTTCTCAATGGTCTGAAGGTTCTGAAATTGTGCTGCTGGTTCTGAAGCTGTGCTGTTGTTGTGTCTTTGTTGAGTCAGCATTCTCAAGACCCTAAGCCAGTGGACTGAGAAAGATTCAGACCTCAAACAGCAAGAACTATGGCAAATTTGAGGACAGATTGTAAACTTATTATAATACATTTTTGCTTATTCCTGAAATATGTTTGTAAGTACTTCACACATCTGCTATCCTGAAATCATAACTGGTATTAACTCTGGTTCCTAGAAGAACCAAACTGAAATTTGCATTCAGGTTCTAAAATAGCGCATTTTCAGATGTGCTGAATACAATGGCTGTTTTATCAAAATGGCATAAAATTAACAATTTGTACAATACTAATTTCTAAAATATTTCAATTTCTGTTATTAAAATTCACAAGATTTAAATGCTAATTTTTGTTTTTTACATATGTCATGGTAGGCCTCACTGCTATACACTGCATTCTGTGCTTGGACTTTGGTTGGTCAGTTGGTAAATATTAAAATTCTGATTTTATTTTCAGCTGTAGTGAGGTGAGACATCTGCACATCCTTCACATGCTTAAGAACAGAATTTGACCCAAGGAATTCTGCAGGTGCTATATCCAGAAAAAGTACTCACAAAAAAAGAGAATTTATTGATCATATGTGATAAATGAATTTCTAGGGTTTTTTTTCTTGACAACAGAATGTTAGTCTAGCTGATGCTTATAGAAGAGCAAACCACATTTTGTATTGTGGTTCAATTGCTTCTGTAGTCTTTGTAATGTTCTGGCTGCAAATTCTTTACTATTGGTGATGGTGCAAAAAGCTAAAAAGTAGAATTTCATTTTCAGTTTCCATACAAAGTCTGAAGTGTTAGAAAGTGTATTCTTTTCAATTACAAATAAAGTGTGGATAGAATCAAAGAGAAAATAAAGATGGAACTTGGCAAATGTCACTTGATACTGTAATGTTTGAACTATAGCTGCAATTTAACATAAGAACTTGTGAAGTTATCTAATCCTGAAGAAAGCAAAAATAATTGTACTTATACAGGGCTTTTTAATTTCAAATTGACCTATAAACCTAAGGGATACATTGTTTTCCATTTAAGTTTAGCTCAGAGTGTTATACAGTGTTATTCATACTTTTATTTCAGAATACTGCACATGATCAATGTGGGGACAGAAATGTTATTGATTAAATTTAATCATTATGTGTATAAAGCATGGAGATATCCATAAATGTAATCTTTTTTAAGCAAAATCCACTGTTGTCTGAAATTCAGGCAGTCAGTATATATTAAAATCCAAACCTTTTCTAAGTTTCTTTAAGAAATCTGAATTTCAGAATGGTCAGGATCAGTACATTCATTAATGTAACAAGAAGTAAATCTATCAGCCATATACCTAGCATGTTTCCATGCAAGGTCACAAGTTCCTGGGCAAATTTTTGGTTTACCACAGAAGACACAAGACTGCTGCAATGATGTTTCAAGTTCACAGTTTAGACTTGTAAACTCTTTTCAAATGTATCCTGTTTTTCTTCATTTTTGTACTTTCTCTTGTTCTTTAAAAAGGATATTTCACAGTCTGATCTAAAGACTCATATATTTCATCAAAGCAGGCGGGGACTGTATGATGTATGTTTATTAGCTTCAGAAGCACATCTGTGAGCTCAGATTGGATGAAAGGTCATAAACACAATGAATGTTGCTAGGTAACTGTGCCTTTTAGTCAATTTAGTTGTGAAAATGAAAGGTTTTTTGTGCAAAGATAGGCTATTTGGATAGTACAATGAACAGTTACTTTGTTTTGATCTTCAGTGCTGTAATTTTAAAATAACAAACCTTTTTTCTTGAGAAAAGAAAAATCACATTTTCTCTATTTACAATGTACTTTACTGGAAATAATTCAAAGAGAGAGAGGAAATTATGATTGTACCTGATTAATGAAAGAATAATTTTTCTTACTTGTACTGGCCTTTCAATTCAAACTGAGAAATATTAATCATTAAGGAGCATAAGGATATCTACTGAAACACTTTAAAACCCAGAGCAGTGCAAGAGTCATAAACCAACAAACCTTTCCTCTTTAAAAACATTTGCATTTAAACCAAACACTCTACGTGAAAGTAATCACTGTACTTTTGGGGGATCTTGACTCTTGTACTCTTTAAAAGGATTAGCCTAAAAGAAAACAAACTTTTACTAATGCAGTAGAATGGAGAGTTTGTGTTTGCAAGTTGAGTGAGTGATGCAATAGTAGGTTTGTAGATTGATATAACTAACTGTAAAGGTGCTTTTTTTTTGTCAGATTGCATTATTTTACAAATTTTTAAACCCACATGATTTCATAGTGGAGATAGTAACATTATGCAATGGCTACTTAATGTCAGAAGAAAAACTACTCTGAGAAGAGAAACTTGAGCTCATTAATCTCACTTTAGACTAATAGGAGGTGAAGATTTAATTTATGCCTTATAATTTTGGTCAGTGACTTAAGCCAGCTTCAATAGCAGGGAATAGCATAACCAAATTCCATATAGTTTGTCTGCTTATTGAAGTTTTTCCTTGATATATATATCAAGGATATATAGCTATATAAAAGACCCATGGAAACTATGATGATATAGAGGTAAAAAGGTATATGCACAGAAAATAATACATTTTAATAGCACTGTAAAAATTTAACAACAAATCACAGTGAGGCAGTATAGTTATCTAGATGAAGGCAGTAGTATGGTTATACCAGTTTATGGATCAGCTTCCTACCTGATACAATGAAAAACCTAGCACAATTTAAAATTGTAACCAGTAAGATGATGCCTATGATATTTGTATTTTTACTTATTTTACTGTCACACTTGTCATGTGATCGGGCCTTGATTTGAAGGACTACTGGAGTCCAGTCCAGCACTCCGTCTGTCTGTTTTAATAACTGCTTGTTTAACTGCTTCTTATCATCTGCTTCTATTATTATGTCATATTTTTAATACAAATACACTTTTAGACTTCAAGGTTTGCTATTTATTTTAATCCTTGCAATATCATTAGGCATTGACATAGATATAGAAATGTCTGCACTCTGCATCATCCCAGCCAAGAGTTCTCATAACATCTGTTAGTTTAATTCTAGAACACATAAATAAATCATGCTTGTCAACTTACTGTGACTTTTTCACCCTATGATAGACTTGTAACTGCACTTAATTTTGTTCAAGATGATGAACATTTTGTAAAAGTGTTTGGAAAGTAGATACTATACTTCTACATCATTGATGATGCTCAGTGGTTCAGTATTCTGATTCCCTGCCACACCCCTATCTCCAGCTGCTCTGATGAGGTTCACTCTGTCTGACAATATTATGGTATTTATTAATTAGTAGTTCAAGTGAAGGAAAATATATTAAGTATTTCTAAAAGTATAATGATGCAGGGCTGAAAGCCTGGTAGGTGTCCAGTGAATTTGTGTGCATTTAATTATCTTGTTATAAACACACTTCTAATGTAGCAAAACTTTTTAATTGAAATTGATTTGACCAAAGACGAGGTACTATCTCAAGCAAATTACGGTATGATGATAATTTCACTCAGTCCTAGTAAGTCTAGGGGCACTTTGGGCTGTTAGCTCTGGTTTTGCAAATGGTTTTGGTGTTAGTAATAAACTAGAAATTGTAACTACTTATTAAATTCTATTAAAAATAGATTTTTAGTATGATAAAACATTTTTCTACTTGTCTGTAATTTTATAGTTACTTAATATCAAAACAGTCCTTGTCAAAATCTACGAGATAAAGGTTACCTGAAATTCAGTACCTCAAAAAACTTGTTCAGTTAGACAGATTCAAGTATAATGTAAGAAACATGGATTGTTCTACTGGAATCCTGACGAATATTACCACTGTTGAAAGCTTGTTCCAGTAGCATCATTGTGAGAAAAAAAGTCATACATCCCCTGGAAACAGTTTTTAGTGAATAATTTTCCTCGGAGTTTAAATATACAGATTATTTCCAAGCTGGCCTGAACATTCTGGTAATTTTTAGGTATTAGAGCCAACAATCTTAGTGTTCTTGTTCCTATAAGTTAGAGTATCAGTGGTATTGTTTTGTGCTTTGTTACATCAATTTTCCAGTTGTGTTTTCTTTAGTGAGGTTTGCTCATCTGGGTAACTATGGTTTCACAATAATTTTTTCACTTATAATGCTCAAACTCAATAATTTAATCCAGAACTTTATTTCAACTATGAAATTTTATAATAGGAAAAAAAATCTTCTATTTGATCTCTGTAATGTATCAGATTTCATTAAAACTACTTGCTCAGAAAATAGCTGAATTAAAAATATTGTATGATATTATCAAAAGTATTAAATGTTTATGAGAACAGATTGAGAGAATGTCAAACCGACACTAGAAAGAATGTTCTCCATAAATTAATATGGTGTTCTACACAAAACAAGCCAGATCATTTCCTTGAATGCATTCTTATTGCAAGAACAAATGATTGTGGTTAGGCTCATGACTTTTGGAAAGGAGCTTTCTCCCTATCTTAAAATGTTCTGTGCCTGAAAATTATCTTCATTGCTACTCTTCCAGTTATAAGCTGTTTTAAACAAAGAGGTAATATGGTCTACTCATTTATCTTTGATATTCTTTTCTGTATACATTCAAGTATTATTTTAGTCACCATAGGCTCCTATCAGTTATTTGACAATGTTACTGTTCAAATTGCACTCGCCCCTTAGCCTTATGACACTCTGTCATTCTGGGAAAAGTGCTTGTACAGATGTATAGTAATCTGGAATAGGAAACTGATCTGGGAGAAGAACAGTCAATGAGAAAAAGATAGGTACTGGGGAAAGAGGAAAGAGAATGACAAAGTGGCAAGATAGGGAATACTTTTCCACTATAGCACAAATTTAAGTTACTAGTGAACTGTAGGCTTAACCTCATTATTACACTATAGTACAATGAAAGTGTATACCCAGATGTTTGTTTATTCTGATTCTTGCCAGACTTCATAAAATTCAGTGCTTCTGACGAAAAAGTTCATTCCTCAAAGTGGACTGCATCATATGCTGTAGCAGTATTTTAGATGCTGAGGAATAATTTCTTGTGAAAATGTTGGTGACTCTGGCAGATCAAATGAATAAACAGAAGTTTTGTAAGCAGCCTCTTGGATTCAGCAAAATACTTTTGCCTTAAATGTCAAAAGCAGGGTTGTTTTTTTTTTTTTGTGAGATGCCATTAAGATTAAATGCAAGAAAGCATTTTACTACCACAGCTGTTTATTTTCTCTTGTGTCCAATAAGCAATGTTTCAATACTTACTCCATGGGTTTACCCATTCAATTGGAAAAATATCACTGTTCTGTTGTTATATGATGTGCATGACTGCAGCTATAACTGAAGAAAGTGACAAGGACTCTCATGGGCAAACAGTCAATATTAGTGAGTAGAATTCTGTGTGTGAATGTTTGTCCTTTTTGTGTTAGTAGGCATTGAGACTACCTTTTCCTAATTCTTATGTTTATTATTGTTCTTCTGTTGGGCAGTATTTTCTAATAGCACAGAAATAAGATTCTTCAATTTCAAAAAGGTGTTATCATGTAATATAAATTCTATGACCTTACTCATGGACAATTTCAACACTGCTTTTAAATTCCATCTTTTCAAAGAATGGCTGTTAACATATTAGCATTGACTTTCAAGTTGTAATCTCAAAGGAATACTGCAAAACACGGATACTACCAAGGACAGACCTTTACAAACAGTTGAAAGCTAAAAATAGA
The DNA here is from genome assembly GCF_012275295.1 of Melopsittacus undulatus. Classification (NCBI taxonomy): domain Eukaryota; kingdom Metazoa; phylum Chordata; class Aves; order Psittaciformes; family Psittaculidae; genus Melopsittacus; species Melopsittacus undulatus. The sequence continues at coordinate 41,400,639 of NC_047530.1, read as the reverse complement.
GATTTCATTTCTTGCATCAAGGCAAATAATACTTAAAACCAGGATTCTTATAAATTAAAAAATTATATTAAGAATATTTGAGGCTGAAAACTAAATTTGTATTAAAGTATTGCAGTGTTAATGCAGAAAATACTGCTTGCAGAATATG